>NC_133328.1:475889648-476244015 GCF_042186555.1 Aquarana catesbeiana
GAAAATAGACACCCCAAGGAAATTGCTGAGAGGCATGTTGAGCCCATTGAAAATTTTATTTTTTTGGTCACAAGTGATTTGAAAAATGACAAAAAAAAATTACACAAAGTTGTCACTAAATGATCTATTGCTCACAAATGGCATATATATATATATTTTACCCCAAAATATATTCTGCTGCTTCTCCTGAGTACGGGGATACCTCATGTGTGAGACTTTTTGGGAGCCTAGCCTCGTGCAGGACCCTGAAAACCAATCACCGCTTTCAGGATTTCGAAGGGTGTAAATTTTTGATTTCACTCCTCACTAACGATCAGAGTTTTGAATGCCATAAAATGCACAAAACCCCCCCAAATGACCCCATTTTGGAAAGTAGACACCCCAAGCTATTTGATGAGAGGCATGTTGAGTCCATGGAATATTTTATATAAGTTGTCACTAAATGATATATTGCTCAAACATGCCATGGGCATATGTGAAATTACACCCCAAAATACATTCTGCTGCTTCTCCTGAGTATGGGAATACCACATGTGTGAGACTTTTGGGAGCCTAGCCGTGTACAGGACCCCAAGAACCAATCACCGCCTTCAGGATTTATAAGGGCGTAAAATGGTGATTTCACTACCTATTACAGTTTCGGAGACCATGAAATGACAAGATAGCACAACCACCCCCCCCAAAATGACCCCACTTTGGAAAGAAGACCATTCAAGCTATTTGCTGAGAGGCATGTTGAGTCCATGAAATATTTTATATTTTGCCACAAGTTTCGGGAAAATTACAATATTATTTTTGTATTTTTTTTATTTTTTTTTTTTATACAAGTTTGTCACTAAATGATATATTGTTCAAACATGGCATGGTTATATGTGGAATTGCACCCCAAAATACATTCTGCTGCTTCTCCTGAGTACGGGGATACCACAAGTGTGGAACTTTTCGGCAGTCTAACCATGTACAGGACCCCGAAAACCAATCGCCGCCTTCAGGCTTTCTAAGGGCGTACATTTTTTATTTCACTCCTCCCTGCCTATCACAGTTTCGGACACCAGGAAATGCCCAGATAGCACAACCCCCCCCCCCCCCCCCCCCAAATGACCCTATTTTGGAAAGTAGACACCCCAAGCTATCTGCTGAGAGGCATGTTGAGTATTTTGCAGATCTTACTTTTTGTCACAAAGTTTTGAAAAAAGAAAAAAAATACATTTTTCTTTTCAAAAATAAATGAGATCTGCAAAATACTCACCATGCCTCTTAGCAAATACCTCGGGGTGTCTACTTTCCAAAATGGGGTCATTTTGGGGGTTTTGTGCTATTTGGACATTTCAGGACCTCCGTAACTGATAGGTAGTGAGGAGCAAAATCACAATTTTATCCCTTTAGAAAGCCTGAAGGCGGTGATTGGTTTTTGGGGTCCTGTACACGGCTAGGCTCCAAAAAAGTCTCACACGTGGTATCTCTGTACACAGGAGAAGCAGCAGAATGTATTTTGGGGTGTAATTTCGCATATTTCCATGGCATGTTTGAGCAATAGATTATTTAGTGACAACTTTGTGCAAAAAAAAAAAAAAAATTAATTAATTTTCCCGCAACTTGTGGCAAAATATAAAATATTCCATGGACTCAACATGCCTATCGGCAAATGGCTTGGGGTGTCTACTTTCCAAAAAGGGGTCATTGGGGGGGGGGGGGGTTGTGCCTTCAAAACTGTGATAGGTAGTGAGGAGTAAAATAAAAAATTTACACCCTTCGAAATCCTGAAGGCGGTGCTTGGTTTTCGGGGTCCTGTATGCAGCTAGGATCCCAAAAAGTCTCTCACATGAGGTATCCCTATACTCAGGAGAAGCAGCAGAATGCATTTTGGGGTGTAATTCCACATATAACTGTGCCATGTTTGAACAATATATTACTTAGTGACAACTTTGTGCAAAAAAAAAAAAAAAAGTGTAATTTTCCTGACACTTGTGAAAAAATATAAAATATTCCATGGACTCAACATGCCTATCAGCAAATAGCTTGGGGTGTCTACTTTCCAAAATGGGGTCATTTGGGGGGGTTTTGAACTGTCCTGGCATTTTATGCACAACATTTAGAAGCTTATGTCACACATCACCTTTTCTAACCACTTGAAGACAAAGCCCTTTCTGACACTTTTTTTGTTTACATGAAAAAAAAAATTTTTGCAAGAAAATTACTTTGAACCCCCAAACATTTATATATTTTTTTTAATGCAAAGGCCCTACAGATTAAAATGGTGGGTGTTTCAATTTTTTTTTTTTCACACAGTATTTGCACAGAGATTTTTCAAACGCAATTTTTTTTGGCAAAAAACACACTTTTAAAAAAAAAATTTTAATGCATTAAAACACAGTATATTGCCCGAGTGTTTGATGGAATAAAAAAGATGATCTTATGCAGAGTACATGGATACCAAACACGACATGCTTTAAAATTGTGCCCAAATGTGCAGCGGCAACAAACTACGTACATTTTTAAAAGCCTTTTACAGGTTACCGTTTTAGATCTATAGAGGAGGTCTACTGCTAAATTTACTGCCCTCGATCTGACCTTCGCGGTGATGCCTTACATGCATGGTGCAATTGCTGTTTACATATGACACCAGACCGACTCTTGCGCTCACCTTTGCGCGTGAGCAGGGGTAGACAGGGGTGCTTTTTTTTTTTTTTTTTTTTTTTTATTATCTTAGGGAATGTAAATATTCCCTATGATAGCAATAGGTAGTGACAGGTACTCTTTAAAAAAAAAAAAAAAAAAAAAAAAGTACCTGTCACTACCTATTGCTATCGGGGAATATTTACATTCCCTAAGATAACAATAAAAAAAAAAAATAATAATAATAAAAAAGCAAAATAAATAACTAGGAAAAAAAATGGGGTCTATTAGACCCTAGATCTCTCATCTGCCCTCAAAGCATCTGACCACACCAAAATTGGTGTGATAAAATGCTTTGCCAATTTCCCAGTGGCGCTGTTTATATCCAGTGAAATCTAAGTCATGAAATGCTCGTAGCTTCCGGTTTCTTAGGCCATAGAGATGATTGGAGCCGTTCTGGTCTCTGATCAGCGCTATGGTCAGCTGGCTGAACCACTGGCTGCATTCCCTGTTGAGACAGGAGAGCCAGAAAAAACCATGGAAGAGGGGGGGGGGGGTTCCCTCTCTCTGCTTATAAAAGCAGTCTAGAGGCTAATTAGCCGCTTTTATATGAAAGCCGACCACTGGCTGAAAAGAATGATACCAAGATGATGCCTAAACCTGCAGGCATCATTCTATTATAACCTCTCAAAGTCCAGCAACATAGCAGTACGTCTAGCAGTATCTATCTAATCTCATATATCTTATAATTACTATGTAAGACGCAGCAGGTGAAGCTATACAATTAGCTGATTTGGCAAGCTGGAATCCTATGCATGATCCTTTTTAGTGAGAATCTGAGAGGGAGGCAGAGGGCTACTGTGCTGTTCTGTAGCTCTTTTAGGCTGGGTTCACACTGGTCCGACAAACGCTCCGACATTGGGAGCTCATGTCGCATGACGTGTGAAATTTAATGTTTCCCTATGGGAGCCGTCCTAACTGGTCCGACACAAGTCGTTCCGACTTTAGAAATGCTCCCTGTACTACTTTGGTCCGACTTTGATCCTACTTCAGCCTATTGACTATCATTGAAGTCGGATCAAAGTCGGATTGCCGTCTTGCATGATCCGACTTCGGCACGCGACTTGTGCTCAGATGTTCTTGAGGGGGAACTCCGCGCCAAATTTTAAATAAAAAACCGGCATGGGTTCCCCCTCCAAGAGCATACCAGGCCCTTGGTTCTGGTATGGACCTTGAGGGGAACCCCCTACGCCGATAAAAACGGCGTGGGGGTCCCCCTCAATCCATACCAGACCCTTATCCGAGCACGCAGCCCGGCCGGACAGGAATGGGGGTGGGGACGAGCGAGCGCCCCCCCCCTCCTGAACCGTACCAGGCCGCATGCCCTCAACATGGGGGGTTGGTGCCTTGGGGGAGGGGGCGCGCTGCGGCCCCCCACCCCAAAGCACCTTGTCCCCATGTTGATGAGGACAAGGGCCTCTTCCCGACAACCCTGGCCGTTGGTTGTCGGGGTCTGCGGGCGGAGGGCTTATCGGAATCCAGGAGCCCCCTTTAATAAGGGGGCCCCCAGATCCCGGCCCCCCACCCTATGTGAATGAGTATGGGGTACATGGTACCCCTACCCATTCACCTAGGGAAGTGTCAATAAAAAAAACCACAGTACACAGGTTTCAAAATTAATTTATTGGGCAGCTCCGGTATCTTCTTCCGACTTCTCCCGGTGTTCCGCCTCTTCTCCCGGGCCCCGCCGCTATCTTCTTCCAGCTCTATTGCCAGCGAGGGGCCCGGTCTGCTGCCGCTGTCTTGTCGCCGCTGTCTCGCCGCTTCTTCTCTTCATCTCTTCTTCCGATGTTGACACGACGCTCTCCCCGGCTGGAATGCTCTCTGTGCGCTCTGCTCTGACTTATATAGGCGGTGACCCCGCCCCCTTATGCCGTCACAGTCTCTGGGCATGCTGGGACTGTGACGGCATAAGGGGGCGTGGTCATCGGGTGATGACCACGCCCCCTAAAACGTCACAGTCCCAGCATGCCCAGAGACTGTGACGGCATAAGGGGGCGGGGTCACCGCCTATATAAGTCAGAGCAGAGCGCACAGAGAGCATTCCAGCCGGGGAGAGCGTCGTGTCAACATCGGAAGAAGAGAAGAAGCGGCGAGACAGCGGCGACAAGACAGCGGCAGCAGACCGGGCCCCTCGCTGGCAATAGAGCTGGAAGAAGATAGCGGCGGGGCCCGGGAGAAGAGGCGGAACACCGGGAGAAGTCGGAAGAAGATACTGGAGCTGCCCAATAAATTAATTTTGAAACCTGTGTACTGTGGTTTTTTTTTATTGACACTTCCCTAGGTGAATGGGTAGGGGTACCATGTACCCCATACTCATTCACATAGGGTGGGGGGCCGGGATCTGGGGGCCCCCTTATTAAAGGGGGCTCCTGGATTCCGATAAGCCCTCCGCCCGCAGACCCCGACAACCAACGGCCAGGGTTGTCGGGAAGAGGCCCTTGTCCTCATCAACATGGGGACAAGGTGCTTTGGGGTGGGGGGCCGCAGCGCGCCCCCTCCCCCAAGGCACCAACCCCCCATGTTGAGGGCATGCGGCCTGGTACGGTTCAGGAGGGGGGGGGGGCGCTCGCTCGTCCCCACCCCCATTCCTGTCCGGCCGGGCTGCGTGCTTGGATAAGGGTCTGGTATGGATTGGGGGGGACCCCCACGCCGTTTTTATCGGCGTAGGGGGTTCCCCTCAAGGTCCATACCAGACCCAAGGGCCTGGTATGCTCCTGGAGGGGGAACCCATGCCGGTTTTTTATTTAAAATTTGGCGCGGAGTTCCCCCTAAAGATTCATACCAAACACAGTGCCGGGCATTGGCGGGTATCCAAGTCGGATCCCCGTTCATTGAAAGTCGGACACATGCCGGCTTCATGTCGCAGGGCAAAGTCGGATCCAAAGTAGGACGGCTGTCGTGTCGCACCAGTGTGAACCCAGCCTTATAGGAACACCCATAAATTAGACTTCAGCCTGGGGTGGAGCTACGGCCAGGACATACAGAAAAGACATGCACTTTTATTGTACAACAGAGCCATGGATCAGAACAGGATGCACTTGGTCCTAGGGAAGGTTCAACACTCATTTTTATGTTCTGCTTCTTCTTTGCAGTGGTCCTAAAGGCGTATTCTAAAAAATGCTGCCCCCCCACACACACCTATTCTGCATAACTTGGGGCAGTCGCATGATCCAGCAGCTCTCATGTGTAGGGGAGCTCTTGACCACAGCTGTGAATTCCTGAAGCTGTGACGCCACATACCAGGTCCCATTGATCCTCCTCCTGTTGTCGGCACTCCCTCCTTTGCCCTGCAGCAGGCGCTCTCTGACATAGATGAGCTGGAGCTGACAAAAAAAAAGGTATTTACATTGCTCCTTTTTACAGGATATAGAAAGCATGGGGGGGAGCATTTTTAGGAATACTCGTAATTAGCCTGATCTTCCACTTTAAGTCTTAAAGAACAAGGGAAATGGAACAAAGTTGTTGTCTCTCATAGACTCGGGTCACACTTAAGTTTTTTTTTTTTTTTTTTGTGTTTTTTGCAGAAACGCACTACAGTCCATTTAACATTGTTTCCTATGGTACTCATTCACATCTACGCTTTTTTTCAGCCCCTGCGTTTTTGGAAAGGGCCAGGGACTTTTTTAAAAGCGAAACGGCACGTTTTTGGTTCAATAGACTTTGATGGAGAAGCTGCAGAAAAGCTGGTAGTGCATTTTTTTTTGCTGTGATTTGCATTTTTTAATCTTCCCAACAAATTGGCCAAAAAACACAAATACATAAAAAATGCAGAACATCAAAAAGCTTGGGGAAAAATGTGCAAAAACGCACAGAAAAAAGCACTGCAGAAACAGATCAAAAGCAAACTACATAGGTGTGAACTGAGCCTCAGTGTTTAAAATTATACAGTATATGGCCGAAATGCATCATACAGTGCGGAAAATAATTATTTGATCCCCTGTAGATTTTGTAAGTTTGCCCACTTACAAAGAAATGAAGGGTCTATAATTTTTATCATACAGTAGGTGTATTTTAAATTTTAAATGATAGAGACAGAATATCAACCAAAAATCTAGAAAAAAACGCATGATACAAATGCTATAAATTGAGTTGCAGTTCAGTGAGTAAAATAAGTATTTGATCCACAAGGAAAACATGACTTAGTACTTGGTGGAGAAACCCTTGTTGGCAAGTACAGAGGTAAGACATTTCTTGTAGTTGGTGATCAGGTTTGCACACATCTCAGGAGGGATTTTGGTCCATGCTTCTTTATAGATCTTCTCTAAATCTTTAAGGTTTCTTGGCTGTCGCTTAGCAATTTGAAGTTTCAGCTCCCTCCATACATTTTCTATAGGATTAAGGTCTGTAGACTGGCTAGGCCACTCCATGACCTTAATGTGCTTCTTCTTGAGCCACTCCTTTGTTGCCTTGGCTGTATGTTTTGGGTCATTGTCATGCTGGAAGACCCATCCACCACCCATCTTTAGTGTTCTGGCGATTGATGGTTATTTTGTATTTCTTCCATTTGTGATTTCTGCCCGCAATTCCAAAGCACACTGCAATGCTGGCGCAGCGCGTGTTTTGTGTTCCATTCCTATAGTGGCACCAAAACACAGTGTGGTTTTGAAAGCTTGTTGTGCAATAAATCGCTCAACAATCACAGCAAAAAGACACCACATCCTGGTGCCACTAAAAGTGAATGGAACACAAAGACACGTGCTGCATATTGCCAGCATTGCAGTGCGATTTTGAATCGGGGGAGGGTGGCGGGCAGAATCATGGCAATATTCTGCCCACGATCCCAAATCGCTACACGTAAACAGTCAGGGCCTATCAAGGCTAATACAACACCAATTATGGAAGACAGCCCAGCGCCTCAATCGCCAACATTGCCAGCAGTTGCCACAATCTCAAATACCCCCCCCCCCCCTTATCTACGTCCCTGCTTTTATACACGTAACGAGTTGTCATTAGGAGCACCTTCTTAAAATGACAGGACTAATCTGTGTACCACATGAGCACATACTGTAGCCAGTCTGTGGGAGCCAGAATTATTGTTGGTTGGTAGGGGATCAAATACTTATTTTACTCACTGAAGTGCAACTCGATTTCTAACATTTGTATTGTGTTTTGTTTTTTTTTTTCTTTTTTTTTCTGGATTTTTGGTTGATATTTTGTCTCTATCATTTAAAATACACCATTTTTACAGAACTTTCATTTCTTTGTAAGTGGGCAAATTTACAAAATCTGCAGGGGATCAAATAATTTCCCCACTGTACACAGAAAATGCAGTAATCATATGGACCAGATCTACATGGTATAATTCCATGCCAATCTAATTATATGCCAGCTGTAACAAGCATGGCATATAATATAAAGCTTAAACAGGGTATTTTGTAATATGAACATAATCTAAGGCACTGGTTAAATTATCTGGATTTTATTTTAATTGCCATTAGAAGTGTGTTTGTGGAAACAGTAGTCTAGACCTTTTATTACTCTCAAGCAGAGCTCCACATTCCACAGCGACCCGGTCCGTGCCTTGGGTCTCTGTTTCCTGCAGTACTATTGTCACCGGAGATCTTTTAAAGTCACTGACATGCTTTGTTCTCTAATATTTTGTGCCATTTAGATTTGGCTGTATTTCATGAAACATAGACAGGCGCTGGCTATTTGATAAATAAATGGCTTTGTTTAGTTTTGGAAAGAAGACTAGGAGGATGAAGGATGGAAGTCAGGCCAAGAAAGAATACATTGGTCTGAAGTCTTAATTTCCATTTTTGTTCCCATAATTCTCGTGTGTGTGTGTGTATGTGCGCTCTAAAGGCTCCGCAGTCAGTTCCAAGTTGTTTTTAATCTCGCCAATAAAACACTTTGCAAATTACATGTAGGGAAACAACTTGGCTATACACAAAAAAATCGTATACTGTATTTAAACTTTAGCCAGTCACTGTGCTCACTGGTACTGGCTAGTCACACTTTTGCAGTTAATCTTTGGAATATTCGCTAAACTGCTAGCAATCCATTTAAATTGAGTCATTCTATCCTGATTGCCTGTGGCTAGATTGGGGATATATATTTATATTATAATATTATTTATTTATTTTTTTTTGCTTGGCACTATTACCCCCTTCCTGCCCAGGCCAGCTTTCAGCATTGTCACACTATGAATGAGTGTTGTGTGGTCATACAACACGATACACACGTTAAATTTTTATCATTTTTTTCACACAAATAGAGCTTTCTTTTGGTGGTATTTAATCACCACTGGGTTTTTTTTTTTATTTTTTGATAAACAAATTAAAAAATACAAAACAATTTTGAAAAAAAAACTGGACTTTTTCTTCATTTGCTATAAAATTTTGCAAATAAGTAATTTTTCTCCTTCACTAATATGTGGCACTGATGGGCAATGGTTAGCACTGCCCCGTGCACTTACCCTGTTTGTGCTTCTTCATTAAAAATGTTCCTTTCTTCCTATTTGAGGTGGTCCAACAGTTAGCCCTCATGCACACAGGCTGTTAAAATAACGTTATGAAAACGCCAGTATCTTTGCAGTGATTTTTTTTTTAAACTTATTTCAGCTTTTTTCAACGTTTTTGCAATAGCGGTTTTTAGCGGTTTTTAGCGGTTTTTTTTTTTTTGAAGTTATGATTGCATGCCCTCTGGCAAAAAGTTTACGAAAGTGGCACAGCGCAGCAAGGAGGCTGCTTTTTTTTAAGTTCTAAAGCAGGGGGTCTCCAAGCGTTTTAAACAAAGGGCCAGTTTATTGTCCTTCAGACTTTATGGGGGCCGGACTTTGGCTTGTGTGGGTAGAAAATGTCCTGGCATCAGTGGGAGTAAACACTGCCTCATTAGTTTTACCAGAAGGAATAATCCCTCATTTTTGGTTTTAGCAGGAGGAATAGTGCCCTGTGGTTGATATCAATGGAAGGAATATTGCCCCATCGACTGTGTCAGTGGGAGGAATAGTGCCCTGTGGTTGATATCAATGGAAGGAATAGTGCCCCATCGACCGTGTCAGTGGGAGGAATAGTGCACCATGGTTGGTATCAATGAAAGGGATAGCTTCCCTTTGACGGTATCAGTGGGAGGAATAGTGCCCCATCATAAGGCCATTCCTGGTCTTACAGGAGACACTGAGAGCAACAGGAGCATAGGCTCCTTCTGCTGTCAGTCAAACTCCTGTGGGGAGGGAGCAGGGGTGTGGCTTGCTGGGGCTTTGTGTGTCAATGGACACTTACAGCCCAGCTTAGGAGTGCACCCACATGGTGCCCCCTTAGCACATGGCTTGCTGGGGGGGGGGGGGGGGGCTCAGAAGAGGAGTTGAGCAACCACCCTCTGTAATATCTTTGCACAAAGCAGGTAAGTAGAACATCCTTATTTTTTTTTTTTTTTATTTTAGGAAAAAAAAAATATCCTTTTTAATATCAGTTTAAACACAACAAGTTGTAATTGTTTCTGCATGTTTCTTAAAGGAAACATTTATCGTACGCTACCTAACTGGCCTATATAGATGAAAAAAAATGATGCTTTGGTACTACTTTACTTTTCACCTTACATATATGTACACCAACAGGTACACCCTTCTGTCACTATTCATTCTTATGTATGTGTTCAAATGAAGCCCTCAATCTAATCTGCACGGATCTATTTTGGAAGCATGATGTAACGTAAATGTTTAATGAAGACAAACCACACAAAGACTGCCAGTCTCTTGTTACTTTATTTTGGTGATTATGTTGGCTGTTAAGTTCCACAATCATTGTGTAAGACCAGTTGAAATAATAATACTTTTCTTATAAACACAATTGCTTTATCACTCCCTTGGTGGTTGACTTCTGAAACATTATATGGGTTTAGTATCCTATACCAACCAATTAGACCTCCCTATACTGAATCCAGGTGACTCTTGTCACTTTTTTCTACTGCGCTTTGTGTTATTTAATATACATAAATGTGACTCTATCTTTGAGCTGCAAGCTAAGCTACACTGTTTATAATCCAATTAGATTTTTGGTTTAGTAGAAATGTCATACTGTATGTTGGATAAATAGCCAAGATTAGTATAAAATCTCTGCAAGCAACTTGTGGTTTCCTGTATATAACAATATATCCTGCCACCCTAAATAAAAGATTACAATTACCAGCATATTAAATACATCAGTACAAACATGCTTACCAGCCAGAAGTATAGAATTGTTTGTTGCTGTCTTTGTCCCTACTAGTGTATTACAATAACTTTTTCTACTAGAGCAGTTTTTATCAACCACTGGGTCACAACTTGTCTACAGCTTCCCTCCTGCCAGGTCATCAGATTTACCACTTGTTGCACCTTCATTCACCTTCCAGTTATCCCTTGTCTCCTCCTCCCATGCTCCTCTCCAGGACTTTTCCAGAGCCTCTCCCATCCTCTGGAACTCCATACCCCAATCTGTCCGCCTATCTCCTACTCTGTCCACTTTTAGGCGATCCCTGAAAACTCATCTCTTCAGGGAAGCCTAAACTGCCTTCATCTAATATTTAAATCTTCTATTCCTCCCATCAGTTCATCTCTCACAGTTATTACCTTTTTGTTCCACCAGCCCCTCCTTATTAGATTGTAAGCTCCCAGGAGCAGTCCTAACCCTCTTGTATTGAATTTGAGTGTTGCTGTATTGCCTCCCTTTTATATTGTAAAGCGCTGCGCAAACTGTTGGCGCTATATAAAGTCTGTATAATAATATTACTTCTGGGCATCACTGCCCTTTGTGCAATTGTTTTGACCTGGGCTTGCTATGGAAAGCTGTGGATAAGAATTATTTGCCTACACCTTAGCACTGCAGCCACTAGTACCTCTGCCAGCAATAGCAGTAGTCCTGCCCTAACGCCAGGTGAGCTGTGAGCAAGAAGGGAAGAGGACTGCAGCCTGACTATTTGCAGGGACGAGCAGTAGAAGAGAGTTGTGGGGTAAACCATTTTGGAAGAGGGTGGCAGGGATTCAGATGTGAGCCTTGTTGGAAGTGGGCACGCAAGGGGGGCAAAACTGAGCAGTGTCATAAGAGAGTTTCAGGGGTGGCAGATGTGACTAGTGTTGCAAGAGGGGTGCAGGGGTGAACACTGCTGGAAGAGGGTTGCAGAGGTTGAGCTGTTTTGGAAGAGTATATACTCACTAATGATTATGTATTATCCTGCAAGCTGATTATTACTGGTGAAGCGTTGATGAGTTGCTTTGCTATAAACTTATGGAAGTTTATAACCTAATTTATGGACGTTTATAAAGACAGAATTGGCTCCTTCAGTTTGTGCTCCTTCAGTTTGTGCTTTATGAACAGTGCTGGTTCTCTTAGCCTTGCATACTAGATGGGACAGTCTGGTTGTTGTGGGGAAGACTGGAGACAATTCTAGCCCTATAACCTCAGATTGAACATGGCTTATGAAAGATTTTAAGTTAAGGCCCGGTTCACACTACTGCAATCTCAAAGTCACGTGACTTATGATGTGACTTTGCCAGGCGACTTCCTGACGACTTTCTGGCAACTTTATGCAACTTTACTACTACTTTGAAGCGAGAGAGGGGCCACACCGCATGGAATGCCTGGGTAATCTTCCTGTAATGTCAGATCCAAATTGCCTCAATATAGATGAGGATCCGACTTGGAGGTGACTTCCATTAAAGTCTATGGGTACAAGTTGGATAGAAGTCATCTTGAAGTAGTACAGGAGCCTTTTCTAAAATCGGAGCGAACTTCAGTAGTGCTAATTTAGGACCGCTTTCATTGACCAACATGGGAATTCACACGTCATGCAACTTGTGGTCTCCCAAATCAGATCCCAAGTGGCAGCAGTGTGAACCGAGCCTTAAAGTAGCTCTGTAACCCAGAAACTTGCTTTATCTGGGTGTTGCTTGTTTACCCTACATTCTGTCACCATGTTCACTTTTTATAGTTAGGTGAGCACTGACTAATACGTCACAAGTTATTTTCAACACTTGGGAGGATACTAAACATAGAAGTCAGTGGTTGATAACCATAAACTTTTAGCTGATGGCTAACTTCTCTAACCATTTGCTGCCTGTAAAACTTGTTTAAACGGCAGCAAGGTGGCACTGCTGCGCCAGATCATGTATCTCGTACGTGATCAGACACTTCCGGATCTGGGACGTGCATGTGCCGTGGCCCGCTCCTGCCGTGGTTATACACAGCGGGAGTTGATCTGCGGGTACCGGGGACTCAGTGTCTGCCGGCACCCACCAATCATTCAGCACAGAGGTAGAACGGCGATCTGCCTATGTAAACAAGAAAGATCACCATTCTGTCAGTAGGGGAGGCATAGATCCTGTTGTCCTGCAAAGCAGGGACATGGATCCATGTTTCCCCCTAGTAAAAGCACCTCCCACTGTACACAAGCACACTAGCTAGGCACACAGTTAACCCTTTGATCGCCCTAGATGTTTAACCCCTTCCCAGCCTATTTTTAGCACTGATCACTGAATTAGTGTCACTGGTCCCCAAAAAGTGTCAGTGTCAGATTGTCCACCACAATATCACAGTCCCACTATAAGTCACAGATCGCCACCATAACTAGTAAAAAAAAAAAACACAGAAAAAAAGATCCCATAGTTTTTAGACACTGATTTTGGTGCAAACCAATCAATATACACTTATTGGGATATATATATTTTTTTTTTTTTTTACCAAAAATATGTAGCAGAATACATATTGGCCTAAATTTATGAAGAAATTTAGATGTTTTTTTTTTTTTTTTATTGGAGATGTTTTATAGCAGAAAGAAATAGAAAGTCCCTTTTTTTTTTTTTTTTTTTTTTTTTTTCAAAATTGTCGGGTTTTTTTGTTTATAACACAAAAAAAATGCAGAGGTGATCAAATTAAACCAAAAGAAAGCTCTATTTGTGGGGAAAAAAGACAAGTTTTATTTGGGTACAGTGTCACACGACCACGCAATTGTCAGTTAAAGTAACGCAGTGCTGTATCGCAAAAAATAGCCTGGTCATGAAGGGGGGTAAATCTTCCAGAGCTGAAGTGGTTAGCTTATGTCTTTACATTTTATTAGAGAGAGATTTTATTTGAGCTCTACCCAACCAGGCTGCACTATTAAAGAAGCATACTTATACATTGTAATACTCCAGCACAGTTAAAAATTACTTTGTGAGTGTATGCATGTGCTATTGTAGCAGTGAATGCAGTATATTAGTAATGAAGTTCACAGGGATGGACAAATCCCAAGACTCAGATAGCTATTGTGCACTAAAAAAGTTTTTTGTTTTTTTTTGTTTGTTTTTTTTGTTTTTAATTTTGTTGTCAAAGACAGAATTTGTCTCCTACAACGTGACTGTTGACCTGTAAATGGGACTGATTGGCCCCAGAGTTCTAAATACAATTTTTTCCCTTCTTTAAAATGTACATTTGTAGCAATGTATATTGTAGAGTGGCTGTTCTCTTTCAACATGGAACTCTAGAAAAACGACTGAATATATGGTTAAAATGCATTTCTTCCATGTACATAGGATCAAAAGCCACAATGACGCTATGAATCACACTCCTGCTACTATAGTTGAGACCTTGAGGACATTTTATATTACCTTTTTTATATTGTATATCACCAAGGCTAAATTTGATGAGTTACCACCTGATGACTTTGAAGCAAAGATATCCTCTTACGTGTCTGAAACCTTCCTCCGAATAGCTTTCTCTGATGAGAAAACGGCTTCAAATGCTCTGTTAATGGACATGGAATTTCTAAAAGCTCTGTCGTTGTCGGTGACAGCAGAGAAGTCTAGGACTGAATGATTCACAATTTGGGTTTTAAAAAACCTTTCAAGATCTTCTTGCTCCATTCTTTTATACGAGTTTGCAACTGTCCCTCAGACTCATGGCCTTTTCCAACCCAAACATAAGACGTTTTTATTACTGTTCTAAATGAGAAATCTACATGCTTCATACCAATATCTCCAATAAACATTGACGTTCGGTTATATGCCAAAATAATAGACACCAGATGGAAACATATTTTGCCATGCCTAATCCATCTGGACCAGACTGGGTTTTGTATCTGACAGGGAAAGCAGAGAACCATCAATCTTATCTCCCTGGCCCAGCTTCACTCAATCTCCTTATGCCTTTACTTGGTAGATGCTGAGAAGGCATTTGACTTGATCCACTAGTCCTTTCCTAGTCTCTTTCTCACAAATAGATTTTTGAGATATATTTATCTTTAGTCATGGTCTTGTACAGGGACCCCACAGACAATTCAGGTAAATGACCCTTATCTTTCCCTCTATCCATTAAAATTGGAGGTAAACAGGACTGTCCTTTTATCCAGACCGAAGTCCTAAGACAAAAGTTTTCTTGCCAATTTATGCTTTCTACAAATCTAACTATTAGAAGAATTGCAAAAACCTCAGTTGGTATAGGTACCTGTCCCTCTCCTCTTCTGATGTCTGCTTCCAATACCTTATGGAATACAGAGTTTACAGTTTCTTTTGCACAATGCACCCACATTATTGGCTCTCCTGAAATTGTAATCTTGTTCATGATCCTAGGATCCACGAAACACGTCAAATCTGCCATCTTCAGGCATTGCCTGATAGCAGCTCAAACCATAATATCCAGATTCTGGAGGTTCACTGAGACATCCTTTCTGTCTTCATGGACTTCAATTTTTATTGTCATAATGTACATGGTGAATTGAGAGCAAACAACAATGTTAATCTTTAAAAAAAAAAAAAAAAAAAGAGACCGTCGAACATAGTGTTTATAAACGCTGTTCAGAAGCAAGATAGAGAGATAACAAGTACAACAAAAAATTAGAAGGGATAGTAATATTGCTATAACATTGTTACTTTTGTATCTATTCTGTTTCATTTATGTTCAGATGTCAGTTAGTCTTCATTTAGTTGTGTGGTTGAGTGGAAGCAAAAATGCGTGGTTGAGCTGCCTTTTTGCCCCCCGCCAACTGCCCTCCCCTTAACCTGCAACAGGCAGCAGATGTAGCGGATTGTAGTGATCTTAAGCAAAATGGGGAAGCACCACAAACTTTCTTTAAAAATGGGGTTACATCACTGCCTCATTGCCTGTCAGTAGCCACTGAACGCAGACCAGGCTTTCAGAGGAAAGGGAGATTTAGATGCACGTCAAAATCAACTCTAAAAGCAACCTCACAAGTGAAACAATAAAAACCTTAGTTTACCCTAAACAGCCCTAATAATTACTTCTTTGCCTTTCCCCTTAACTATTATTTCCCTGCTGATTTGTTTTTATCCCTCTAACCCAGGGTTTCTTGATTAGGGTTCCTCCAGAGGTTGCTAGGGGTTCATCGTGCAATTTCTGGCTCTGAAATAAGTTCCCACTGACACCATTGATCTTTTTAGCTACAGTATTTGTAAGAGGGTAATTCTTCCCAATGACCACAAGTGTAAGGAGTATTCTTCCCACTGACCATCACACTAATGTATCATGAGTTGTAGATATAGTCATTTTTTTCCAGGGGTTCCCTAAGAATGGAAAGTTATCTTAAAGGTTCCTCTGTTTTAAAAGAAAAAGGCTGCTCTAACAATTAATAATTTAATGTTTTTGTTTATATTTGGTGTTTTTAATAATCTTTTAGTTTTGCATTAAAAACTGTGGCCTTTCTGGCTTTTCAATTTGACAGACAGAGGTGTGTAAGTTACAAGATTGGCTGGCTGTATAGAAGTATACATCATTTGCAGCCAGAACAGTAATACTGTTTGTTTAAAGGTGTAGTGCTGTCAGGTGTAGAATGTTAGCAGTTACAGAATTTCTAGAGACATTTTTGGACCTATCTTTGCCTTCAGGACCTGTATGACTAGTCTAGGGCGCGTTATGTCACATGGCAGCGAGCACTGATTACGTGACAAGGTAAAATAAAGCACTTTTTTTAAAAGCATTCCTAAACTGGGCTTGGTGTCAGATATTTTTCATATTTAAATGGAAGTTACAATGATTTTGGGTTAATTACATTGTACTTTTATAAGGAAGTGAGCTTTAGACTGTTTAATATGCATATGCAATCTTTCCTGACTGTTAAACAGTCCCAAACACCGTAACTAAAGAAAGGCTGTACAAGAACCTATTCCCTTTAAGTGCATGTATGCTAAGTGATGATTAACACAGGTATTAATCACTTCTCACGAGAGATCACAGTACTCCCCCTGACAACGCATTCTCTGATTTTCTCACGGCACCATTTTTGTTCAGGGGCTGCTGTCTCTAAGCCGGTGGGCTGCCAGAATGACACATTGTTGCATCAAGTCTCTAGGGAGTGATCTCTAAAAGAGATGAAACAAAGGAAATGCTTTCTACTTGCATGCAACAGATTGATGAAATCATTTTTCCAGTATGTTGCTCAAACTTAGGCTTAGTTGCTGCAGTAAGGCCTTATGTACACTAGGCGTTTTTACAGCTGTTGTTTATGGCTTCAGGCATTTTTTTTCTGCAGCCAGTAAACTCCCCAGCATGTTATCCTATGTGTCCATGCACACAAAGGCTTTTTTATCAGTGTTTTTTGGCAGGGGCGTTTTCTGGCTGGGAAAAAGAACTCAGAACTAGTGGGTTTGAAGTGTTTTTCAGCTGCAAAAACGCTCAAACGCTAAACGCAAATGCTAAAAAATGCCTAAGGACAGCTTTTTATGGATAAACCTGTTGTGCTTATATCTATGCCTTTGCATTAGGTAGTAAACTCCTGAGACTGTAACTACAAATCGACAATATGTAACGTCATTTTGCTGTTTTCAATCAAAGCGCCGCATATAGTATGCCAAATAAACCTTCTTTCTTGTTAGAATAAAGTTTTTGTGAACTTTCCAGCTTGTATCTCGCCACCACCTTTACAACACCTGCCTTCCGTATCTGTGCAATAATTTATATCCCTCACTATGTATCTGTGGCCAAAATGCGTGCGCATTATTCCTCGAAACTAAGCCTTGTTTTAGTTTCCGGTTGCTAGGGAAACCGTGTCCAGCCAATAGGAGCCGATCCTACTGCTGCCCATCTTCTCAATGGGGAAGGAGGAACTCGGGGCTGATGCCAACACTAGGAATTGACACAGCCCCAGCATAGACCCAGCATTTTTCCGGCAGCATAAGCTTGCCGGAAAATTAGGGCGAACAGCATGCGCCGGTGACGTCATTAAAACGAAAAATGAATGATTACTCTCAAAGCAAGCAGGTAAGAAGAATTAAACATTTGAAAACAAGAGCATAAACTGCAATTGTTCGTGGTAAAGTAAAATGATGCTCAGAATGGGGATACAACCACTTTAAGGACAGGCTTTTTAAGCACAGTTCACATTAATGTATTTTATCGTGGTGCTTCCTTTTTTTTTTTTTTTTTATCCAGAGCGTGATGCATTTAATTGTAGTGCATGTTTCATGGGGATGAATGGTAGCATACAAAATTCATCCAAAATATTTTCTTGTGCCAGTGTCTGGACCATGGCTGTGTGCAGAGTCTGCACTGCAGACACTGTAACTGTCCTGGAAATAAAGCAGATATGGTTGTTTTGGAGATTCACCCTCTTTATTTTTGCTATTACCTTTATCACTGAAATTGAAAGTAAAAGAAAATCCCAAATTTTGGGTTACCCCCAGAATAGGAATAATGCGAAAATCTTCCAATAGGAACCTAAGTTCTGGTGACACTGGGGACAACCAGGGATTTCCTCTGACTTCCTGTTTCTGGCTATGAACAGAAAGTGAAGGAAGGGGTCCACAGGGGAAGTGATGATTGACGTCAGTTTCGGGCCGAACTTCCTGTCAGAGGAACGCACGCTGATCCCTGGAGGGAGAAGCGGCGGTGCATAGACCTGTAAGGCTGTATACATTTGTGCTGAGTTAGGGCACAGACACAAGTGAATACAATATATTTTTTGTCATCTTTAAAATCTGGTAGAATAAAATACTACACAATAGTATTTTCTTTGGTTTATTGTGGTGAAAACCTTTGGAGAGAGGATGGCACATTTAGGACACTATTGGAGGATCTAAAGGAGAGATTATGATCGAATTGGATGTCTCATCAAATACCCAAAAGCGCTTGTTGACCTCTATTTAGAGGTCACTGGAGTAACGGTGAGTGTGCACTTCTCACAGTGATGGTGGCATTTGGTGTTCCATTGGAAAATCACTCACCAGAGTATAGAAGATCATGCATTTTTATGGTGTGCGATGCATCACATCTATTTATGTATGGACTTTTTAGTTTATTATTTTAAAGCATGCTATTAAGGTTGTATTGGCACCCGTTCCTATTTTTGTTCAATGTCTATATAGTTTCACTATAAGCTTGATAGATTAAAAACCTAGAGTTCCACTTGAATGATTGCATCCTCCCAAAAGTTATCACCTGATGGGTTTCATCACGCTTCTAATATCTTTTAAAGACTCCAAGGCAAGACCTCCATGTAGTGGTTAAATCTATACTGTCCTCCATAAGGCCATAAAAATGTCAGCTTATTGCAGCTAGAATTCAATTATTTCTTCTTTATTATGAAATAATCGGAAAATTGTGAGGCCACCAAATGTGGAGTTTCTTTTTTTTTTTTTTTTTTTTTAATGGTTGTGAAAGTTGGGAGGAAATTGGAATACACATCTGTCTCCCATACCACAGGTCCGAGGAGGCGTTGTTGACTGCTCAGGCTGGTTTGTAAATCCCTTGAGTGGATTCTCTGCTTCTGGCTTCTGAGATCTCTGGGGTTCCAGTAGGTTTTTAGGAAGGGGGGGAGGGGATTTGACAGGAGAATAAGTTTTTAGTAAGCACATGCCTAGGATAATAAGCTTCATGGTTGAAGCTTAGACTGAACTATCTTCTGTGCTGGAAACCCTGAGGGAGTAACATTTTTATAAAGGGTTTAGAATTAAAGGACAACGCCTAGTTAAAAGAAAAAAAAAACATTTGTAACTGTTAAACCAGGTATTGTCCTTTTTAATGCTAAAGTCTTAATGAAAGTGTACTTTACCAAAGTGTTCCTACTCTTCCTCACGCCCCAAACTTTAAAGTTTGGCATGCGGGAGATGGTAATTACTGAAGTGCTGTTTTATGCAACATCTTCATTCATTTTGAAATGTGATAAACCAATATCGGTTTTATTTTTATGCAAAAAAACTAAAGACCTTAGCACACTGTTTTAAGCTGTGATCGTAATAACTCTTTGTGCCTGAATGCTTCTTTGACCTTGAATCTCTTGTCTGTAAGTCCACCTGCATGAGCGGCGTATGAAAGCTGGTGTTGGGAGTATTTTGATAATTAAAACTAATCTGCTGAATTCTTGCATATTTAACTTGGGCATTTTGTTTGCTGTTAGAAAAATACATACATATAGTGCCAAGAAAAAGTGTTCACCCCTTTTACAGTTTTTATTGCTATAGAACTTTATTTTATTTTTCATTGACCAGAAGCCACACACACACACGCACACTCACTTTTTCAGTCAGTATTTAATACATGCCTTTTTGTGCTATTTTTCCCCTATTCTTTTGCAAATCTGTTCCAATTCTGTCAGGTTGCATTGTGAGTGAACAACCGCAAATTCTCTACTGGACTAAGAACTAGGGCAGCCTTTCTCAACTAGGGTTCCTCCAGAGGTTGCTATGGGTTCTAGGCCAGGACTCCAGATCATTAACATTTACAGTTTTTAAGACCTACTGGTGTAGTTTTGGGTTCATGCTTGGGGGCCATTGTCTTTCTGGAAGATAATTCTTCTCACAAAGCTTGAAGGCACAAATCATCAGGTTTCCTTCCAAGATTTCCTCTGTGTTTTGCTGCATTTATTCTACCATCACAAGTCTTAAATGGCTTCCTACAGAGACGTGTCTCCAGAGCATCATGCTGCCACCACTGGTTGAATTAAAAAAAATTGACTCCAACCTGTCAAGGCTGCCTGCTCTCTCCGCTCTCATTTATCTTGGCTTTGAAGCCCTTGGCGGAGGCGGTTTGTTCTCATCCGGACATAACAGGTGTTTAGGTAGCGGGCTCTCCTAATAAGATATCATTATTTGCAGATGACATCCTGACGACCTTAACTGCCCCTAGAATCTAACTACCTAATTTGTTTACCCTTCTGGACACTTTTGTGTCCTTAGGTGTATCTGTCAGCCCTACCAAGTCGAAAGCTATGTCGATTAATGTGCCTCATTTGGAGTTGGAGACTTTAAAAGAAGCCTTCCCGTTTCAGTGGCTACCCTCTTTGCCTTATCTGGGGATAGGCCTCACCCCGACGTATGTAGGACTTTAGGCCAACTTGCCCCCTTTATTTACAAAACTATCAGATATGTTGTCCTCTTGGACCCATCTCCCGATTATCAGGGTTTGGTGGGATAATGGCGGTTCGTATGTCATATATTCCAAAACTGCTATATTTCTTTAGAGTTCTGCCGGTCCCAGTTCATTTACATGTTTTACGTATACAATAACGCAAAATCTTGAAGTTTGTGGGGTTCCACCTGACCAATAGTTAACAAGCAAGTCTTATATGCCCACAAGATTAATGGTGGCTTCTCAGTCCCCAATCTGCAAGTGTATTATACAGCAGCGAACATTAGCCTGAATTTCTCACCTCCATGAGACAAACCAAATGCCGATATGGGCTACCATCGATTTAGTGGACTCTTACCCGGTACCAGTTTCCTCTTTGCCCTGGCTCCCTCCTATACATCGCCCAACCACGAGCAGACTTTGCTTGGCCCATTCCCTTTGTCTGTGGGATTCAGTTACATTTTCTGTGGGCTTGATTTCCCCTCATCTCCCCCTACTCCGTCTCCTGCATTGCCCATTATTCCCTCCGGGGTGCAACAATCCCCAGCAGTTCTCTTAGTGGACCGCTAATGGTTTTGTCGATATCCATTCTCTGTTCAACCCTTCTAGAATAGTGACATTTGATGCTTTACGTTCCTCCCATGATATCCCCCTGCAAGAACATTAGTTATCTACAGCTGTGGCACTTCTTCCAGCAGCTTATAAAATCTTGTCCCACCCTGTACACCTTGACCCCCTTTGAAAGCCTTTGTAGAGCACGACCTTACTCCTCAGGCTTGATATCATTGATTTACTCATAATTTCCTTTAAAAAGCCACTGGTAAGGCCATCTTCAGTGGGAGGCAGAGTTGGGGAGACAGTTTGATCCGGAGGACTGGCAAACCATGACTATAGCATTATCCAAGTGCTCAAAAAATGTTCTTTATTTTAGAAAATGCATACAAGATGCTTTACAGTTGGTATTATACACCGACCAGGCTTGCCCGCTTTATTGCAACCTACTCTTTGTTTCCGAGGATGCTCTCAGGAGGGCAAATTGGCGCACATCTGGTGGACATGTTCAAAGGTATGCAGGTTATGGGTCCGAATCGACACTCTTCAACTTATTCCATATTAATCTCAAACGGGACCCCTATGAAGCTCTTCTATGCAAACCAATTGCAGAATTGCTTAGCCCGTAGCGCCAGCTGGCACAGCATGTTTTTACTGTAACGAAGTTAACTATAGCAAGGGCATGGAAATCCCCTATACTTAGTTTTGAGGTGGTTAAAAACTGAATGAACGATATTATGGTAAATGAAAAACTGACAGCTATCCTTTCAGACAACCACGATAAATTCTATGGTTTGCTTATGCTCAACCCTCTAGATTTGATGCTACCCTCCTCTCGATTTTAATGTGTTCTTTTTCCTTTCCCATTTCCCACTTTTCTTCTCCCTTTTCTTTTTTTCCTCGCTAATTTCATCTCCCTTGTAGGCCTGGGATAGATGGTTATGCTGCTAGTTTTCTAGCATTATTGTATTTTATTAATTGTTATATACAAGCACGTTGACTACAACTGGGTTTGTGGCAGGCTGCATTTATTATTAATGTTGACATTTTCATTCTTTACATCGTGCAGCGTTTCCCAGAGTCTCCAGATATTTCGGACTATGATTTTTAACTTTTAGATGTTATATATCGCCTGGCCTGGAACCTCTAGGACTCAAGTCATATTCTTTATCTTGTCTTTCCCTTTTTTTTTTTTTTTTTTTTTTTTTTTTTTTTTTATTATATATTTCATTGCGATGTAACCATTGAATTTGTCACTCTAATATGCTGGTTTGATTATTAATAAAACTCTTTGTAAAAGAAAAAATTTACTCCTCTATGGGCTGCTTTTGGGCCTAGTCCACACAGGCATACTTAAGTATGTACCTGTGTGAGGGCCGTGTTTGCTTGCAAGGGATACAAGCAATGTTACAAGCATGTCTTGCAATCATGTGCAGACAGTCCCATTCATGTCACAACAGCTGCTCAGCCACTGTTTCCAATTTGACAGACAGTGCATGTTCGGGGACATGCACCCACACAGATGTCAAATTGAGAGCAGCGGCTGTGTCCCAATTGACATGAACAGGATTGTCTGCATGTGGATGCACAAAACGCCTGCGCATCCTATAGAGGCAAAACGCGGCTCTCACACAGGTATATACTTGGTGTTACTAAACCCACAACCATAAAATCGGTCTGAATATGCAGTAAACCATGGTTGTTATACTCGCTGTGGAACCTAAGGGGTTAATCCCCTACATTGTGTAGAAAGGCTGTTTGATCCTGTCTTTTCTGATCCTCCTCCTTCTTGCATTGGCCCCAAAACATGTCTAGCTAAGACGAAGTTACTGGAGTCAGGCTGCACTTGCTCAGTCTGGTGTGTATTGCTAGAGTTTTTTTTTCTTTTTTTTTTTTTTCTTGGGAGGGTCCTGCATCCTGATAGAACAGCCGGTGCAGTATGAAAACTCCTCCTAAAGCTTTAACCAGGCACTGATAGAAGTCACAAGACTGCTATACCCTGCTGATGAGAAAAGGTATTTAGCAGTTTATATTTACTAAAGTTCTGTGTACTGTGGGAGACCAGATATAGTGAATGCTGAGTCTAGTAACACTTTAAATACGCCTGTGTGAACAAGGCCTTGATGTGGAACTAGAGCTTTATGTGACTAAGGCTCATAGTTGCCCAAAGGTAGATGGAGATATATATATATATATATATATATATATATATATATATATATATATATATATATATATATGTGTGTGTGTGTATGTGTGTATATATATATATATATATTATGTGTGTGTGTATATATGTGTGTAGTGTATGTGTTTTGAGACAGACGGTCACAGGTGCTAGCTTGAAAAATAAATTTTTGTGCGGAAGTCCAGATTAAATGGTTACTAAAGGCAAAACCTTTTTTCTTGTAGTTTTGGATTGAGTGGAGAGGGAGTAAGTGTCCGTCTTTAATGCTGTCTGTGCCCCCTATCAGGGAGATTTATGCTTGGTTTTCCTGTTTTACTTGTATCCTCAAAAGTGAAGGTAAAAGAAAATCCCAGATATTGGGTTGACACCAAAACCGTAAAAGAGTTGAAATCTTCCAATGGGGTGGCACCCTGGGTTTCCCTCACTTGAAGGGAGATCTCGCCCATGGGACAAGATGGCAAAAAAACCCTGAGAGGGCTTTAAAACCTTCCCTTAGGGTCCTTTTTAGCGTTCTGTTTTGTTTCATCAGTTCAGTTACTTTTCTTCACTACCAATGGAAAAAATGTACTGTTTGTCCGTTTTACATCTGTTTTTTCATCCATTCCATTTTTTTAACGGAACAAAAATAGGGCTTTGATCTGTTTCAAAAACGGATGTTAATGGATACTGATGTAAAAAGATAATCGTCAGTTTACATCCGTTTCTCCATAGAGATGTATTGATGTCTGTTTTTCATCTGCAAACGGAGGGATAAAAAAAAGGGACAAACTGAACACCCATATAAAAGGGGCCTAACTCTATCCAAAATGGGGGAACAAAAACTTTTTTCCTTTTTTAGTTCTATTTTAAGAATGAAGGCATTGTTGATATGCTTGAGCTCTACGCTCATTTGCAGGAAAAATGTACCCACTGAACAAGTCGCTAGAAGAATACACGGTCATCACACAGAACGATGAACTTTATCGTTAATTATCAGGAGGGTCAGTAGAGGACAGGATACATGTGCAGTTGAGGTCAGTAGAGGACCTCTAGAGATCTAGTGTTCTACACCTTCTGTCCTGACATCAGAGATTGAAACTTGACACACCTGTTACCTGTTTACACATTTTAATCACTTTGTAGTGTATAATTAGGGGAAATGAGACTTCTGGGACCTTCTTCTTAGGTACTGAGGTGTATTTTTCTGTTTTCTAAGCAAATCTCGCTGATTGTTGTGTTTTCTTGGCTGCACTGCTGTTCTGCCAGATGCTCTCCTCTAAAGCTCAAAACTTAAATTTTAAAGGTGATCTAAAAGGCCCGCTCACATAAAATATGAGGGATAAAGAACAGACGTATAACCAGATATTCAGTGTGCCAAAATCATTTTTTCTAAGTGGCAGTTCACACTAGTGCAATGCCAGACATCGCATGTGTTTCGCACCGCATTGCTGTACAAATCGTCTGCGATTTGATTTCAGCCATACAAACTCTATTACCATATGCATACCTTATTTATCTTTTTCCTCATCGTTCTTCCCTTGGAGGCCATTTTCACAAAGGGTTGATGAATCCATGTCCAATTACTTTCTGGAACTCAGCCTGGGATTCTGGGTTTGTTTCCTTGAACATGTGACATTATCTGGTGGGGGAATGCCCCCCCAGAACTTACTGAGATTACTGTTTACAGATGACGATCCCAGGAGGGCACTGGTGGCATAGCCTTTCCAGGATGCAGCTGTGAGGCCAGGGTTGCATTACCGGTGCCTCACTCAACCAAGAAAGTCTTTTCCCCTTTATTTTCTCATGGTGATCTAGCCAGTAACACACTTCCTGTCTGAGGGCATTCTCGATAGAGGACCAGCAGAGACACTTTTGGACAGCAGCATTGTCCATCTTGGAAGAGGGAAGTATTGGATGCACAAGCAGATTTAGATGGACTTGACTAACAAATTAAAGCTGAATTTACAGCACAGTTTTTTTTCCTTTTTAGAGATAAATGTTTACCATAAATGAAGAAGGGCTGACCATTGTAAGCACTCTGTCTTAAACGATTTGTCTCTTGTGGCCGGCCGACTTTTGGCATTTTTCAATGAATCTGCATCGGCCGATTGTGCTGCAAATTTGGCCGATAAATTTATAGACTAGACAGTTCACACAGGGGCAATCCGACTTGCGGGGCGACTCAGCGCGACCCCGCACAGCGTGACTTCAGCGCGACTTGCAAATGACTTCTGTAATAGAAGTCAATGCAAGTCGCCTGAAGTCTCCCCATTGGAGCGACTTGAGTCTCTCCTATCTCGGCAGCCTGCCAAGTCTGAGAACAGGCTGATAAAAGAAGCAAAGAGAGGCAATGTTTCTACTTATCAAAGGAGTGAACTCCAGTGTGTTGAAGATCTCCGTTTAACCATTTAAAGACTAAATCTTTTCTGACATGTGTTGCTTACAAGTAAAAATCCAGTATTTTCTTCTAGAAAATCACCTAGAACCCCCAAACATTATATATTTTTTTTTTAGCAGAGACCCTAGAGAATAAAATGGCAGTTGTTGCAATATTTTATGTTGCACGGTATTTGTGCAGCGGTCTTTCGAACGCAATTTTTTTGGAAAAAATACACTTTTTGTTTATTATTTTTTTTAATTCATTAAAGTTGGCCTATTTTTTTTCATCCAAAAGTTTTGATTACCTGTTTTTGTGTATTTAATATTTAAGATACATAGTTTTTTTTAAATCTAAATTATACATACAAGTGCACTGATTGGAGGCTTGTGTTTTCATAAATGTTTTTAATTTAGGAAATTTTCTGTATAACTTCTTATTACTTAACTGTTAGATTTTATGAGATGAAGGGGAAAAAAAAAAGAAAAAATCGGCCTAACATATTAGTTCAAAAAGATCGGCATCTTATATCGGCCGCCGCGATTTCTAAATATTGGCATCGGCCAGAGAAAAACCCATATCGGTTGACCTCTAGTCTCAACCCTTAAAAGTGGTTGTAAACCCTCCATATAACCAGTGAAGTTTTTGGACTCAGGCGATAGAGAAAAAAAACAAATACTCAATGTAGTAGGATGGTGAACACCCCACATTATCCGTATGTTAAATTCTTGATGCAGCCCAGGTGTTCTCACTTTTTCAGTTTTCACTTGCTGCATACAAAAAGTACAAGGTGGATAAAGTCTTCCAAATTTGTATTTTACTTTTATGTTACTGGCTGGTGTATGTTCTTTGAAAGATATAAAAAATAAATAATTATCACACTACTTATGAATCTTAAATATTTTTTTACTTTTGTTGATCTCTTAATAACAGTATTTTATCTGTCAACTGCCTTTTGTATATGGAAGATATAATTGCACAGGAATTGTGCAGTCCTGTCGTTTTATTTTTCTGAAAAACAGGTTATGTGATTTTTTTTTTTTTTCAGGCTTAATGCCCATGCATGCATGTAATTCCCACGCAGTGTGGACTGTATAGATCCCACCCCTCCTCTCTGCTCACAGGCAGACCCACCTTTTGGCAGGTGTTGGAGATCTGATAAAAGCAGCTGGCGCTTGCATTGATGCATCCCGGATTTCAACGACCTCCTCCTTGATTAGCCAGTTGCTTAGTGACAGAAGCGTTAGAAATATCCTCTTAATATTATGCTGTTTTCGCTTCCTTATTAGTTTGGGATTATTTACTTTTTTGGCTTTATCTCATTATTATCTACACAAAGAAGACCTCTTCCTAATGAAAAGGTGTTATATTTATACAGTGAATGCAGTGTTTACTGATTAGAAAACTGGGACAGCTGTGTGGCTTTACCTTAGTTTGCTGATCTGTTCTTGTTTTTAGCTTCAAATTCAAATGTTAGTGCCCATTTTTAGGCAAAGATTTGCCCCCCTTTCCTTCTGAAGCGCACACCTAAGGGCCTATTCAGACAGGCGATGGTGGGGTGGAGAGGGTGCTTCTTTCACAGGTCACCCCTGGAAACAGCAGCACTCTTTGTGATGGGCACATACAAACAGGCAAGTTAGTTGCAGCTAGTTTGTGTGTTGCTTGAATGCTGTACCTGGACACATACTGTCTGCATCCTGGGTCAGGCAGTTTCAGATTGGCGGGTACATGTGAGCAGCAGTGGCACATGCCAGCCTAATACTGATTTGTACTAAAGTAATGGCTGTTTGCACACACTGTGTGCATATTTGCTGGTGAGAAACACTGATCTTCACCGCTGGCTGTCCCAAATCGCATGCCTGAATGAGCCCTAAGTTTGCCTTCTGTGACCCTTGCTGTTTCCTGGTGTGTAGGACTGGTAAACCAGTACTACAGGTACACCCATGCCAGCTGAGGCCCCAACAATCCCTGTGCAGTGACATCACCGCAGAGATTCCTCTTCTGTATCCTGAGAGGACCCGCTGCTGCCAACAGGGAGGGAGTATATTTTTAACCACTTCCATACGGGGCACTCCTCTCCTACATGTAAAAATCATAATTTTTTTGCTAGCAAATTACTCAGAACCCTCAAATATTATATATATATTTTTTAGCAGAGACCCTAGAGAAAAAAATGGTGGTTGTTGCAACTTTTTGTTGCACGGTTTTTGCGCAACAATTTTTAAATGCGTTTTTCTTTTTTTTTTTAATAAAAAAACGTTTCATGAATTTTAAAAATAACAAAACCGTAAAGTTGGTACTTAAAAAATCTCCATAGGCGACGCTTTACATTTTTTTTTTTTTTTTTACAGGTTACCAGTTTAGAGTTACAGAAGAGGTCTAGTGCTAGAATTGTTGCTCTCGCTCTAACGCAGGCGGCGATACATCACATGTGTGATTTGAACGCTGTTCACACATGTGCGCGCGACTTGCATGTGCATTTGCAATTGTGCACGGGGATAGGGGCGCTTTAAATATTTTTTTTTTTTTGCTAATTTTACTTACTTTTTCTATTTTTACACTTTCTCTTTTAATTTTTTACATTTTTTTTTTTTTTTTTCGTTTTTATTCCTATTACAAGGAATGTAAATATCACTTGGTGCGTGACAGGTCCTCTTTATGAAGAGATCTCTCCTCCAGGCTGGAAAGCTTGAGATAAAAAAAAAAAAAAAAAAAAAAATGAACGATGTCTTTCTTTCCAGCCAAGTTCTCAGCTTTGTTTACTTCCGCCGTTATGACGTCACACCCGGGCCTCCGAAGGTCATAGAGATGACCGGGGATCATCTGGTCACCGGAAATCTCTATGATCAACGTCCATCGCCGATGGCACGGGTGAGCCCAGAGAAGCATCGGAGGGAGGGGGGGGGGGGGAAATGTCCCCTCCCGCCACCCGAATGATCAAGCGGCTGAACTGCCACTATGATTGTTCTTATGGTGCACAGAATCGCTGGCTGTAATAGATGATATCTGAATGATGCCTGCGGCTGCAGGCACCATTCAGATGTCCCCACTGAAAGTCAAAGACGTCATATGATGTCCTTGGGCTGGAAGTGGTTAATATAGCAGAAAATGCAAAAAGGTAAAAAAAAAAAAATCTATATATGAACTGTATAAATATTTCACAGTAAGGCCTCTAGCACACTGGACATTTTTTTTTCTGCTACTAGTGTCATCTGGCATTTGTTTTTTCTGCCTCTAAACTCCTCTCCATGTTATCCTATGTGTCCATGCACACATGGGGGTCATTTTGGCAGAAAAAAACACTTTCCGCCTGTAAACACGCCTGAGTGCTAGACGTGTTTTAGAGCTTGAGCGTTAATTCATTTCAATAGCCAGAGTAAATGATTATTCTGGCCAATTAAATATTTTAACGCCCCAATAGATTAACGTGCCTAAATTCAATACTCGCGTTTAGAGGCATCAAGCGTTTTGTCATTTTGCCAAAACACAGCTGCCAGGAGGAAAAGAGTCCAGAAGAGATCGCAAAACATCCCGTGTGCATGAGGCCTAAATTGTCTCTCAAAATAGGAAAACATTGAGGTTGGGTTCACACTTGTGCGGCCGCTGTTAACAGCATGGGGTCCAGTGCATCCCTGTTCACCGGTTCAGGTGCGAATCCGGTCTGAATTTTTGCCTGAATTCACACCTGAACCGGACCCAAACATGCACAGGACCCTTTTTAGAATGTGGTCCTCAGCCGCGCCGGACACGTGTGAACTGTCTCCATTGCGAGCCAGGCACACTCAGATCTCATGCAAATTGGATGTAGGGAAACCTGCATCCAATTCACACATGTGAACCCGGCCTTAAATAGGTTGTAAATCTTTGTGGTTTTTCACCTCAATGCATTCTATGCATTGGGGTGAAAAACCTCTTGCAGTGCAGCAGCCCCCCAGTGGCCCCGTTTTACTTACCTGAACCCTCTTTTTCTCGCGCTGGGGACGAGCACACCAGCTCTAGCCGGTGTTTCTTTGTCCTGATTGGCTAGAATGATAGCAGCGCAGCCATTGGCTCCTGCTGCTGTCAATCAAATCCAATGATGATGGGAGCGGGGCCGAGTCCAGCATTCGTGTCTGTGGACACAAATGCTGCAGTCGGGAGCGCACCTGCAAGGTAACCCCCTCGGGAGAACGCTTCTCCTAGGGGGTTATCTGATGTGGGGAGGAGCCACTGGGGGGCCCCAGAAGGGGATGTTCAGGGCCACCCTGTGCAAAACGAGCTGCACAGTGGAGGTAAGTATGATATGTTTGTTATTTAAAAAAATTTGTGTGTTCATAGAGGCATCCACATTTCATTAAACAAGCAGAATTTTTATTAACGACAGATCCTTATATCCCACAACAAGTAAAAACTGTAACATTTCTTTTTGATTTTTCTGCCTCTGACAAAGTGTAATGTTACGTACACACGACTGGACTTTCCGTCAGAATAGACTCCGGTCTTTCCGACGGAGTTCCGCTGAAACGGACTTGCCTGCACACGATCACACCAAAGTCCGATCGTTTAGAACACGATGACGTACGACGGGACTAGAAAAAAGTTCAATAGCCAGTAAACCAATAGCTGCCCTTGCGTTGTTTTTGGTCTGTCGGAATAGCATAACTGATAGGAACCGATTCCGTCGGAAAGATTTGAAACATGTTCTATTTCTAGGTCCATCAGAATTTTAGAAAGAAAAAGTCCGATGAAGCCCACACACCATCAGAATGTCTGACAGAATGATTCCGTCAGACCTTTTCTGCCGGAAATTCCAGTCGTGTGTACAGGACATAAGGCAGGATTTGCTCTGTTTCATTGCAGTAATGCTTGCTATGCTGTTGATACACTGCAATGCCATTTATATGCTTATGACTGTTGTAAGCATGGATGTCATATAATCATTTTTTTTAAGGGCTATATTTTTTCAAAATGAGCATAGTGTTTTTCTGCCGCCAAGAAAACAATGCTAAGTGGGACTTTGTGTATAGTAGAAGTGTGTACCTGTCATTGGACTGGAGAATAAATTTGTTTAATGTTCATTTCCCAAGGTGTAAAACACTTCTCTCATTGTTCCTATAAGATTGAAGATTATACGGGAAAGTGTGTGTGGTCTGGTGGTGCTGGAAAAAAATGGCATCACCCCAATTAAATGTGCTGCGCTGGGTTTAACTTTTCTTCATGCAGTTACAGGTCACAGTTCAATGTTAGTCTACATAACTATGGACGCTTTTATATCGGGGTGGATTTGATTTAAATCAAGTCAATTTAAATCATGATTTAAATCGCTAGTAAAATAGCTTGATTTAAATCAACTTGATTTAAATGATCATTTTTAAAGAACAACTGTCATCTCTGTCCCGCTGTTGACTCACCGACAGTCTCATTCACTTTAATGGGACGGGTGGTGATGCGGCAGTAGCATAAAAAGGTGAGTTTATCCCCACTAACAGGCGCTGCCATGATGGATCTGAAATGACGGATGCTCTTTAAATGTAAGCACTTATTCTTGCTGATAGAATCTTTAATATTTGCAAACAAAATGAAGGTTTCCTATTCAGAATAATAAGCTGCCAGTTTAGTAAAACAGTGCTATCCAAACCGATTCACTCATATAGTTTGTTGTGTACATAGATTTGCAAAACAATGGGATAAAGGATAATTCCTGAATTTTTGTTTTATCTCATGATTACTGTAGAATTTTGTGACAGCATCAATGCAGTGCATGTTATCTCAGCTTGCATTCATTGAATGAGTTTACCAAAAATGTAAATATTGCAGAATATACAGCCTCATGCTACATAACTAAGCTCCATTTCATGCTGAATAAACAAAATTATTAATGAATCTTAAATAGAAAACTATCTAGCTTTTTATTTAAATATATTTGATAAAAAATCCGATTTAAATAAAAAAAAATCATTGATTTTTCTCCACCCTGTTTTTTATAAATCATGGTAGTGTAAATTAGGATTATGAACTCTTGCAAGGGTTTAAAAACATATATTTAAAGAAGAAAAGGGAGTCCCATGACCATATAAGAACAAGCCCACAGATCATTGGTCAGTCCATCCACAATTAGTATTAGTTTTTGAAAAGTCTTTTTTTTTTTTTTATATCTTGATTTTATAACAAAGGGTGGCATACCTTGGTGCCAGATTGAATGAACTCCTGTAACTTTGATGAATGTGCACATCATTCCATTCCCACCGATCTAGATACCCAGAGATCTCAAGCCCTGAAGATGTCTGCACTTGAGAGAAGTGGGAGTTTTTCTGCTTTATGTGTCTCATGGACTTTGGTGATATGATATGTGGAGCTGAGTTCATAGCCCTAAGCACTTGCTTCAGCCATTATGAAAGTCCCACTTGTGCTGGATTTTTAGTCCATTTTATTTTATAGAGAGTGCAAAGGCAGGAGTATTAGCATTTTCTATGGAGTTTGTGTATTGAGAATCTCTCAAGGTTCATATCACTGGAAAAGTGTAAGCTATACCTAAAAAGGGTTTAAGCCCAGAGGGCCCACAATCGCAATTACCTTTCCATAATAGAGAGATGATTAAAAAAGGCTAGGTTTTGTCCAATAGGAGTTAAAGTATACCTAATGTCCAGCATTTATAAAGCTTGTCTGAGCATTCCTCCCCTCCCCCCACCACCACCACCACACACACACGCACGCACGCACACACACACACACGAACAGATGTGAGCAGGAGTCCCCTTCCCTGTCACCTTTTTTCTTTTGGTGTCAGGAAAACCTTGTCAGAAGAGATTTGTGCTGATAGCAGAGGAACAAAGCAGCAGATAGAAATTACACTTACTGCTCTTAATTGTGCGCTAAAGAGAATTGAAAAGAATATGCTTTGTTAATTTTTTGTTTCTGAGGTTTACAACCACTTTAATGGTGAAGGGATACCTCTGTACCTAATGTGAAAAGGTGCTAAACACTGCATATTAAATCTGGAAAAAGTTGCGGTAAGAGATTTTTTTAAGTACCCTATATGTTGCTTATTAGCAAATAATTGATCTCGTCGCTTGCGATTGTCCGTTCAGTTGTTGATAGCCTAAAGCTGGCCAAACATGGATCAAAAATTGGCCTGTCCCTGCTGACCTGACCTAATGTCGATCCATGTATGGGCACTGTGGTTGAAAAGAAGTCCATCTACTGATCAACTTCTGTTTAAGGGTCCTGTTGGAAAATGTGCACTCGATCAGAGCCTTAACAGATGAGCAGTACTGTATATTTCAGGAGATGCCTGCTACATGGGGGAGAAGACGATTGGCCAAGATCTTTGTGAGAAGTTTCAGGTCTAGTTTTAGAAGAGAGAAGGGCTGATAACTTGTACATAAGGTAGGGTATTGTGATCTTAGCTCTCAGGGAGTCCTGAGAGCATTGAGTGAGAGACTTAAGGCTGGGTTCACACTTGTGTGGGTGGGTCTGTGCGGTGAAACACAGGAGATGCGTGCGTGTGATATTAATCCTAATGGCACTCACTGGGAATCACTGGTGCTGCGGCTGCGACTTCTAAAATGCTCCAGGGACCTTTTTTCCATTTTTTTTTTTTTTATTCTAGGAGGCGCAGCAGCCCATTCAAATGAAAGCTCCAGCAACTGTTTAATACACTAATCTGGGCAAGAAGGTGACTTCCCCCATCAAAATTGAGCTGGCTGTTGTGCCAGGCTTTGTACATGATCATCTCCTTGGCCTTGAAGTAATGCACTCTGCAGAGGATGTCCATGTGTCTAGCAAGGTCTGGTCTGGTGTTAGGTCCCATGCAATGGACTCTAGTTTCAAGTCTAGTTCCAAGGTAGAGATAGATGATGGTTTTTCAAGGTAGGTATTAGGAATGTCGGTAACTGGTTTCCAGTTCTGCACCAGCTGTTCTCTCTGGGTTATCCCCAAAGCTTGATGATGATGATGTTTCAGCAGCTGCTATTTTCCAAGCCATCCAAGTGTGGTTGTGCATCTCTTCTGTAACTCTCTGCCTGTAGCTTCTCCAGTTTGGTTACCTCCAAAAGTGATTGGAGTCCTGCACAGAGGCTTTGTCCAAGAGGGTTTGGAGCTATTGGAAAATTTTAGAGATCAGTCTTGAGCACTGACTGTATTTGGGCTGCAAAGGACACAAGCTTCTTGGGAGAGACTGTACAATGTGGGAGATCTCTGGTGCTGATAGCGTATGAGCAAGGATGGCATCTCATTCCCCATCTTGCTGAGATATTCCATATGTGAGTTCCTGGCGTAAGTTGTATCGCCTAGGAATACCTAGGAATACCTAGGAATAGTGCAAGGAAGCCTGAGGTGGTACCTAATGCGGGAGGTAGAGATGCTTCTTACCGGTGTGAGGTAAAAGTCTTTAGTGCACTGTTGGTGGCCATGTTTCTGTACTTTAAAATTATGTTGATGTGACGATGGATCTCCTGAAGTCAGATATGGCAGTCCAGTAGAGCAGAGCCCACAGCTTGTGTTTCTTCTCACAGCCATTTCCAGTGTTTTTTTTTTTTTTGTTGTTGTATTTGCATGTTTTTGTATGGTATCATTTAAGGCACGGTTCACACTGCTGCGACGGCAAAGTCATATGACTTTGCCTGTGACTTTCTTCCTACTTGACTCAACTTGGATGCTATTTGGGAGCCTGTACAAGAGCTGAAATTGCACACCCAAGTCAGACCAAAGTAGTGCAGGAACCTTTTCTAAAGTCGGAGCCACTTGTGTAGTATCTGTTAAGACAGCTCTCATAGGGAAACCTTGCATATGACATGCCATGCAAACTTGGGGTCTCACAAGTCAGGTCCCATGTTGAAGCAGTGTGAACCGAACTTTAAAACTGAATTGCAGGCAGGGATTTTATTGAATGAGTATAAAGGTGCTTTATTACCTTTTAGCGAATTTGTTTCTCTTTGCATGTATTGGGTAATCTGGCAGTCAGAAACCCATACTACAACCTATGTATAGGCTTCTGTCCTCTTAACACTTGCTTAAAGTGGTAGTAGTTTTACCACTTTTACCTACAGATAAGCATATAAGGTGGCTTACCTGTAGGTGCAGTGAATATCTCCTAAACTTACACTGTTCCATCCAGCATTTTTTTTTCCTTTTAACTGCTGTTTACTAATTACTACTGCTTTAAGAAAACCGGTGGCCACTTTGCACTCTAACCTCTAGCTGGTGGGCTTCCTCGCTGTAGTTCACTTTGCAGCAAGCGGTGACTCCGTTCAGTCCCCAGAGGCTGTGGGCGGATCAGTCTGCACTGCCCACTGTAACTAGTGTCCCCTTTGGAAGAATACTTCTCTATTCCTGTTCTGGTGACAACCCAAACTTTGGGATTTTTGTTCACCTTCACTCTCGGTGATAACAGCAAACAAGACAAATAGAATCTCCCTAACAGGGGCACAGACAGCAAAAAAAAAAACCTGACAGTTGTTCCAATTAGGGCTGAAACAACTAATCGATTAATCGACAACTAATCGATTATTATTTTCATAATCGATTAATCGGCCAGCCGATTAGTTGGCCTGCATACAGAATGCATTATTTGTTTACATATCCGGAAATACAGTGCAGCACACATACAGCTCAATACACCGTCCATACATGTCAGTAAGTGCCTAAGAACTTGTGAATGTGTGAGGAGCAATGTCTCATGGGACATGTGGTTCTAAAGGCAGAAGTTTTCTTTACCTTGCTATTGAGGCACTCTATACTGTACTTAATGCACAGCAAAAAGCAGTGTAGAAACAGATCAAAAGCAAACTACATAGGTGTGTACCGAGCCTTATGCTGGCGACACGGATCAATTTTCAGGCGAGAATATTCATATGGAAAAACTTGTACATTCGCTGAATGAAAGAATTTTTGTTTGAAAATTTTCACTTGCTTTTAACATTCTGTTTTAAAATTAATGTAATTTCTGAACGAAAACCACATACACTGTCTGAAAATTCCTTTGACCAAGAAGTTTTCTATTATTTCTAAATTTTCCTGTCACTGTGGTTGAAAATGAACGTCGATTTGACCCCACTAACAATTCGAAAATCAAACGAACGTTCTTAAAATTACATTTTTAAAAATTTTTTTTTTAAGGAAGAAATTGTTTTTGTATGGCCAGCATATAATATATTACAGTTCTGTTTGAAAATCTGCAAAACAGTCTAACTTTTTTTTTTCTTTAAAAAAATATCTTTGAGTCTGATGATATTTACCAGATTCAACCTCTAATAGTATATACAGTATATCTCTTCTAATAATATATACAGTATATCTCTTCTAATAGTATATACAGTATATCTCCTCTAATAGTATATACAGTATATCTCCTCTAATAGTATATACAGTATATCGCCTCTAATAGTATATACAGTATATCGCCTCTAATAGTATATACAGTATATCGCCTCTAATAGTATATACAGTATATATCGCCTCTAATAGTATATACAGTATATCTCGCCTCTAATAGTATATACAGTATATCTCGCCTCTAATAGTATATACAGTATATCTCGCCTCTAATAGTATATACAGTATATCTCGCCTCTAATAGTATATACAGTATATCTCGCCTCTAATAGTATATACAGTATATCTCTCCTCTGATAGTATACTGTATAAAGTATATCCCCTCTAATAGTATATATAGTATATCTCTTCTGTCTGTTATTCTCAGAGTGGAGTGGATTTTGCTCTCTAACCATATAGTTTTTTTAAAATTTGACCACTCCATAGAGAGATTTAAGAATAAAGTGCCTTTTTTTTAAACTAAAATTATACACCACTTTTTTTTAAGGTTATTTAACCGATTAATCGAAACAATAATCGGCCAACTAATCGATTATGAAAATAATCGTTAGTTGCAGCCCTAGTTCCAATCAATCCCCATTCTATCCAAAATAAATAAAATCTCTTTAGTTAGACTTTAATTTAAAAAGCTGCATTAACATCAAGAGACGCTCTCTGTATTGTGCTTTTATTATAACTGAGAAGTAGTCATCACTTAAAACATTTCTAGTTTACTTTCCCTGTTTGACCTCGTCTTTCCGCAAACTAACCAAATAACGAGGCAGAGTGCCAGAAACTGTGTTTTGTTTTCTTCTCTACTGACATAAAACAGGCGTGTTGCAAAATTGGTGAAGTTGTTAAACTCAGCAAAACGAAGTCAAAGACCCTCATCCGGAGAAAGGCTAAGTTTATCCCAAACACAAAATGTTGCCTATACTAACCAAGCTTTAATTATGTTTAGAAAATATGCGTGGTTTCTGCCCTGGCTTCCTGTCCTGTGTACCCCGGTCAGCAGAAGGTGCTGATAAGCCTCTGATAATAGAGTATTGGTATCCTGGCTGGATGTGTGGAGGGGAGGCATTATTGTTTTAGGAAAACATTGCTGATCGGATGAAAACAACTTAGACTCCTTCCCTGACTTCTCACTTGTGTATTGAGCGTTTCCCAAGATTGCTTAATCTATACTTCTGCTTCCCTTCATAGCAGGCAAAATGAATTTAGAGCTCTGTAGATCCGGTTATACGGATAGGAAGGAATGAGAATAGTTTATTAAATAAACCCATTCTTAAAGAACATGTCAAATCAAAGCTCTCCTCCCATGAAAGTCTCACTCTTCCCATATCGTTCTTTATAATGAGAATAGTAAGGCCCCTTTCACACATATGGACTGTTCGTCCGTCATCAATGCATTCCTATGGAAAAACGGATGACAACGGATGATCATCTATTTTCATCCACTTCCGTCAACATCCATTTTTTTGAACAGATGAAAACCCTATTTTTGATCCACTAAAAAAAATGGATTGGACGAAAAACTAATTTAAACTGACAAATGGGCCGTTTTTCATCTGTTTTTGCATTGGTGGTGAATCTAAAAAAAAAACTGATAAAAAAATGGATGAACTGATGAAATGAACGGTCCTTTGTGTGAAAGGACCCTAAGGCCTCATCCACATGAGGCGGATCCATTTAGCGGGGTCCGCTAGCTCAGCATGAGATTGTTCCGTTGATCTCCGCTGAGCAGGCGGATGACAGATTCGTCTCTGCTCACCAAGCGGGGGGGGGGGGGGGGGGGGGGCCTGGCAGAGCGCCGCTCATTCCTATGGAGAGATTGGACGAAAACAGACAGCATGTCTGTTTTCATCAGATCTCATCCGATCTGCCATGACGGATGGCAAACGTATCACCATACGTCTGATCGGATGGCAGACGGGTGTCAGCGGACACATCTCTGCTGATATCCGTCTCCCCATAGGAGTCAACAGATGTCCCGCTTGGATCCGCCTGAAAAACAGACAGGCAGATCCGAGCGGGCTTGTCGCATGAAAGGCCTCGCGTGTGAACCTAGGCTCAAATGAACTAAATCTTGGATTCTCATAACTGATTAATCAGCCATGGCATTCAAAATGATATTTAAAATCATGGTCATTTCCACGGCATTGCTTGAGCAACTGAATTTTCCATTTCTCTGTTGAACATCTGTTCCAATGTTCACATTTTTACCCCCTACATAAAGGTTATTTTATGACCACCTGTACCTTCATGGAGCTTGCACTATGCTCCAATATTTTTCTCCTGTTAAGTTCTTTTTAGGCTTGTTTCGCACTGGTTTTAGCTTGTATAAAGGCAATGTGAACATCGAGCTTTGATAAAGCAATTGCACAGCTTTCAGCAAGTTTTGTTGAAGCTTTTAAAGTACCATTCAACTCCAGTTTGTAAATGTTGAACACAGATCCTAATGAGAGTGCTAGCAGGCTTCAACAGGCTTTCAACAAACACCAAGAAGTGCTGAAGCCTGCTAGCAGCTTGTTTAAAGTGGCAATCATTCTTCTATTGGGATATGTATTCAACATTTACAAACTGGAGCTGAATGATACTTTAAAAGCTTGGTACTCAACAAAGCTTGCTGAAAGCTTGGCAAATGTGCTTTCAAAGTTTACTGTTCATACTGCTCTTATACAAGATAAAGTCTGTGTACAAAAGGCCTTCCAGAAAAGTACATTTTGTTTAAAATATAAGAGCCCTTGCACACTGGGGCGGTTTGCAGGCACTATTGCGCTAATAATAGCGCCTGCAAACCGCCCCGAAAGTGCCGCTACTTTCATTCCAGTGTGCAAGCCCCGAGGGCTTGCACACTGGAGCGATGCGCTGGCAGGACGGTAAAAAAAGTCCTGCTAGCAGCATCTTCGGAGCGGTGAAAGATCGGTGTGTATACCGCTCCTTTACCGCTCCTGCCCATTGAAATCAGTGGGACGGCGCGGCTATACCGCCGGCGAAGCGCCTCTGCAGAGGCGCTTTGCGGTGGTATTTAACCCTTTCTCGGCCGCTAGTGGGGGGTAAAACCGCCCCGCTAGCGGCCGCATACTGGCGGTAAAACGCCGCTAATAATAGTGGCGTTTTACCGCCGACGCCGCCCCAGTGTGCAAGGGCTCTTACACATTCAACTTGTAATTTAATATTTTTTTTATTTAAAGTAACAAACTCACGTGCTCTGTGCAATGTTATTGCACAGAGCAGCCTCCTTCCTCCTCTTCTCGGATCCACCACCAGCAATCTTGGCTCCTCCTCTTCTTTGTATCCATAGCAAGATGCTATGGGGACACACAGTGCCTGCTTGCTCCTGAGCTGTGTGTTTATGGAGCCACGCTGCCCCCCACTTCCTCCTCACTGCATTGGATTGACAGGAGAAGGTGCCAATGGCTCCTGCTGCTGTTTGAATCCCTGTGTGAAGAGGAAGAGCGGGGAGAAGAGATGCGGCCCTGCACAGCGTTGAATCTCTTCTCCCCTTTCTTCTCTGTCACACAGGGAAGGCTGGAGGAGAGAGAAATATAATATATATTTTTTTAGATTAAAAATAGTTTTTAGCTTTAGTATCACTTTTAAGTAGTTTTTATTATATTAACCTTTTCATTTTAATCTGCAGCCTGGTTTTATAGCTACCCAAAAAAAGTTTACATTTCTTTTACAACCATGGCAATAGTAGTAAGTTTTTTTCACAGAATCTCCCATAAGCCTTATTCCCCTGTAATCATCTCTTTGCCTTTTGAGTAGCACTGTTTTTGTATACTAAGCAAAACTAAGCTTATCTACACGAGCATGGATTATTACCCTGTCACTGATTTTAGTTTCAGCAAATGCTGGGGTACTGCCCATTGCAGCATCTACAGATCAAACATTAGTAGGGGTGTGAAATGAACTAAAACTTTGCAGTGTGTATAGATAATCTGAAGAGGATGTTTTTTCTTAACAAAACTGAGGTTTCAATTGAAGTGCTTTGATATCAGTTATTTGTTAATGTAGACCTAAACCCCAACGCTCTATTCACATATATGCATTTAAGTAACCTATGGTAAAAATTAGCATTTTACTCCGCTTCACCACAATGCACAAAAATGAGGTCTATGCATTGCAATTACATTCATTATAAATGCCACTTCAACACATCTTGCCAGCGCACTAAAGCATTTATGTGTTTTAGTGTACTGCAGCACGCATGCGTGAATCACCTGTGTGTTGTGGTGCACTGCATTGGGAAAAATGGTGCATGCCTGCACTACAGTGCATAGGAAGCCCATTCAAGATAAAAAAAAATAATCTTTTAATCTGGGTACATTTTCCAGTGACAGCTGCCAAAAATGTAATTTCCCTTCACATTGAAGGGATTTCCTCTGACTTCCTATTGTGTCTAATAGACAGGAAGTGAGGGTTAAAGTGGTTCTAAAGGCAGAAGTTTTTTTATCTCAATGCATTCTATGCATTAAGATGATAAACCTGTGTGCAGCAGACCCCCTCATACTTATCTGAGCCCCATCTCGATCCAGCGATGTTGCACGAGCCATTGACTGTTGTCAGTGAGCCAATGAGAAGAGAGAGGGGGCGGGGCCGAGCTGCGCCTTTGTGTCTGAAGGGACACAGAACAGCAACTTGGCTCGGGGGCCCCCATCGCAAGCTGCTTGCGGTGGGGTAGGAGAGAGGGGCCAGGAGCGCTGGCGAGGGACCAGAGAAGAGGAGGATCTGGGCTGCTCTGTGCAAAACCAACGCACAGAGAAGGTACATATAACATGTTTGTTATTTTTAAACAATACTTTATATTTTTGACAATATAGTGTTTATGTATGTATGTATATATGTGTGTATATGTGATTATATATATATATATTGATGCGCACACACACTATATTACCAAAAGCATTGTGACACCTGCCTTTACACGCACATGAGCTTTAATGGCATCCCAATCTTATGCTGGCCATACACTATACGAAAAATCGGCCGAAAAATCGTTCATATAGACACTCCGTTCGTTTTTCGGCAAGTTAATGGGCACAAATTGATAATCGTTTGTGACGTTTTTGTGGAAAAAAAACGAACGGGAAGTTTGGAAAATTTCTGCCGAACGTACGATAAATTGCAAGGTTAATGTGTTTCCTGTCCGAACTGTCTGCACTAGGTATATGTAAAAAAACGAACAAAAAATTATTTATTCATGTCCACTGAACAATTTATCGGTCATTACATGATGGCACGATCGTTTGCGGTCACGGTCGAACGTTCATTTTTCGAAAATGTGTTCGGCCGATTTTTCGTATAGTGTATGGCCAGCATTAGTCCGTAGGGTTCGATATTGAGTTGACCCACCCTTTGTAGCTATAACAGCTTCAACTCTTCTTTGTGCACTGGTCCAAATCATTTGGTGGAGGGGGGATTATGGTGTGGGGTTGTTTTTCAGGGATTGGGCTTGGCCCCTTAGTTCCAGTGAAGTGAACTCCTAAGGCGTCAGCATACCAAGACATTTTGGACAATTTCATGCTCCCAACTTTGTGGGAACAGTTTGGGGCTGGCCCCTTTTCTATTCCAACATGACTGCGCACCAGTGCACAAAGCAAGGTCCATAAAGAATGGAAGAGCGAGTTTGGGGTGGAGGAATTGACCTCAACCAGATAGAACACCTTTTGGATGAATTAGAGCGGAGACTGCGAGCCAGGCCTTCTCATCCACATCAGTGCCTGACCTCACAAATGTGCTTCTGGAGAATGGTTAAACATTCTCATAGACACACTCCTAAACCTTGTGGACAGCCTTCTAAGAAGAGTTGAAGCTGTTATAACTAAGGGTGGATCAAGACTGGGATGCCATTCAAGTTTGCGTGTGTGTAAAGGCAGGTGTCCCAATACTTTTGGCAATATAGTGTGTTTGTTTGTGTGTGTGTATACAGTATCTCACAAAAGTGAGTACACCACACCCCTCACATTTTTGTAAATATTTTATTATATTTTTTTCATGTGACAACACTGAAGAAATGACACTTTGATACAATGTAAAGTAGTGAGTGTACAGCAGCACTCATGCAGCCTCAGACCATGACACTTCCACCACCATGCTTGACTGTAGGCAAGACACACTTGTCTTTGTGCTCCTCACCTGGTTGCCGCCACACACGCTTGACACCATCTGAACCCAATAATTTTATCTTGGTCTCATCAGACCACAGGACATGGTTCCAATAATTCTATGTCCTTAGCCTGCTTGCCTTCAGCAAACTGTTGGGGGCTTTCTTATGCATCATCTTTAGAAGAGGCTTCCTTCTGGGACGACAGCCATGCAGACCAATTTGATGCAGTGTGTGGTGCATGGTCTGAGCACTGACAGGCTGACCCCCCACCCCTTCAACCTCTGCAGCAATGCTGGCAGCACTCATATATCTATTTCCCAAAGACAACCTCTGGCTATGACGCTGAGCACATGCACTCAACTTCTTTGGTTAACCGTGGCAAGGCCTGTTCTGAGTGGAAACTGTCCTGTTAAACCGCTGTATGGTCTTGGCCACCGCGCTGCAGCTCAGTTTCAGGGTCTTGGCAATCTTCTTATAGCCTGGGTCATCTTTATGTAGAGCAACAATTCTTTTTTTCAAATCCTCAGAGAGTTCTTTGCTATGAGGTGCCATGTTGAACTTCCAGAGACCAGTATGAGAGAATGAGAGCGATAACACCAAATTTAACACACCTGCTCCCCATTCACACCTGAGACCTTGTAACACTAATGAGTCACATGACATCGAGGAGGGAAAGTGGCTAATTGGGCCCAATTTGGACATTTTCACTTAGGGGTGTACTCACTTTTGTTGCCAGCAGTTTAGACATTAATGGCTGTGTGTTGAGTTATTTTGAGGGGACAGCAAATTTACACTGTTATACAAGCTGTACACTCACTACTTTACATTGTAGCAAAGTGTCATTTCTTCAGTGTTGTCACAAGAAAAGATATAATAAAATATTTACAAAAATGTGAGGGGTGTACTCACTTTTGTGAGATACAGTGTGTGTGTAAATGAATATCCCCAAGGCTTACTGAAAGCATGCATTTTTTTCAGCTCAAAAGCTACTGAATGCGATTTTTGAGTTTGTTTTTTTTTTTTTCTCATGCCTGTAAACTCATCTACCTCTTAACTTCTGAAAATGCCTATAGTGTGTATGTACAGATTGGATAACATGAAGAGGAGTTAACATGCAGAGAAAATAAAAGTTCAAAACAGCTCAATTTCTCAAAGAAGCAGCTGCTTTGATCTCCAGAATGCAATAGGCCTAATTTGTGAATTCTGCACCGCACAGATAAAATAAGTTCCTTTCTGAAGAGGCATTGTGTGCCAAGTGGGTGCTGTAATGCTATTACATATTGTTGGTATTGCATCAGCCTGTTTACGGATGTGCCTTTTCACCTACCTTTTCATAAAACCTTGTTTCCCTTTCCAGCAATTTTTTTTCTCTTTTTAATCTTATTTAAGATGAGCTGGAGCTTTCGTGTGAAAAGGTTGCAAACATCGCTTGAATAAAAACAAACCGTGGCAGCCTTAGTACTAAAGCCAATCATTGTCAGTCAATTAATTGTTGCCAGTGTACACAGGGGCTCTGAAAGCATTTGTTGACAGAACAATACAAGGGAGGACAGAATAGAGAACTGGACTGGGAGAGTTGGCAACGTATCAACTTTACATTAGATTGCACATGTCACTTCACAAGTGCAGCACAAACAAGTTTTTCTTCACTTTATCATTCTGCAGAGGAAAATATAATCTGTAGCTCACTCCTACATAATGGCAGGCTTTCGAAAATGTCATATTTGTCAAGCTGCTAAAAAAAGACAGACAGGTCTTTGTAATAAGATTGGTTGCTCTGATACGCCGCTAAGAATTGCTGCACTATTCCACAGCCCTTGCAGCTTATCTTGTGGTTCATCATTGGGCATGATAATTATAAAAGATCATGCAATGCACAGCAATATTTCATGTCCTTCTGTGACCCACGTTACAGCTCCCGTTCTTAATCAGTTGCAAATCCTATGATTACTTACAATTAGCAAGACTGAGATAGCTGTGTAGCACATCTACTAAAGTCCTCACTCACTTTTGTGTTATGAAACACAGATTCTGTATGAAAGCATACTACAAGTAAAAATCAAATTCATTTCTGTTTGGCTGGTTCACGTGTACAGTATATGTGCTCTGCAACTCAGTGCACAGTTTAAAAACTAGGGCTAGAATGGTAAGGGGGGGCCTACATGGGAATTGTGGTGGCCATTTTTCTCTCCCCTTTCCTTTCTATTTATTTTGAAAAGTGTTCTGGTCCCATTAAGAGCCTCATCAGGTGACCTGTTGCAAGCTTTGAGAGGGATCTCTGCTCATGCCTTTCTGGACTTTCTCTGTCCTGGACCCCTATACACTATATAAAAGGCTGGATCGAAGGCTCAGCATCTATCAGTTAGACTACAGCCTCACCGAGCTCCCCTCCCGCCCTTCCTTGTCATGGCACATTTATGTGGTTTGTCACCCTTTAGTAAAAAGGGAACTGGTATTTTATTAAGCTTCTGATGATATTCCTACAGTCTAATGCCCCATACACACGGTCGGACTTTGTTCGGACATTCCAACAACAAAATCCTAGGATTTTTTCCAACGGATGTTGGCTCAAACTTGTCTTGCATACACACGGTCACACAAAGTTGTCGGAAAATCCGATCGTTCTGAACGCGATGACGTAAAACACGTATGTCAGGACTATAAACGGGGCAGTGGCCAATAGCTTTCATCTCTTTATTTATTCTGAGCATGCGTGGCACTTTGTCCGTCGGATTTGTGTACACACGATTGGAATTTCCGACAACGGATTTTGTTGTCAGAAAATTTTATAGCCTGCTCTCAAACTTTGTGTGTCAGAAAATCCGATGGAAAATGTGTGATGGAGCCTACACGCGGTCGGATTTTCCGACAACAAGGTCCTATCACACATTTTCCTTCGGAAAATCCGACCGTGTGTACGGGGCATAAGTCTTAGTGGTTGAGCAATTTGTTTAGGTTAATATTTAAAATGGTTCTAAAGTCAAATAGGTTTTACCTTTTAATGAACTCTATGCATTAAGGTTAAAAAAAAAACAACTTTCAGTAGCCCCCCCCCCCCCCAAATTCCTAATTTACATACCTGTCCTGTATTGATCCAGCACTGTGCTTGTCTGCAGGTCTTCCCTCCCCTCCGTCAGGCTTGGTTGAGAGCAGTAGGGTGGGAGCCATTGCTGTCAGTCAAATCCAGAGAGTGGGGGGTGGGCTAAGCCACACTGTGTGTGTCAATAGATGCAAGCAGCCTGGCCTAGGTGAGAGCTTGCATGTGTGCCACCACAGGAAGCGGCAGAGGAGAATCCAAGACTGCTGAGGGGGGTACTCCAGAAGAGAAGGTTCGGGGCTGCTCTGTGCAATGCCCTTGCACAGAGCAGGTAAGTATAACATCATTCTTTATTTTATTAACCACTTTTGGACTGCCCGCCATGGATATACGTCGGTCTTTTGACCTTAAATACCGTTGTTATGGCAGCAGATATCTGCCATAACACCCCCCTCCCTCCCGTATTTTCTTCAACAGCGGTAAGTCCGCTTTTAACATAAAAGTGATCTCTGTGAGATGTGTGCTCACCCACCTCCCGCCATGTCCTGTTTGTTTCCGCCGCTTACTGGAGCTGTCGTAGCGGCGGAGACGATCCGATCCTTTCCGCTGCTTGCCACTTAGTTGAGTGAGGGCATGATGGCCCCCAGGTGCCATTGGATGACAGCAGCAACCTCAAACATAACGTCTGCCCAACTGCCTTTAAGGGACTTTTTATTTTATATATTTATTTTATTGCTTTTAAGTGTAAATGTGAGATCCTGAGCTCTTTTTGACCCCAGATCTCACATTAAAGAGGCCCTGCCATGCTCTTTTTCTATTACAAGGGATGTTTACATTACTTGTAATAGGAATAAAAGTGATCCAATTTTTTTGTTTTTTTGTTTTTTTTAAAAGAACAGTGTAAAAATAAAAAATAAGAAGTAAAATAAAAATTTAAAGCGCCTCGTTCCTCCAAGCTCGCGCACAGAAGCGAACGTGTACGTAAGTAGCATTCACATATGAAAATGTTGTTCAAACCACACATGTGAGGTATCACTGCGATCGTTAAAGCAAGTGCAATAATTCTAGCACAGGACCTCCTCTGTAACTAAAAACTGGTACCATCGTCTATGAAGATTTATAAGTGCCAAAGTTTGTCGCCATTCCACGAGCGGGCACAATTTTAAAGCATGGCATGTTGGGTATCAATTTACTTTACATAACATCATCTTTCACATTATAGAAAAAAAATTGCGTTTGTAAGACCGCTGTGCAAATACGGTGTGGCATAATGTATTGCAACGACCGCCATTTTATTCTCTAGGGTGTCTAAAAAAAAAAATATAATGTTTGGAGGTTCTAAGTAATTTTCTAGCAAAACCTTTACTTACCTAGTCTCAGGAAGCTCCGGTCCAGTCGCAAAATTGTCTCCCAGGAGCAGCTTCAGGGAAGAGAACGGACAGTCAACAATGGATGCCCAATAGTAAGCCTGTCCCTGCCCAGGCATTTCATCCATTGCCAACTCTCTCCTCTTCTCTGAAGCCAGCTGTGAGATCATGTGACAGTACTGGAGTACCCTGACAGTAGGTAAGTATAAGCATTTTCCTTCTACAGGGTAGTGAGGGTGGGAGCAGTTTTAGGCTTAGCTAGTTAGGCCCTGGAATTCCACTTTAAAAAGGACCTGTACTGTGGAAGATAAAGCAGATCACTGTTGTTTCCGCACTGAGCTGGGCCGCTAGGCACGACGCTCTTTCATCTGTCCTTCATATCACGGACGTGAAAGTTTTCCAAATTTGAACTTGGACGTATGCATGTCCTGCCAGTATATAACATTTGCAGGCAGCTTTAGGCAGGCTTTTCTGCTTGCAATGCAACCAATTTGAGCATCACTTGTGATAGTTGGGCATTATGGTACAGCAAACAAGTAATAATGAGGCTTTTATAAGACAGAAATGTTTTTTATGGTGAAAGTATAATCTTGTGCTCTTTTCCAAGAGCTCATTCACACTTGAACATACACAATATGGCCTACCCATGTTGTTAAAATATGTAGACACCCTTCAAATGATTGAGTTTTTGGTGTGTCCGGGAAGGGTGTTGTTAATGCTACAGCTTAAAGACATTTAGACAATTGTGCGCTTCCTGGCTTGCAAAAACTATGTTGTATGACTCTGCCCCTTTTTTTTTTTTTTTTTTTTTTTACAAAGCAAGCTCCATAAAGACACGGCTTGGTGAGGTTGAGTGGTCGTCTTATTCTGACCTCAACCTTTTGGCTGAATGGTCATGAATTCCTACAGACATGACGCTTGCCATTCAGTACAAAGAGTTCAATCTTTGTTTCATTAGACCAGAGAATTTTGTTTTTCGCAGCCTGCGAATCCTTCAGGTGCCTTTTGGCAAACTTCAAACCAGCTGTCATGTGCCTTTTACTGAGGAGTGGATTCTGTCTGGCCACTCTACCATATAGGCCTGATTGGTGGAGAGCTGCAGAGATGATTGCTCTTCTGGATGGTTCTCCTCTCTCCACAGAGAAACACTGGAGTTCTGTCAGAGTGACTAAGGCCCTTCTCCCCCGATCGCTCAGTTTTGCCAGGTGGCTCGCTCTAGGGAGAGTCGTGGTGGTTCCAAACTTCTTTCATTCAGGCCCCTTTCACACTGAGGCGCTTCTAAACTGCCAGTAAAACATTTGAACTCTTTTGAAGAGCTTTCCATTAATGTCATTGGAGAGGGGTGTTTTTTCACCGCCCTGCCAGCCCCCTGCCCCAGTGTGAAAGCATTCATTGATTTTAATAGAAATAGGTTTTCCTGAGCTTTTCAGGCGCTTTTTTAGCGTGAAAGCGCCTCGGTGTGAAAGGGGTCTTACGGATGATGTAAGGGGTCTTACAGGTGGAGGCCACTGTGCTCATTGGGACCTTCAGTGCTGCTGTCTACAGACAATTCCTTTGGACTTCATGGCTTGGTTTGTGCTCTGACATGCACTGTTAACTGTGGGACCTTTTATATAGACAAGTGTGTTCCTTTCCAAATCATGCCCAATCAACTGAATTTACCACAGATGGACTCCAATCAAGTTGTATAAACATCTCAAGGATAATCAGTGGAAACATGATTGACTTGAGCTCAATTTTGAGTGCCATGGCAATTGCTGTGACTACTTATGTACATGGGATTTTTTCATTTTTTTATTTTTATTAAATTTGCAAAGATTTCAAACAAACTTCTTTCATTATGGGGTATTGTTTGTAGAATTTTGAGGAAAATAATGAATTTAATCAATTTTGGAATAAAGCTGTAACCTTACAAAACATAGAAAAATTGAAGTGCTGTGAATACTTTCCAGATGCACTGTACTGCATTGCTTTTTGAAGCTTCCCCTTCTTCCCCCTTGTATGATAAAATCAGGTCTACCCAACAAACTGGTAACCTGCAGGACCTTTCTTGACATGTGACAATGTAGCACTTTAATTTAAACAGGCTCTACTAAAAAAAAAAAAAAAATAATAATGTATTTTCTCATGTCTGTGTACAAATTTGCCTACCAAAAAACATGAAATACATCTTTTGGACATTAGTGTTAATATACAAGCTATAATATTATCTTTTCTAAAATATGATTTAACTAGAAGACCTCATGCACACTGGACGTTCTAAAAAGTTATAAAAACGCCAGTAACTTTGTAGTGTGTTTTTCAGCATTTTTTTTTTTAAATAGCGTTTTTTTGTGTTTGTGTTTTTTTAGACAGAAACAACCTCTCTGCTATTAGTAGGGAATAAAAATGTTAAACACCAGTGAGATGCATTTATCAGCGTTTTTTTTTTTTTTTTTTTTTTTTTCAGCTGAAAAACTCCTCTCAGAACCCACTAGTTTTGTTTTGTTTTTTTTTTTCTTTACAGCCAAAAAACCACCCCAGCCAAAAGCCGTTGATAACAGCCTATGTTTGCATGGACACATAGGATAACATGCTGGAGAGTTTATTGACTGTAGAAAAAACATCTGAAGCCAAAAACCACAGCTGTAAACAGGTCCAAAAACGTCCAGTGTGTATGAGGCCGAAGTATGTAATATGAATGTTTTTTTTTTTTTGTTTTTAGTGGTTTGTAGATTCTAAAATTCCAAAAACAAAGTCAAATACCATATCTGTTTCACTGTCCTGATTTGAATTAACCTACAAGTATGTACCAAGCTTTGTTGCTTTTGTTTTCATGGTCATAATTTTATTCATCCATGACTACATTTAAACAGAGTAAATTGACAGATGCTGTTATATTTCAATACTACTCTACTCTAAAATGAGAGCAATAAAATTATGTAAATGAAAACGTCAGGCCTACCTCCGATGGCTTACTATTGGTTAGTAAGTGCCCCTCCATCACTTTAATGAAGCACTAATGAGAGAGTGAAATGGGGGATCCCAAGCCAAGCTATGTTGCATAATGGAGCTCCCCGGGTTTTTGTGTAAAGGTCACCTGTACAGTTCGGTTTTACCCTGTTAACTGTGTTTTTAATAATGAGCTTCCTTTTTTTTTTTTTTTTTTATTCATGCAGGAGACGTCTGATATCTCAGCGGTCTTCACTAGAAACACTTGAAGACATTGAAGAAAATGCTCCCTTGCGGAGGTAATTTTTAAAAAATTTATTGTATTGGTATTTAAAGATATAACTTTGGCTTTGTGTGGTTGCTGGTAGGTTGAATGAACATGCTGTTCTTATGTTCTGGTGACTCCAGTGGCAGTTGTCATCCTAGAGGTGGCCTTTAAGTTACTTGTGATTTGTATTTTGTCGGGCGTTTGATTGAAGTGAAAGCCTCAGGTTTTGGTAATTTGTTTATGGGTTTTGGCTTGTTTGCTGAATAATCTATTACTTCCTTTTGGGAAAGCATTGGTGAAATTATATTTTTACTTCATGTATGTTTGGTACTTTTAATGCAGTCAGGTCAAGTGAACTGACAATAGCTCAGAGCATGAATGAGAAGTGCCCCCTTTGGAATATTCACAGTACTAATGCTTATACACTGCTCACTGCTCTACTGTACCGTTGCAGCAAGAAACACCCCCTGTCCATCTCACAACAGCTGCCAGCCTGTATTTGACAGCGGATGGTCATATCACTGTAACATGACCTATGACTGTCAGCACTGCTTGCCCCTCGAATGGTGCCTAATCAAACTTATATGGAACGCCAACAGAATACAGTTAAAAGAAATAGTCAAAGGCTGTAAAAATTATTTATAAAAAAACAAAAATGTACAATAATGTATGGGGAGTTCCAAAATACACTTTTTTTGACTAACCCCGAGTTCAGGGCAAAGTGACAGGTACTCCTGTGTAATCCACCTCACGCGATGATACTCCCCTTTCATGCACTCCCCTGCTGTTGTGTTGAAGCCTTTACTAAAACCCCAAACATCTTTGTATAGAGGAGCATGTAACCTTCTGCCAGGATGACGTGCTCAGGCCTGAGCGAACAGTGACCAGGCACAAACACTGTCACCCGACCAGGGAGAAGAAGTTGCCCAGTGTAAGTTCTGACAGAGAGCTTACAGAGAATTAGAACACAGCACTTTGACACGGTGGTGGGGGGGGGGGGGGGTGTGGGGAAGTTATCAGTGGTTGGGGTTTTTTTTTCCTCACAGAAGGACCTGTTACTCTGCCTGAGTGGACAACGTGACAGTTTCTTTTAAGGTTCCCAAGGACATGCAATGACAGCTTTCTGGATCTCCCGAAAGCAAGTGAAGCTCCTATATCTATAAAGAGCACCTGACCCACCAGCTGTCTTGCAGTACCGCCACTAGTAATTCTTTCCTCAACCCGGACTCTCCACTTGAACATGAATATTCTGCCTGTTCATGGTTCTGCTGCCCGGTACAGCATTTTGAGATTGGCTGCTTTTGCATGTCTAACCTCCCACTGGTGTCTATGAGCAGCCCTACCCTGAGTCAGACTTTGGCAAAGGGCAGAAAGATGGTTTCACGCTTGGAGAGCATGCTGAACTAGCTTTTCTCTAATCAGATTTTTTATCTGGCCTATCCAGCCCATTTAAGAGAGTAGTTTACTTAACCTTTTAAGGCACAAGTCACACTGACAGCGGTGAAAAGGGGGTGGTCAAAAACAAGCGGTTGATCAATGTTTTTACTGATTGGCTTGTGGTATGGCAAACTCACCCTTTGAAGTTAATGGTACTGTACCCAAACAACATGCCAAACATGGCTATAGCTATGACTGTTGTGGCACAAATTGGTACAGGTCAATGTAAAATCTCTCTGGGGATCATTCAAACAGGCATGCAGGGGGCGGCAATATTGCCTCCCTAATGCCTGTAAACTGACTGTCAACCATGGTCCTTTCAGAAGGCAGAAAGGCCTGCCACCAGTGTGGGGAGGCCTAATGCTGCTTTAATTCACAGTCAAAGTATAAGGTAACACATTTCAAAACTAAGATGTATCCTAGATTTTCAGAAATGTTGTTATATTGCTTCAAATCAGGTCTTTAGAACAGGAAGTAGGAGGAAATCTCCCCAGGGTGGACACAGGTAACCCTGACACATTTCTAATTGTCCCCAACTCTACTGTATATAAGAAACAAAATGTTGTATGTAAATTATCTGTCAGACTATAAAATACCTTTATTTTAATTGGGGCACTAAAATATAACTTGGCCCATTGTTTTCGGTGGCCATTATCATTGCATGTTTTCAAGATTTTGTAAAAAAAAAAAATCATGGGTAAAATAACTTGTTAAGCAAGATCTACTTTTACCTAGAAGTCTGAAGAGAACTCACTATTAGTCAGAGTTTCAAAATTAGCTTTCAGATCATACATTTCAGTAAAACAGGCCTGCTGGTCTGGGAATATGAGCTGGCAAATAATGATACTATGAAAACCAAAGAAAAAAGAAAATTATGTTGCTTTATGTGAAAATGACATGTGGCTCCAGAAACTTAGAGTAAAACTAGAGCTCTGGCTTGTGGCAGCCAGTCAGGTTTGAGTTTTCAGATTTAACGTTGACTAAATAGAGGAAAAGCAGAGCTTGGCGCGTTCTTTACTCCATTGCTTATAAATCAGTGCCTTTGTGAGGTGTTTTACATTGGCTACTTATTTAATTAGCTGCAGTTTGAAAGGTCTGCAGTCAAGTCACTGCACTTTATTTTAAAAGAATTTTGTCTTTTAACATGTGCATTGAATAAGAGGAAAACACTCCACCATGAGAAACTATTACATTGTAGGGGAAAGACCTCCTAATTGTTTTGTGTAATTTGTTCAGTGCACTTCTGCTGTCTGTGAAAAGTGGGAAGACGGCAGTCATTTGTCTGATCTTTCCTTCCTGTCTTTGTGTAGACATGCCAAGAAAGGTCTCACTTTGGGTTTTAATTGCCTTATTTTTCAGATGTCGGACTCTGTCCGGTTCACCCAGACCAAAGAACTTCAAGAAGGTCCATTTTATTAAGAGCATGAGGCAGCACGACACAAAGAGTGGCAGGTAACACTACAAATAAGCACTTCCACTTTTCATCAAGACATACTACAACTTCTTTTTATTTGTATTTATTTTTTCGCCTGCAGATACTTTTCTGTCCTTTTTATTGTATGAAAATTACAAAATATCACAGTAATCAAGCCATGCCTGACAGCAGAAATAAGACCATTTTGGAAATTTTTCTGTCGGTATTAAGATTTAAAATATTGTTGTGTTCATCAGATTGCAGCTTGTGATGTCATGAATTTCATTCCAGTTGCAAAAATATTGACCTTTCGTTGAATCGTTGACTTCTACATACACATTTAATTTCACTCTGTGAAGGCAGTGGCATGCTTGTTTTAAAAGCAATTCTGCCAAAACACTTAGCATGTATTTGTGTTCAAATCAGTACTCAAGAGGGTTTTAGAAGCTAGCAAGTAAATTAGCCCACCAAACTCTAAAGCAGGATATACACCGATCGCGATTTAGCCAGCCGAATTTTGATGTGTGTGTGTGTATTCCTCTCTGTTCAAGAGAAGTTGGTCTAATGACCAATTTCTGTTGAGTGGCCCTGCCGAAAAAACTGCATTCAATCAGCCAATGGCTGCAGCGCTGATCTCTGTATTATGGGGGGGAGTCCCTACTGTCAGAATACAATAGCATAGTGGGGGGAGATTTCCACATGGTTTGTGTTGATGCAGAAATCTTAGGGTTTTTTTTGTTTGTTTAACCCGCTGTTTGAGTTAAACTCTCTGTATTCCCTGTCTAACTGAAGTATTACTTTTGGGCGCTCTGATCCTTTAACTGTAAGACTTTCCATTGTCTTTAAATAGCACTTTGTCGGGTATCAAATTTTTTCCCAAACGTTGCTAAGGCAGCCCATCTAAGTTTCATTTTTTTTTTGGTTCAAACAGCAGGTTGAGCAAAATAAAAAATGACTCCATTCACCCATCCACAAATTTGAATTTGAATCCTACCACTGTGCCTTTTGTATTCTGACAGCTCCCCTCTTTCAGACGCTGATGGAGCAGAAAGTCAAGTGGTAGATCGACTTCTGTACCACCACCTTGCCCATGTATAGATCAAAATGCGGCCAGTCCCCGCTGAATTGGCCACATTTTGATCCATGTATGGCCAGCTTAAATATCCCACAATTAGTGCAGTGGAATCTGGACAGAGATGCACAGCAGACTTTCACAATTGTAATTACAATTCTATTAATTTTTATGTTTACAGAATAGTCCTCATAAGTGGGAGAAGATCATTCTGTAGCATATTTTCAGTGCTGCCGTATCGAGACTGTGCTCATGTTGGGTAAGTAAAATTCTAGAGTGTTAAAATAATTTTAATCTCTTTATAACAAAGTTTAAATATAATTTACTCACTAGTAATGAAAATAGCTGTGTTAGAAAACAATTTTTAATTGTAAATGTAAAACACATTCTGTAAAACTGTGTAACGTATGAAAGTCTTCAAGGTACAGTTTTAGGTCACCACTGATATTCTTCTTGACATAACTAGGACGTTTTTTCCCACAATTTAGAGGAGAAGTTCAGCTTTTGTAACATGTTACATCCATATTCAGTTCTGAAATCAGGTGCATTGTTTGAGAGGATCAGGCCATTTATGGCCATTCTGACCAAAGGTGACTCTGGTGTCCCCAGGTGGTCCGTGTAATATAGGGCAGTACAACCGGCCCTGCTGTACCGATGCCCAGGCCCCATGAGCTCAACTGGGGGCCCGGACAGCTTTAAAGTTAATTTCTGCCTAAATAAATAGAAGAACCGTAAATCCCACCCCTGCTCCAACTTGCTTACCAGGGTGTATATTAAATATATTTTCCTGGGCCCCATCAGGCCAACAGATGGGCCCAGGAGGTGATGGCAGAGGAGGGACTTTATTTCCATTTTCGGAGTGTAGGCACATTATCCATGCTGCACAAGATAAGTAGTTCCGGCCGCGGCCGCCCACTGCCTACTATGCCTGGCGGAGTGATTCATTTGTACATCACTCTCCCTTAGTAAATGCTGTCAACTGAGGGAGAGTCTGATGAGAGATGGCTGAGAGGGCTCGGCAGGGCTCTTTCAGGCAGCGGGTGGCGGTGCACAAACAAGTGGCACACTGCACACAGTGACACTGACAGATTTCTATAGAAGGAACAGGGTACAGCTCCCAGACTCCCCGACTTTGTGCTTATGATCACCATCATTCTGATGAGTACAGCACATACTTTGTGAACCGAATTCAAACCTCTAAAAAATAAAAGAATGAATAGTGGCGCTAACGTGAAGCAAAATAAAATATTACAGTGCTGATGATGATGTGACCCTGTGATTACTACCACAGTGCAATAAATGATGAAAAATCAGCATATAAAATAAAAACATAAAAGTAGTGAATGAACAAATGATTAACACCCTCTGACAAGTGTAAACTTCATGTAACACTCCTAAACAAATAATTGATGCATAAAAAAATCAATAAACCGTGTGAACAAAAGTCCAAATAGTGATTAGATCTCTGGTATGAGAAACCGTGATTCTTGTAGTCTTCCACCAAACCTCAGTGCCAGTGATTCCACTCCCCTCAAAGAAACGCACTCACCAGCTGCTTTAGCCTCACACTCTCGTGTTTGGCCAGAATTGCCTCAACCCACTCAAATGGGGGTTAAAATCATATCTCCAATATCCAGTGTTGTATATTTCAAGCACTCTCTATGAAGTAATTGCTCCACATGTGAATGATAAAAAGCGCTCCAATAGTGTGATACCATTTAAAAAATGTATTAAGATTTCAGTAAGCCATCACCATTGTACTCACATACAAACATTTCACAGCAGGCAAAAAGGCAAATTACATCAAGACAATCCATGCAGTGGTTGGGACATAAATCTACGGTCGCGGCGGACCCAGGGAGTATGAATGCTCGTGATACTCTTACCCGCTCCTTGACCCGATCCTCCGCTTCCCAATGCGCTGTGTCTCGTCACGCCATCTTACGTCACGCATACTAGATTGCCGTATAGCCACGCCCCTGGGGCGTGGCTATACGGCGTGACGAGACACGGCGCATTGGGAAGCGGAGGATCAGGTCAAGGAGCGGGTGAGAGTATAACCAGCATTCATACTCCCTGGGTCCATCGCGACCGTAGATTTATGTTCCAACCACTGCATGGATTGCCTTGATGTGATTTGCCTTTTTGCCTGCTGTGAAATGTGTGTATGTGAGTACAATGGTGATGGATTACTGAAATCTTAGTAATTTTTTAAAATGGTATCACACTATTGGAGCGCTTTTTCTTATTCACATGTGGAGCAATTACTTAATAGAGAGTGCTTGAAATATACATAATTGGATATTGGAGATCTGATTTTAACCCCTATTTGAGTGGGTTGAGGCAATTCTGGCCAAACACGAGAGTGTGAGGCTAAAGCAGCTGGTGAGTGTGTTTCTTTGAGGGGAGTGGAATCACTGGCACTGAGGTGTGGTGGAAGACTACAAGAATCACTGTTTCTCATACCGGAGATCTTATCACTATTTGGACTTTTGTTCACACGGTTTATTGATTTTTTTTTTTTTTTTTTTTTTTTATCCATCAATTATTTGTTTAGGAGTGTTACGTGAAAATTATATTTGTCACAGGGTGTTAATCATTTGTTCATTCACTACTTTTATGTTTTATTTTATATGCTGATTTTTCATTATTTATTGCACTGTGGTAGTGATTACAGGGTCACATTATCATCAGCACTATAATATTTTATTTTGCTTCATGTTAGCGCCACTATTCATTCTTTTATTTTTTAGAGGTTTGAGTTCGGTTCACATATTTGTTTTTTTTTAAATGGCAGCTGTAGGATTGTCCTTGTTCATTTCCAAGAGCACAGTGGTAGGATTACGAGTATAGGCGGATTCACTTGTAAACCAATGGTTTGAATATACAGCACATACTTTATAGCTGTGGGTCAGTGTTGTTGGATGCTGAGTTTGTTAACTTATGGCTGTACTGAGTGTTAGACTTTACACAGTACAGCCATAATAAAGTCGGCATCCAACAGCCATGTGACACTGACCTGTGGGATACTAAAGTATATGCTGTGATCATCATAATGATGATCATAAGCATGCGATGCTAGTTAACACTTGTGTTTTGGGAGGCGCGCAGTAAGAAGGTGCAGCTGAGCCATGTTTTTAGAAATGCAATGTCACTTCCTGTGAGCTGCACCGAAGAATATCTTCTTTCTAGCTGTCTTCTGTAAACTAGCAATTGCCCTTCCCTCCATGTGATGAAGAGATGCAACATGTTTGGAGTCCTTATCAGAACAACAGGATAGGGTGACAACCATGGCTCCCGCCATAGATAAGGGGAGGAGTGACGAAGAATGGATGTAAATGGACGTTTTATAGTTACACAACCTATCACATTGCTATAATCTTTTTATATGGACTATAAACTGAAGGACTTATGAAAAAAATGGTCATGGAACGAATCCTCTGAGTTTCCATTATTTCTTATGGGGAAATTCACTTTGATATACAAGTGCTTTGAATTACAAGCATGTTTCCGGAACGAATTATGCCCGCAATCCAAGGTTTTACTGTAGGTGCATCCTAAAGCTAGTAATATTCGCTACACAACAATTTCTTTTACCTCATTTATCACATATTCAAGCTGCAGATATTGTATCCTTTTGCGGAAGCTGTAAACACTCTCTACCTGTTTTATGAACAACGTTCATGTCTTCGGGAGAGTGTAAGTATGTGATGGAGATATAAAATAACTAGCCTTAAGCCTGGTACACTCTTGATGAAAAAAAAAAAACTGTCAGCTCCGATGTTAGTACAGTGATCTCCCTCGCTGAGCTCTTGTGTTCTGACGGGGATGTTCTGCCAGAACACTTAGATCAGCGCTCTCAGCCATTGGCTTCTGTCAGACGAGCTGCCATACACATGGCCTGAATCTCGGCCGGTTTTTATTGAACCGGCCGATGCCGCCCAGCATGTGTACGGGGCTTAAAAACGTTACATGAAAGATTGCTCCACAGACACTGGAACTGGACAAACAACTGGAAGATACAAGGTATATTTTCCTAATGTCTTCACTTAATTATATCAAATGTCTTCATTTGTACTATGCCACCCACACTCTCAAGGGCTTCTATTTCCTACATGCCCCTATTTAACCCTGTATCGGAATATTTAGACAGTAAAGATTAAATTGTTAAGATGAAATTGCTTTTTTCAGAGGCAGCTGAACATATATGCAGTAACTATGCTTTTGATAAATTAATTATATCCCTTGACTTCTCCTGGATCAATGTCCGTTTGTTGACTTCCAAAGCTGGACTAGTCTCTACCAGAAAGGAGTGTACTATATCTCTTGTAGCTTTCATTTGTCAATACCTTTCACTATACTGAGGTGTCCTCACTGCACTTGCTAAAAGGTGCAGTGGAGAGCAGAGAGATTAAACCCTGGCAAAGCTTTGCTGGATGTGCCCCCCAGCATACCCCTATAACCTTTCGCCACTCTGTGAGACCTCAGTTTTTTTAGCAAGCAATGTAGAGTGATGCAGGAAAAGCGAAGGGTGGCCTGTGTCGTTAACTGTACTTCAAGATATCGAATTTACAGGAAATCAAAATTCCTCTTAGTTCAATCATACAGTATAGGACACAGGCTGGATATTCATAGACCCTGGTGATGCCCTCAAACCTAGGCGGGAATTGTCAAAAAAAGGTACCTGCTCCCCATAAATTTTTTTTTTTTTTTTTTTTTTTTTTTTAATCTAAAGTTTTAGAGGGTAGAAAGGAGAAATAGCAGCACTTGCACTTTTGAGTGAAGGTGTACTTTTATGCTTTAGGCTGGGTTCACACATGTGCACTTCTAATTGAAGCTCTGTTTTCACAGCTAATTGACAAAGTAGTTGTTCAGCATTTCAGGTCAGTTTTTAATTAGTATCAGGTCAGGTTTACATCAGGATTATACCGTTCAAAACTGAATGATGTGTGCGATTCAGAAGAGTTCCTATAGAAGTAAATGGGCCAGAATTCGCAGCTGAGCCGGACCACCCTGCTCAGAAAACTGACAGGACTCTTTTTTTTTTTTTTTCAAATTGCACTGAATTCGCACCACGGCTGCACTGGACATATGTGAACAGGCACAGTAGAAAGCAATGTTCTTTCATTTCGTGCAAATTGAATGCGGCTCAAAACGCATCCAATTTGTGTGTGTGTGTGTGTGAACCTAGCCTGAAGTTCAAACTCTGGTTGGTCAGGTCCTGATTGTAGGAAGGCACAGAGAAATCTCTGTGACTGAAATGCCTGTGTTCACACCAGGCAAATAAGGATTTGCACGTATGATAATATTTTTTTCTGGAAGTGGCTTTTCTAGCTTTAAATATTGTGGGAATTACAGAATCTGTACCACACCAGTCCCTCAGGACCTGGGTTTCAGAAGCCATGCCTATAAAGCCAGTGACTGAGCATTAGGATGGACCAGGGGCCCCGATGCAGAAGGTCTGGCCTGTTTAGAAGAGGCCAGAGATAATTTCCTGGAAGTTTGAGTATGTCTGTATACCAGGTTCTGCTAGTCCAGTTTGGTGCAATGTGAATCATCTCTTTGCTTGTTTTGTGGAGCAGTTGAAGCAGAATTTGCATTGAAGGATGGGTATATACCAACTGGAACAGAATCCAGGGAATTGTCAGTGCATCCAATGCCAGCGCTAAAGGATCCTTGGTCCTGGCTACAAACTGAGGTAACTTGTTCGCAAACTAGAAGTAAACAGGGTCACTTTTCCAGCGCTTAGGTGTAAAGTTCTCCTAAATAAGACTAAGCAGCTACTGTATTAATACAAAACATTATAAACAGTGAACAAAAAAGATCCAATCAATAGTCCTCCTGGCTTAAGCAGCGCTACATGTTAAAGTGCAAAATGAAGTTAGTAATAGTGTAAATCCAGGTGAGAGATGTTAATCCTGAGTGCTTGTGTGACAGTTCATATAGAAAGCATCAAATGCTTGAGGATTCAACGTTCACCACACCAAGTGATTCCGCTTCCTTAGGAATTGCAGTCACTGGATTTATAATTAATCAACGCCTTTACATATGATTATGCCTTTTGCGATCACTGCCTCAACAATGACAATGGCCCAGGAATCCAGAAACGATCAAACACCCAATTTTCAAATGTTCCGGTCCTGTATTCACTCAGACTCTACATACCAAATCGTTGCAGTGTACTCAGACATGAGGAAGAAACAGAATCCTCATAGTGTGAATCCTTAAAAACTTTTATTCATACAAAGAACCCCTTCCCTTATCCCTATGCACTTACAAAACAAATTTTAAAAGATAGAATTCAATATAAAAGTATTGCACTGTATATCCAGTTCCAATACTCTCACCACCCTTTGTGAAGATCTGATCGTCCTTGGTGGTTCCTGGAAGGAGATCGGAGCCTGTGACAGATGCAGCAAGCCGTGTGGTCGTGCCTAGACGCTTTTCATCATTCCGTCTTTGTCAATAGCTGTGGCCCCGAGGCAGGGACTTGCAAATTTATAGCCTCCCAATACAGAACATTAACCCCCTCTGCACGTTCGATTGCGATCCTTGGTGGTTCTCACCACACACGATTGGATCCGCACTATAACAGCCCATTGATCCTCGCCAACAAGGGTCTTGAGGCATTCACGTATATTGCGCAGGCGGTGGCTCCAGAGACCCCCGTATCCACCTACCAAGAGTATCACAACAGCCACCATCCGCACTCACCCAAAAACTTACCACAATGAGGTCAATGTCCATACATGAAAAGGCTCAACATATTAAATTATGACTCATTGATACAATGTAAATCGTAAACTTTACGCAAAAAAAATAAAAAACTAGTGTGTTAACAGATATTCAAATGACCTGATACTCAATTATTTAGCATATATCTACTCAACAATGCAAAAACTAGTTACTTAATAGCATTTGATGACTTTGTATCTACACTATCTGGTTAACGTACATTTATTTCTGATATATCCGTACCACAGAGTGTAGAAACAAAAGCAATAATAATACAACTTAAAATTCGCAATAATTCTAAGACCCAAAAAATGTATGAATTCTAAAACATTCAAATTAAAAAGAGAATGAGTTGAGGGTGAACTCATCTCAAAAGACTAGATATAATACTAATATAGTTTAAGTTTGACTCCTTAGTCCCACACCCCAATCTTAACCTCAGGTAAACACAGCCCTAGAGGGAGCAGGGGACGTTATTGATACAAATAAAATGAAAAGTTCTATAGTAGACATGTGATGAGGACGATCATATCAGGAAGCTGCACAATATAAATGCTATAAATGATGAACTTGATCAGAAATCACTAATAAAGCAGTTCAGATCGAGGTCAACGTTTAAACCTGTAGGTTGGAGAGTACTGGTGAGACCTATCCATTTTGTTTCACTCTTGGATATCTCTCTCAGCATATTTGAACCCCTGAATGACTTAATTTCTCTCTACCCCAGAACAAGAGGCCTGAGGGTCTCTGTTATGCTTGCGTCTGAAGTGAAGTGATACACTATGGTCCTTAAAACCAATTGAGATATTATAGATGTGTTCTGAAACTCATTTGGCCAAGGTCCTTTTTGTGCAGCCTATATACGTAAGGCCGCATGGGCACCGCAAAGCATATACCACATGTGTGGAATTAAATTATATGAATTCATTAATGTCAAACTTTAAATAGTAAACTTAATTAGCAATTATAAGCAATAACTTAAATTTGAAAAACCGTAAAGGTTCGGCAAATCAGCCACCTAATTACACAAAGAAAAAAGTCCACAATAAAATTTTGTAGAAAAAATTGTGAAAGAAAAAAACCACCACCAAAAGTCTATGGGGGTTGCACGCTGAGGTGGTAGAAATATAACTCCCAAGTTCACACGTAGATAAAATTAATCAAATCTGGCAGATAGGTAGACAATGAAGGAACCACAGGTGAACAGAGGGTCTAGATTGGTGTCAGGGCCATCACCGGAAACATCAAGAGGTTTACCGGAACTTAATGACTTGAAAAGACATACGTCCTACAAGTCAAAAAGGCTTGTTGACCAACCGGTCTGAATAGTATATCTTGTCAGGTATCCTCAGCATACAGTGGGAAGGGGGATATCAGCACAGCTTCCACATCACTTGACAGTATAGTTACTACTGCAACACACGATCCAGCCACCATAGAGTAGTCCAGCGACTAGACAAGAGAATCTCGCCTGTTACCATGATTCTCTTGTCTAGTTGTTTACTCTATGGCGGATTACAGTTCCATCTCTGCTCACTGTGTGGGGACGGACCTGTCACAGCCCCGCTGTCCTCTATGGGAGGATCAGATAAAAACGGACAGCGTGTCCATTTTCATTCGATCCCATCTGATCTGATCCGCTGGACAGATGGCGAACGTATCGCCATCGGTCTGTTTTCAGTGGATCTTATCGGATGGCAGGCGGGTGTCAGCGGACACATCTCCGCTGACATCTGCCTGCTCATACAAGTCAATGGGTGGCTCGCTAAGATCCGCCTGAAAAACAGACAGGCGGATCTTTGCGGGCCAATCGTGTAAAAGAGGCCTAAGTCCTGTGGCTTTCTCCTACTCTTTTCTCTTGTTATCAGCATGATAATTTCTGACAAGTTCTCAGACAACTGTGATAAAACCAGGCTGAATTATGTGTCAGGGTGGGTGCTATAAATAGATTAGCAGAGAGCTGGTCTATTCATAGGCAGAGACTTGCAGAGCTGTGCAATCTGGGGGTGGGGGGTGCCTTTCCCCCAATCCGCTGTCTATCTAGTGTATGGCAAGAATCCACAGGTGAATCAGGAAGAGAAAATGCGAACAGGACCTGCACTTTTTAAACAGTATATAAAGCTGAAGACAGCAGACATACATGTAAAACGTATGTAGGAGGATTTGTTTCATCCCTGTGCATCATCTGAGGCTGTTCACTTCACTAGGTATATGTGAGGGTTTACATCCACTTTAAAGTAAAATATTCTACCAATCTGTCCGAGATTTACCTGCTGTGACTTTCCACTAGCTTTTATTTTTAGCAGCTTTATGTGGGTTGCAAAAAAAGACAACTGACTCAATAGCCTGTCAGTTTTTCTCGATAAACAAACTGCTTCTGACTCACAGATTGTCAGCACAGCCTTTACAATGTACGGTTACCATGACAACCAGGAGATATTCACATGTAAGAAAAAAGCTGGCAAATTTTGTTGGGTTTTTTTGAAGGGAGTGCGCTTCCAACCTGCTGGCTTCAAAATGGCAAAAGAAACGTTAAAATGAATCTGCCCCCAAGCCAGTAGCATTTGAAAGTAGAGCAGCTAACCAAACAACATTTTTCTGCAATGCCTGTGTTAAAGCAGGACTCCGGGATTTTCAAAAAAATCCCCCATTATTACACACACACACACACACACACACAACACTAAACAGTTATTACATTTGTGAAATTTCTTACCGTTTAAGAGATATGACTGATTTAATTTTCAGGAAGTCAACTTTGTGATTCAAACAATGCATCATCTTTTCTGGCAGGGAGGATCTCTTAGAACAGTGATTGCATCATATCCTCTTCTCTCTCTAACTGTAATCAGCCTACATTTCCCATGAATCTTTGGGATTGGAGTGAATGTGGGAGGTACACTAGGCTTGTACATGTAAATGTGAACTCACCCACTTCAACATAAATCACACCCCTCATTCTGCAGCCAACAAGCCATACATAACACACGGTATGATAGGTTACAGCCTTATAAATTTTAAACCAGTGCAACGTGTCAGGGGCCACCAGGGCCAAATGTCAGGGACCACCAGTGCAGAGTGGGGATTATTATCAGTAATCATTTGTATGACACAGTGGGGATGTCCCGCTGTGTCGGGTATAGTATACGAGAACATAGATCTCTGATGCCCCGCCTCCTGCTGTTATGATTGACAGCGCACTGTGCCAATAACGGCACAATTGGCACAGTGTGCTGTCAATCATAATGGTGGGAGGCGGGGCATCAGCAAGCGGCATTCTCGTATACTATATCCGACACAGCGGGAGATCCCCATTGTGTCATACAACTGATTACTGATAATAATCCCCACTCTGCATGAAGATAGCAGGAGGGGGGGTGCCTGTAAGGGAGACCCCCTCCGCCCACTACAGGAAATAGAACTCCCAGCTCGCTTTCAGAGGACTACAAGGGGTCGTGTCAGACCGCTAGCTGAGCTGAGGAGAGGACTAGCAGCCAGCAGTCTTACAAACAGGATGTCAGCAGGCAATAACGGGTTTTCAGCAAGTTCAGCAGTCCATTACAGAGGAACTACAGAGCTCAGAAGAACATGGATGGCAAAGTTGGTGAAGGTAGGAGATCAGCAACAAGGACATGGAAAAAAAAATTGGCCGGAGTTCTGCTTTAACAGACATATTAAAGTTTACAGTGTAAGAATATATTTGTAGTGTAAGTTTGAATAACGTTCTTCTTTAAGGGCCAGTTCACGCCAAATGCAGTCCAGTGCATTTTCTTCTGCATCAAAAATGCATTGAAAATCGGTAATATGGTTTTCAATAGCACAGTTCACACCAGTGCAGTCAGTTTCAGGGCAGTATTAGAAAAAAAGTAGAAAGTGCTGCATTTTCCCTGCACTGGACTGTACTGGAATGCTTTAAACGCATTAAAAACTCACCGGAATGCACTGGAAAGCATCAAAAACACATAGAAAACGCACCGAACCCCAGTACACTGAAAAAACAGGAAAAAAGATTTTAAAAAAGCATCTGGAATCGCATTAAAAACTCACTGGAATGCTCCAAAAATGCATTAAAAATGCGCATGCAAAAACGCATCTGGAACGGATCTGAAGTTTGTTTTTTTGTGGTGTGAACCATCCCCAACCCCTTGATGCCTGAAGGTAAAACAAATCTCACCCTTATCAGTACAGCGATGCGGCAGTTAAATCCCTTGCCAGCCACTGTCATCTTCTCCTCCCTCCTTGGCTATTTCCGAGTGCCTGGTTTTCGACCTCTTGATTGGCCAGTGGTGGAATGACATCACCCTGCATATGGGAGTCTGTTATTCCTGCACAGCCCGATGTTCCGAGTATGCACGCTGAGTTGCACAGGGGTAGCTCAGTGTGTTTTTAATAGAAGACTGCAAGCAAGCAGGTAAGTGTTTGTTACTGCAGAAGAGACATTGCAGTAAAGAGCTGCCTGCTCTCAGCTTATTTACCTTTAATTCCACTTTAATGCCTGAACGCAGTTTTGCAACTTTGTCATGTGTTAGTAAAACTGTGTGTATCCAGGTGAATTATACCATGCTTTTTCAGGACAAATTGGGCCTTCATTTGGTGGTAAATGGTAATGGTTATCTCCTGATTCTTTTTAATTGCAAAGGAAAACTGGCCCGAAACATATAAAAAGAAAAAAAAAAAAACTATTTGAGCCACCACCAAAAATACCTCCAAAATACATTCTCCCACTCCTGATGTTTTTGGTGATACTGTAAATGCATACATTATTTGTTTGTACCCATGGTATGGCCAAGAAACAATAGTGTGCACTTTTTTGTATTTTACCAAAAACACTGACACTAAATACGTTTTTATTTTATTCTACCTAAAATATATTGTCCCCGAGGGCCAGTAAAGGGGATGATGTGCTGGAGAGGGGGCTGCCCCGGGCACTGTGGTATCATGTAAGGTAGGAGGGCACCGTGTAGGAAGAGTTCCTGCCACTACAAGCTGACAGGAGTAGTCGGTAACCGCAGCATCACTACTCTTGTCTGCTTAGTGCAGGAAGTGACAGGCTGACTGTAGACCGCACAAGAGAGCCGGCAGGAGGTGCAGGCTGTCCTCCCTGTTCCCTCCAGCTCCTCTCCCTGCCCCTGCAGCGCTCTTGGATTGAAACTGTCAGACCGAGACTGTGCAGGATTTGCTTACCCATCCCCATCTACTCCCAATAAAGAATGTGGGGGGGGGGGTGTAAGCCTTGATCCCATACCCGTGCAGTAGCCGGCATCTCTCTTTGCCAGCTACTTGTCAAAAGTGTTAAAGTCAACTTGTCCTAGACTCCTCAACTCTGACCTGTCAAGATGAGGAGGAGGGGCCAGGGAGGAAAGCCATCCCACAGCCATCTGCAGAGCTGTATCTGAGGTCTGTGTGTTGGAAGAAGGGGGAACTGCACTGGGGGAACATTTGTGCAGAGGATGAGAGTATATGTGCTAGGGGGGAAAGAAAGATGAGTAATGATGCTAGGTGGGGGGATTTGTGCTGGAAGAGGGAAAGTGGGATTAGTGCTGGGAGGGTGAATTTGGGGAGCAAGGGGGATAAGATTTGCTCTAAGAGGGGAAATTTGGGGGAGATGTGTTGGGAAGGTGGATGTGGGGGGTGGTGAAATGATTTTTTACCAGGAGGGGGGATATTTGTGCTGGAAGGGGGGATTTGTGCTGGGGCTAATTGGGGGGTGGGGATTTGTGCTAGGAGGGGACATTTGGGGGGGTGGTGCTAAGAGGGTGATTTGGGGGCAGGGAATTGTGTTTGGGAGGGGGCAGTGAGGTGAAGAGGATTTGTGCTAAAGGAGGGATTTGGAGGGGTTCTGCTAGAAGTGGTGATTTGAGAGAGGGGGAGTTTGTGCTATTAAGAGGAAATGTTTTTGGGGTGACAGGGGATTTGTCTTACGAACGGGGATTTGGAGGGGGGAATTTGTGCTAGTAGGGGTGATTGAGGGGGGGATTTGTGCTAAGAGGGGTGATTTTTGGGGGAGGGCGGATTTAGAGAGGGAGAGGATTTAAGCTGGGTGGGGGCAAAAATTTGTGTGTGGAGGGAAAAATTTTACTGGGAGGATGGGAACTTTTTATTTGGGCAGAATTTTGGCTTGCAATGGGAATTTATGCCTAGAGGGTAAATGTGCAGATTTAGTGCCCGATTTGATTTATTTATTTTTTGGGCGGGGGGGGGAGGGTGGGTATTTTGCTGATACGCAATGCCCCTACATCATGGAAGTTTGACATCTTCGCTCTGGGCGCTAGATGGCCTTGTTCCGGCACTGCTGTCCCATTAATCCTGATCTAGCTATTTTATGTTTATTATTATTATTGTTATTCTATGTTTTTTTTTCACAGACTTTTTTTTTTTTTTTATTATTTACATTCTTCTCCTCCAACTGCTCTAAAAATATATGTATCAGTTTCTCCATTTAGAAGGTGATAGAGAGTACAGACGTAGATTTTACTGATTGATCACTCTGTTAGTCAGTCCCAGCTCCTCCATCATTAGCACTAGGCCTGGAGCTGTCGGTGACAGCTTGTTCTCTGAGCTGGGAGCGCGTATATTCGGCGCCTTGGAAGAGGACCCACCTCTGTGACGTCACATATATGTGTGATGCTGGCAAATAATTTAAAGAGGTTTTAAACCTCCATGGGGAAGTTTTACCCATAGGTAAGGCTTACCTATAGGTACTGTAAATATCTCCTAAATGTGCACTGTTCAGGAGATATTTATGGTTTACTGCGTCGATGATGTCATCGGCGCATGCCTTCTGGAGGAACGGACGCCTGCGCCGTTTCTTCAGGTGAGTGTGCTGTGACCGGTGGCTCCCATGCTCATGCGGAGTGATGTTGCGTGGCTCCGATCAGTCACAGAGCCGGAGTCCATGGCCCCGGAAGGAAGACGGTCAAAGATGGATGCGGCCTGCAGCAGGGATGACGCGGGCTTCATTTGCAGGTAAGTGCATGCATACTGCAATGCAATGCATACTAGCACACTATGCCTTTACTTTGTAGGGGAAAGGAAGAATCACCCACCAGGGTTTACTTTAAGATAAACTTTTTGTCATTAGAGCTTTGTCTGCAGTATTGAGTTTGCCTTCAGTCATCTCACTCCCTTAAATCCTATCCTATGGACAGCCATTTTCTAAAGATTCAAACTGAACAGCACAAACCAAATTATGTGGAAAGTTATATGTATTGTTACCTTCTGAACATGCCAGCTATATTATTGTCATGCTGATTCTTTGAGTCACTAATGCTATTTTCACACTCAGGCCCCCCGAGCGTTAGTGGTAAAGCGCTGCTTTGCATGCTTCGGCAGCGCTGCCCATTGATTTTAATGGCAGGAGCGGTGTATACACCGCTTATGCACCGCCCCAAAGATGTTGCTTGCAGGACTTTTTTTTTCCATTCCACAAGCGCACCGCCCCAGTGTGAAAGCACTCAGGCTTTCACACTGGGGAGGCTTGAGAGGTGCTTTACAGGCCTTATTTTTAGCGCTAAAATGCCTGAAAAGTGCCTTTAGTGTGAAAGGGGTCTTATCCAGAACATGCATACAGATGATAATTTGTGTCTACTTGCTACATCCTTCCAGGTCATTGGCTCATAAAGTATTATATCCAGACATAGCCAGGCATCCAGCAGTTTTAGGAGGTCAGCACTGGCAGCCTTCATACTTCTCTAAGTACAAGTAATTTTAAAGTATAACTGAGGTCCCACAATAAAAAAAAAAAATTGCTAGGAGCTAATTTTTTTTGGAGAGTAGACATTCAAAGCCTATTTTGCAGATAAACGTTTACCTTTGGCTCCCAAGAGTTTTATAAGTTCCTATGTACACTGCATAGTGCATGTACAGACTAGTTTTTACCCTGCTTCTGCAAGATGCCAAGAATAGTGCTGGGTAGTGGGGCTGATGTAATTTCTGAGCTTAGAAAGCTTAGAAGAAGCAAAAGGGTAGCTTTGCTGGACCCAGAAACAGTAGAGGAGGAAATGGCAAGGGCAGAGCAGTGATTGGAACATAGACCTTGCATCCCTGGAGGAGAGCATTATGTAACGTAAGTGCACAAAAATTTGCACGTTTTCTGTATATACTTGCATGTTATGCAAGAGTGCACCAGCCATCAAGTGGACTGTGGTGCTGCTTTAAAATCACTTTAATAACATTGCAGCTGTTTACGATACAGTGATGAAAATAATTGTTTGATCGCCTGCAGATTTCTTATGTTTGCCCGCTTACAAATAAGTGAAAGGTCTACAATTTTTATCATAGGTGTATTTCAAATGATAGAGACAGAATCAACCAAAAATCCAGAAAAAACACATAATACAAATGTTATATATTGAGTTGCAGTTCAGTGAGTAAAATAAGTATTTGATCCCCAAGCAAAACATGACTTCGTACTTGGTGGAGAAACCCTTGTTGGCAAGTACAGAGGTTAAGACTTTTCTTGTAGTTAGTGACCAGGTTTGCACACATCTCAGGAGGGAGGAAGAAAAATGCTGAATTTCACCCTAAGATCACCATTCCTACAATCAATCATGGAGGTGGAAACATGATGCTTTGGGGCTGTTTCTCTGCTAAAAGGTACAGGCCGACTTTGCTGCATTAGGGGGCCAATGGACGGAGCTATGTATTGTAAAATCTTGGATGAGAACCTTCTTCCCTCAGGCAGAACACTGAAGATGGGTGGTGGATGGGTCTTCCAACATGACAATGGCCCAAAACATACCGCCAAGGCAACCAAGGAGTGGCTCAAGAAGAAGCACATTAACCACTTTAGCCCTGGAAGATTTTACCCCCTTCCTGACCAGAGCGTTTTTTGTGATTCGGCACTGCGTCGCTTTAACTGACAATTGCGCGGTCGTGCGACGTGGCTCCCAAACAAAATTGACGTCCTTTTTTTCCCCATAAATAGAGCTTTCTTTTGGTGGTATTTGATCACCTCTGCAAATTTTTATTTTTTGCCCTATAAACAAAATAAGAGCGACAATTTTGAAAAAAACGCATTTTTTACATTTTGCTATAATAAATATCCCCCCAAAATATATAAAAAAACATTTTTTTTCCTCAGTTTAGGCCGATCGTATTCTTCTACATATTTTTGGTAAAAAAAAATCGCAATAAGCGTTTAATAATTGGTTTGCGCAAACGTTATAGCGTTTACTAAATAGGGGATAGTTTTATGGCATTTTTATTAATAATTTTTTTTTTTTTACTAGTAATGGCGGCGATCAGCGATTTTTATTGTGACTGCGACGTTATGGCGGACATGTCGGACATTTTTGACACATTTTTGGGACCATTGTCATTTATACAGCGATCAGTGCAATTAAAAATGCACTGATTACTGTGTAAATGGCACTGGCAGTGAAGGGGTTAACCACAAGGGGGCGGGGAGGGGTTAAGTGTGTCCTAGGGAGTGATTACTAACTGTAGGGGGATGGGTTGTATGTGTGACGTCACTGATCTCTGCTCCGATGACAGAGAGCAGAGATCGAGTGACACTTGTCACTAGGCAGAACGGGGAGATGCTGTTTACAACGGCATCTCCCCGGTTGTCCGCTCCGTGAGGCGATCGCGGGTATCCCCGCGGCGATCGAGTCCGCGGGACCCGCGACCCGACTCACGGAGCTCCCGGCTGGCGCGCGCGCAAGCAGTGGCACGGCGGGGAATTCAAATGGACGTACAGGTATGCCCATTTGCCCAGCCGTGCCATTCTGCCGACGTACATCGGCGTGCGCCGGTCGGGAACCGGTTAAGGTCATGGAGTGGCCTAGCCAGTCTCCAGACATTAGTCATGTAGAAAATTTACGGAGGGAGCTGAAACTTCGAGTTGCTAAGAAACCTTAAGGATTTAAAGAAGATCTGTAAAGAAAAGTAGACCAAAATGAGCAGTGCCCTCTGATTCCTCCTGTATTGAATTGTATTGTAATTGTACTGTCTGCCCTCATGTTGTAAAGCGCTGCGTAAACTGTCGGTGCTATATAAATCCTGTATAATAATAATAATCCCTCCTGAGATGTGTGCAAACCTGTTCACCAACTACAAGAAACGTCTTACCTCTGTTTTTGCCAGCAAGGGTTTCTCCACCAAGTACTAAGTCATGTTTTGCTTGGGGATCAAATACTTTTTTTACTCACTGAACTGCAACCTAATTTATAGCATTTGTTTTATGTGTTTTTTTTGGGGGGTGGGGATTTTTGGTTGATATTCTGTCTCTATTATTTAAAATACACCTATGATAAAAATTATAGACCCTTCATTTATTTTGAGAGTGGGCAAACTTACCAAAATCTGCAGGGGATTAAATAATTATTTTCCCCACTGTATAGGACTGCTAGAAAGAACTGTGTGTGTGTGGCCTCTGTGCTCCACATGTGCTTTTTTTTCTTCATGAAGTTATATGTTCATTAAAAATAATTTGTGTGTTAAACATAGGGATAGCATATTTACCCAAATCTGCCTTGAAATTGTGTTAATTACCTTAATGGCTGGCCCTTTGGTCAGATTGAATTGCTTAATCGTAGTGTAGCCTGCAGGGGTTCTAGCTGTGCTGTCTGGCTGACATCCAAGATCACACTACTGGATGAACAGAATTAGTGATTGTAAAGCCTGCATGCATTCTATTCATGAAGGTAAAAAAACCTTCAATATGCAGCTCTCCCTCCAGCCCCCCTCCCCAAATACTTACCTGAGCCCTATCGCAATTCCGCAATGTACACCAGAGCGGCTGTTGTCTCAGCTTTCTGCCTCCTCATCGGCCTTTGGCTCCCACTGCTGTCAATCAATTCTGTGTGTCTTATGGACACACCCAGTGAAGCTTGGGAGCGAGCACACGAGTACCCCCATAGTAACCAGCTTTCTATGGGGGCACTCGGCAGGGGGGAGGAGCCCAGAGCGCCGGAGGGGGACCCGAGAAGAGGAGGATCGGGCTGCTCTGTGCAAAACCCTTGCACAGAGCAGGAAAGTATAATATGTTATTTTAGCAAAAAAAAAAAAAATCCTTTATTCGCTTTAACCGCTTGCCGACCAGCCACCGTCGTAGCTATAAGTCGGCTCCTTTAAGTGGGATAGCAGGCGTGCGCGCTGCACTTGGGGAGTGCCGATGCTCGTAGTCGGCGGCGACCGCCGGCAACAAGCAATTGCGGGCACAAGAGACAGAACAGGGACGTAAACACACAAATCCCTGTTCTGAGACACATCGTGAGTTCCTAATAACTAGAAACCACGATCTGCCATTTCCTCTAGGTCAGTCCCCTCCCCCTATAGTTAAAACACAGGAAACACACACAGGGAACACAATTAACCCCTTGATCGCCCACTAGTGTTAACCCCTTCCCTGGCAGTGACATCTTTACAGTAATCGGTGCATTTTTATAGCACTGATCGCTGTATAAATGCCAATGGTCCCAAAAGTGTGTCAAAAGTGTCCGATGTGTCCGCCATAATGTTGCAGTCCTGATAAAAATTTCAGATTGCTGCCATTACTAGTAAAAAAAAAAAAAAAAAAAAAAAAAAAATTAATAATAAAATGCTATAAATCTATCCCCTATTTTGTAGACACTATAACTTTTGCACAAACCAATCAACATACGCTTATTGCGATTTTTTTTTTTTTTTTTTTTTTTTTTTTTTTTACCAAAAATATGTAGAATACTACATATTGGCCTAAACTGAGAAAAAGTTTGCTTTTTAAAAAAAAAAATGGGGATATTTATTATAGTAAAAAGTACAAAATATTGTGTTTTTTTTTTTTTTTTTTTTTTTTCAAAATTGTTGCTCTTTTTTTGTTTATAGCGCAAAAAATAAAAAACGCAGAGATGATCAAATACCACCAAAAGAAAGCTCTATTTGTGGGAAAAAAAGAACGTCAATTTTGTTTGGGTATGGCGTCGTACGCCCACGCAGTTGTCGGTTAAAGCGACGCAGTGCCGAAAAGCAAAAAATGGCCTGGTCATTCAGCAGCCAAATCTTCAAAAAAGTGGTTAAAGATCATTTAGCAATGAAAATAGTTCACATGCCGTATATGTATTTCTACTTTATTTAGCTGTTTTGCTGGACTTCAGCTTTCATTGCACCAAAACTTTCCTCAGTTAAGTATAGAAAGTCTCATTCCGGATGGCCACATTTCATTGGTTGTCTTTGAAGTTACTTTGTCATCATCCACACAGCATGCTTAAAATATCCGTTAACTGTAGGTGCCGACTAATTATACTGTATATGTTCGCCTTTATCTAGCCAAAACGGTCTCTTTGTTTTTTTTAAGCTATGCTATTTCTGGAATCTATCAGCAGTCATTGGAGGTTTTCTCAGCTCAACACATGCAGAGGCACCCCGCACTCTCAGTCCTGGTGTCTCCAGTACATCAGATCTAGCAAGAATATTAATGAGAGATCCTGGAAAGTCTGTCTCTGCTGTGATAGCCATAGAGTAGCTGTACAGTGGTTCTGGAGTCAAAAAGCCCCAAGACTCTTCAGTTATGGCTCCAATGCCTTCTGCAACCCTTGATGTCAATTTTAGATTGGATGACCTGGCACCTTTTATACATGTGTATGTTCCACTTATTAAGACCTGCAGACTCCTGCCTTCTGTTTTACTTCTTGCTTTGCTGCAGACAATCCAATTCTAGTTGTGGCTAGAGGAAGCTCTTTGGAGTCAGTATATTGTATGCTTATTTGGCATAAGAGCTCCCTCTATATATTTTTTTTGTAGCTCATAGGCACAATGACATCTCTCTTGGGGGGGGGGGGGGGGCATAGGGGCTGACATTAAAATATGCTGCTTTTACATTAGGCTAGTACTCCAATTTAAAGTGGGGTTCCACTTAAAAGTCACTTATCTGTTTCCTAATCCCCACCCCACCCCCTCTGGTGCCACATATGGGGGTGGTACCTGTTTTTGACCGGTCCCACTTCTAGAGTCAGCGCCACGGCGTCGTCCCACAGAAGTTCAGCCTCCTTCCTCCGCCGCTGGGCCAATTAGAAAGCGCTATGGGAACTGGCACCCAAGAGATGTGCCGACATCACAGGTAAGGTCCTAATATCAAAAGTCAGCAGCTACAGGATTTGTAGCTGCTGACTTTTAATTTTTTGTGGGGAGGCCAGAACACCTCTTTAACCAGCTCAACACAAAGCACTTTCACCCCCTTCCTGCCTGGCCAAATTTCAGCTTTCAGATCTGTCGCATTTACAATGACAAAAATTTTGTGGTCATGCAACACTGTACCCATGTGAAATTTTTGTTTTTTTTAAACCGATAGCGATTTCTTTTGGCGGTATTTAATCACTACTGGGTTTTTAATTTTTTGCTTAACAAAGGAGAAAAGACCGACAATTTTGAGGAAAAATAAAAGGTTTTTCTTATTTTCTGTTATAAAATTTTGCAAATAAGTAATTTTCTTCACTGATGAGGCGGTGCTGATGTGCGCTGAAGCGGCATGGTTAGGTGGCGCTAATGAGGCAGCACTGTTAGGCGGCACTGATGATCAGGGTAAACAATATACTGAGAGCCTTGCCGGTTATCAGCTCTCCTTTCCTCACGCACCTACAGATACGTGAGGAAAGGACTGCCAATAACTGGCAAGTCTCTTTACATGTGATCAGCTGTGATTGGACACAGCTGATCACATAGTAAAGGGCCACTACAATTGGCCCTTTACCCCGATCTGCGATCAGCTGTGTCCAGAGGACACAGTGGTCACAGAGCGCCGCCCGTGAATGCCTCGGGGGGGCAGAGTTCAGGGAGGACATACATGGATGCCCTTCTAGAAGTAGTTGACCACCCTGTAGCCATCTTTTGGCTATAGCGCTGTTGAGCCCAAACCAAAAATGTATTATATTGCAGCTTAACGATCATTAGATGTGGTGGCTGCATTAGTTTTCTTTGTCTTTTCCCCCTATATTTTTACCTGCTGATCTGGCTATTAACAAACCTCCAGGATTGGTGAGACCCAACGCTGGAGGAATGAGAAAAGGAGGCATAGCAGCATTGTCAGTCTGGGGGGGGGGGGGGGGGTGGTAGTGTTAAATCTATTAGTAGAGTTAAATACACTAAACAAATTGAAGCCAACTCTACACTTTATAATCAGTTACAACAAATAGTTTTTGTTGTCCTTTTGAGATAAAGGTTTTATATGAATTTTAATCATCCCTGTAAGTCTCGGTTTCCACTGGTGTGACTTGTCGTGCAACTTGGGACTGAAAAGTCGCATGACAAGTTGTACCCCATGTTTTCCCATGAGTACCGTTCATATCTGTGCTACTTCAAGTCTCAGCAACTTCAAAATAGTCCGTGCACTATTTTTGTCCCACTTTCATGCGACTTAAGGTCCATAGACCTCAAGAATACACAGGCATTGCATCAAAACCGTGGCAAAATTGGAAGTGGAAGTGGAAACCTAGCCTTGGTGTTAAGTGGTTTTTCATCTCTGCAACTGATGCATTCTGCCAGAGAGCTTGTGCTTTTAAATAGACTTGCTGGCTGCCAGGGTTACCATATGAAAATAGAAGAAAAAGTCTAAAAAAGGAAGCTAATGCAGCCATCCTATCTAAGAGTTGGTAAGCTGTAATATAAAAAATGGGATACTAACAGCAAGAATAAAAAATAAAAAGGAGGTTATATTTGCCTGCTCTGTACAACTTTACACAAAAAGTTCCTAATGCCGCGTACACACGGTCGGACTTTACGGCAGACTTTGCCGGGCGGACTTTTCAACGTACTTTACGACGGACTTTCTGAATGAACGGACTTGCCTACACACAATCCACCGAAGTCCGTCGAATTCGTACGTGATGACGTACGACCGGACTAAAACAAGGAAGTTCATAGTAGCCAATAGCTGCCCTAGCGTGGCTTTTTGTCCGTCGAACTAGCATACAGACGAGCGGACTTTTCGACCGGACTCGAGTCCGTCGGATAGATTTGAAACATGTTTCAAATCTAAGTCCGTCCAACTTTTGAGAAAACAAAGTCGGCTGGAGCCCACACACGATCGAATTGTCCGACGAAATCCCGCCCGCCGGGCAAAGTCTGCCGTAAAGTCCGCTCGTGTGTACGCGGCATTAGGCTTTGAAAATCAGAAATTTTGTTTTGTGATCTGATGGTGCCACCATTGATTTCGAAATTCGGCCAACCAAGCCTTCAGTTTCACCTCAGGTTGCTACAGAAAATAATTTTTGTGGCTGGGAATCTTCTTTTCTTTCCGGGAATTTTCTTTTCTTGCACATGCGCATTTCTCACACGATTCTCCCATAAATGATTAGAAAGTTGTTCGTTTTTCAAAATATTTCCAACATGCCCGATTACTTAAATTCGATGGTCGCACGAAAATCGGCTGTTGCTGCAGCCCCACTAATGGTGCACAATTCGAATGAAAATTCTTAGATAAGATTTTCGAGAAAGAAAAGTCCTTCGAAATTCGTCCCATGTATGGCCTGCCTTACTTTTTCTTCTGGTATTCCCCACCAGCACTGTTGGTTCCTCCGTCCTTCGGGTGCCTCCTGTAGCAAGCTGAGTAAGGCCTCATGTACACTGCTGCTGGTAAACGGACGTTCAGAGGCAGTTGGATGCTTTTTTCAGCTGCCCCTGAACTCCTCTAATGTTATCTTATGTGTACATGTACACAGGTTCGTTTAATGTCGTTTTTAGGCAGTTGAGTTTGAACTCCTTTTTTTGCTTTCCAAAAAGGCCTCTAGACGCTGAGTTTAGAATCCTTTTCAAGCACTAAACGCGGTAACTCGCGTTTTTCGTTTTTGGCTATTTTTTTTTAAAAAATTATTTTTTCAAATGCTTCTAAACGTAAAAGTGGCTAAACGCTGCATGTAAATGCGGCAAAACGGACGTTTTAAACGCGGATTACTATCTGTCCAGCAAGTTAAATTGTTCAGGAGAGGTTGTAAACGTTGCATGTACATTAAGCCTAAAGAGGCATCTGTGTCAGGTGTTTAGTGCTGTTTGTGCCTTTTTTGTCAAGATTTTTGCTGACTTTGTTAGTATGTGAAATGTGCCCAACAGGGACACATACAACACAAAAACACATTTTAGTAGAGTAGAGTGATGAGCAGTGTTAGTTTTGGCAGCAAATTTCGATTTCAGTTTTAGTCTTATACCACATACACACGATCGGACATTCCGACAACAAAATCCTGGATTTATTTCCGATGGATGTTGGCTCAAACTTGTCTTGCATACACATGGTCGCACAAATGCCGAACGTCAAGAACGCGGTGACGTAGAACACGTACGACGAGCTGAGAAAAATGAAGTTCAATAGCCAGTGCAGCTCTTCTGCTTGATTCCGAGCATGCATGGAATTTTGTGCGTCGGAATTGTGTACACACGATCGGAATTTACGAAAACGGATTTTGTTGTCGGAAAATTTGAGAACCAGCTTTCAAATTTTGTTTGTCGTAAATTTCGACAAAAAATGTCAAATGGAGCCTACACACGGTCGGAATTTCCGACAACAAGATCACATTGAACATTTGTTGTCGGAAATTACGATCGTGTGTACGCGACATTAGTCTTAGGACTAAAATGGCGTTTTAGTCCCATTCTAGTCTTCTGCAATTGTTTTAGTCGTATTTAGTCTACTAAATCTCCAGTACATTTTATTCAATTAAAAGCTAATGTGTTTAGTAAAAAAATGTAAGCATTTCTCTAGAATTTCAAAATGCATTATACAGTCCTGGAGTAAAAAAAATCTAATATCATGTTATTTATGGTATTAAGGTTTGAATAAACTCTCAGATTCATATTAGCCACTCTCTCTGAACGGTGGTCCGAGGAGGCCTGTAATGCTGCACAGTGCTGGCTGGTGGTCTGAGGGGTGGCCTGTAATTAGGGTTGCCACCTTTTCTTCAAATCAAACCCAAACACTTTAGCAGCGCACAGCAATTTCTTTTTATAGTATAAACTATACATATATTTTGCTATTAAATCACATTTCTAATCATATTACATATTAAGTTAATAACAAGAGTCCCCCTTTACATCAAAGTCCCACAGAGTTCCCCTTTTACATCTGAACTCGCAGAGTTCCCTTTCACTGTAAGTGGGGGGACTCTGCAGACTCTGATGTAAGGGAGAACTCTGGGGACTCAAATCAGGGTTTCCAGAGCATCCCTTATGTTAAAGGTGGAAAACTGAGAACTCTGATGTACGGAGAGGACTCTGATGTAAGGGGAAACACTGTGGACTCTGGTGTTAAGGGGAACTCTGATGTAAGGAGTGATCTGAGAACCCTGATTTGCCTTACTTACTCAGAGGCAGGAGAGAGAAGGAGGAGACTTCAGTCACAGATAGGGATGGATGGTGAGCTCACTCACTCCTTGGCAGTCAGCACCTCTCATCCAGATGTATCTGAGGCTGCCGGACTTCAACATTCCGGCCAGCACTTTCCTTTTCTGAGGCACAGCGCCGGGGAATGGAGTGTGGGCAAACAGAGGGGTAGAGGGAAGAGGTGCAGATCGAGCCCTCTTTCTTCTCCTCTCTTTGTGTGTGTTTGGGGAGGGGGGGACGGGGAATTGTTAGTGCTGGCTTTGGGCATTGTGAAAGAGTGTAACAGACACTCTCAGTTTAGACAACTGCAGCCAGCAACCCTGCTGGGAAGCCATAGTCCAGTCTAAATAACGTGTCCGGCTTTCAGGCAGTCTGATACCCGGACACATAATTCCAAACCCGAACTGTCCGGGTGAATCCTGGACAGGTGGCAACCCTACCTGTAATCCACAGTGCCCTGGATGCCACTGCCAGTTGTGGCCTGTAATGCACAGTTGCGTACACACAGTGCTCAGTCTGGATGGATGGTGGTCTGAGGGGAGGCCTCAGGCCTGCTCTGCTGTAATTGTAATACACAACTGTACACCCTCAGTCTGCTCTGGGCGCCTGGCGGTGAAGTCGTCTTGTGAGTTGGGACTCGGGAGGCCTCAGCCTGGCTGGCCTGTAATGCACAATGCTCCGCTCTCACTCTCAGGTCTCTGGCAATCGTCACGGTGCGCTTGCTTGCTGGGAGCGGATTGCGGAAGCAGGCGGAGCTCTGTGGAAAACCAGAAGTTAGTTTACGAGGGTAAATGTCCCTGACTCACATTTTTCCCGTTTTCTTCCGTTAACGAAAGCTGGTTTGATTTTCATCATAGTTTGTCAGGGGACGAAAATGTGCTGTAATTTTTGTTTTGCTTTTATCTCTGTAAAAATGCCGCTGACGAAGTCTTGGATGAAAACATTTTGGTTGACTAAATGAACTCTGGTTAACACAATTGACACTGGTGATGAGGGCTAGAACCTCTGATTTTATGGTTGTCCTGTGATTAACGCATGTCACCCCAATTCTTGTGTGGGCATCACAGGGACAGGAAGTGTGGTCAAATCTCCCCTATGTGGTTACAGACTGATATAAAAACCTCACAGAAGTGTTCATTCTTCCTGACTGTTTTGGCCTGATTTAGGTTTTTGATTTTCCTCAGCCTGAGTCTTATGACCCGACGAGGGAATTGTCCGTTTAGGAGCAATGACTGGAAGTTTGTAGGTGTGTAATGATTGGAGGCAAGGTGCTGTGGTGTTTTGAACATCTCCCGTTCTGTAGTACCCAATCTTCTTCTGTATTGTTTTTTAGCAAGCTGGAGCAAAATGATCTGTTTTATTCAGTTCACTAAATATTTAATAATAGTGCCTTAATTATTCATAACTGTTTGCTGGATGTTATAACTTTAACAGCGAGTGTCTGGCAAGCCTGCTGCTGTGTGTTTTAGGTTTTGCCTGGCTGTCTGAATATGTGAAGAAATAATATTTTTTCTTGTGTATGGCTAACAAATGCTATTAGAGAGAATTTTGAAGGCACACATTCCTAAACATAAAAGTAATGAGATCTATGGCAGCATATTCAAGGTCATATGAATTCATACGGAGCCTGCTTCCTTCAAAGGCAGTGTTTTGTAAGTCAGATGCTCCATCACTGCAAGATTAATGACGGCGACTACTCTTGTAAATCAGAATACGTTCAGGAACCCAGAGCCCAATTATCATCGCATTCATACTTCACTGATACCTATGTGATGAAAAATTGTACTTCACTGTGTCCTATATTATAAGAGTATGCCAAGTGAGAATCTTGTTCTCCTCTTTATTAAGACTAAGTTCAGTCGGTTTGATGAGGTTCCTTTAATTGGTTAATTCCAAGGCCCCATTCACAGGGGCTGCTTGATCAGACTCTCTATTTACCCCTATGGAGCGGCGGATGTCAGCAGGTGACATGTCTGCTGACATCCGCCACTATCTGATCCGATCCTGTCCGCAAAATCCAGACGGATAATAGTTCTAGTTCTCATCCCTCTGGTGGATTGGATTGGATATGATCAGATGAAAACGGACAGGCGATTCATTTTTACCCGATCTCCCAATAGAGGAGAGCGGGACTGGGTTCATCTCCACTCTGCACAGTGAGCGGAGACAGACCTGTCATCCACCTGCGATCCCCCGCTGAGCAAGCGGAGTCCGTCAAATGTGGCCCGTGTGAAAGGGGCCTTTAACTGACCATCAACAGCATTAACAAGTATAGTAAGCATTTTGACAGTTATAACCAATGTCTCTGGTTCTTTTACATCCATTAACCATTTTTATTCAATAGCATGTAATCAGTATCTTAAAGCATTATGGTTGCATATTTAAAACCCCGGTCACAACTCAAATAGACCATAATTGTTTCTTCGCCATTGCACGACTCGGGTGCCGCGTACTAGTCCTATAGCAGGAACTACATATTTACATCACCATACCCCAGAAGCAATATGTATCAAAGGGCTTCCTGGGAACCCTAGGGTTCCTTCAGAAGTTGCTAGTTTTGCCTCTCAAATAGGTTCCCCCTGACACAAGTGGGAAAAAAAAACCTTTAGTTTACCCTAATGAGCCCCAGTAACCACTTCTTTGCCTTCTCCCCTTAGTGTTATTAAACCCAGGACGCTACAGTCACAATATCTGGTCTCCCACAATATTTTAGTAACTCTAAACTGCTAAATACATTTTTTCACCAGCAGCATATAGCAGTCTTGTGACTTTTATCAGTGTCCAGCTGAGCACTGGTTAAAGTTTGTAGGAGGAAGTTTAATTCTCCTCTGACAGTCCTATAAGGGTGCCTGATCCCTAACCTCTGTCTTGTCAGTGATTGGCCCTGTGCTGATCACATGCATCCTCCCAAAGTCATACACACCAAACTGAGCATGTGCAGAGTACCTCCCAGGGCTCTGTTCTATCAGCAGATGGATTGAGGAGTGTGGAAGAAGGGGAGGATGAGAGAAGACAGGATCAAACAGCCTTTTTACACCATGCGCAGGATTAACCCCTTAAAGCGGAGTTCCACACAAAAATGGAACTTCTGCTTTTCGGAACCCTCCCCCCCTCCGGTGTCACATTTGGCACCTTTCAGGGGGGAGGGGGGTGCAGATACCTGTCTAAGACAGGTATTTGCATCCACTTCCGGCATAGACTCCCACGGGAGTCTATGCCTCTTCCTGTCCCTCCGCGCTGTCTCCTGGGAAACACACAGGTCCCAGGAGATAGCGGGGACCAGTTACGATGCGCAGCGCGACTCGTGCATGCGCAGTAGGGAACCGGGAAGTGAAGTCGCAACGCTTCACTTCCTGATTCCCTCACCTAGGATGGCGGCGGCAGCTGCCAAGAATCTAGCGGGTTATCGGCGTCGGCTGCCGACATCGCTGGACCCTGGGACAGGTAAGTGGCCATTTATTAAAAGTTTGTAGCTGCTGGCTTTTAATATTTTTTTTTTTTTAGGTGGATTTAGGTGGACTCCCTCTTTAAGTTCCACAGTGGGCATAACAAGCATGCTTTACTGCATTTACAGACTGATTTTGCTGTTGTGGGTTTAGTAACACTTCAAAGTGCTTGTAAAGACTCGTTTTTTTTTCCTATAAAAATAACAAACATGTTATGCTTACCTGCTCTGTTTGAGTGGATTTGCAAAGAGTAGCCCGGATCCTCCTGTTCTCGGGTCCCTCTTTTGTGATCCTGACCCTCCCTCCTGTTCAGTGCCCCCACAGCAAGCAGTTTGCTATGGGGGCCCCTGGAAGACGTAATTTGCTTACGAAACGCCGCGTAGGGCTGAGCGACGTGTTCGCGTCACCTCCCACCGATGTTGTGACACCAGCAGGACGGGCTGTCTGTGAGCATCCGGCCGGTGCTCCAAACTTCTTTCCAAAGGCACTCTATTTCGAATTTACATGTGAGTGTATATTTTACTTTGATTCAATAAAGCCTTAAGATTTTACACTATTGGAGCCCCCCCTTTTTTTCCGTACATGGTTACATCACTCTGCTGAGAGCCTGACTTCCCGCTGATCCATCCATCTACACCAAGGTCCCTGACGTTCCATCCCAGTGTCAATCTCGGTTTTTCGGTGGTCCGGAGCAATCAAATCTAACAGCTCACTCAGACCCTCTGTAACGGGGGGTCATGAGTTTCTGGTAAGCGGCCAGTCACTCTGTATGTGGTGGTGGACTTAAGCACCTTGTCCTCATCCAGCAGGACCTACATTCCAATTTAATCAACACCCGGGTGTTCTATTTTTTTATATATGGACTCACACTAATAATATTTTCCTCACTGTTGCACATCAATATTGCACTTTTGATGATTGATTGATTTATTTTGGCATTTATTCATTTATATAATGCCAATTTATATAATATATATAATTTTCATGTTTACACGTTTATTTGGATTTTATCCCAAAGGTGAACTGATCGTCACTTGTATGCACATTTGTTTCTCAATAGCACGATTCAATAGTTTTATATTATTTATTTTTGTGTGTGTTACATATAGGAATCCGCAGCTTTTTAAAAAAAAAAATGTTATTGATTACGCAACCTCACTTATGCGCAGTTAATCCCCCCCCTTTTTTTCTCCCACCGAAGTCATAGCTCCCTGTGTCCATTGAAAAGGAAGGTAACTAATGCGCAAACCTAAACTAACTAAAATATGTTAAAGGCGAAGCTGCCAACATTTAAAAGGTGTTCTCACACAGAATAACAAATGAATACAAAGATATGTGGCACGGACTCAAAAAAATATATATAAATGATGAAAATGTGATCAATGATAATGTGTGCAATGAGCACACTAAAAAGATAGCACTTCCAAGACCGTGCTAATGCTATATACTGGATAATAAAGTGCAACCAATCTTCAACATAGGTAACAGTGATAATCATTCATATTGCAGAAAATGTCTAATAAAGTGCAAAAAAATGCTCCAAAGTGCTAGTAATGCAATCAAAGTCCAATACAAAAAAGAAAAAATCTCCAAGTGACAGTTCAAAGAGGAAAAAGTGAATGTGCAAAGCAACCCAAAAAAATCCACTTCATCCAATTGATATCACCATCCATGGTGCACCACTTGTTTTCAGGTCAAATCAGGTCTTGGTATGGATATACACTGGATCCTCCGTGATCGATCGACTCCCACAGATATCCACAGCAATGCCGGTACCCGGGTGGATTTCAGGCTCATCAAATGCAGTATAGACATGCAATAAAGAAGGGGGGCTCCATAGTGCAGTAATTCAATCCAATATATTAAAAAACAAGTATTAACTTACAGTTCAGAATACTCAGTACAGCTTAGTAAGATACTTCTGGTCTCAGCCACAACCGGAAGTGACGACACCTGGCTCCTCCCTGATGAATTGCGTCACTGAACACGTGACTTCATCACCTGTGTCCATTGAGATACGGAGCCCGACCCAGCCCTGTCCCCTTTCTCCCCTGATTGGCTAGCTGGCTTTGACAGCAGTGAGTGCCAGTGGCGCCGCTGCTGTCTCAGCCAATCGGGAAGGAGTATCTCGAATGGTCGAGACACTCGTGGACATCGCTGGACAGAGAGGGACCTTAGGTAAGTGTTAGTGGGCCGAGTGGGGCTTCTGCACACAGAAGGATTTTTATCTTAATGCAAGAATGCATTAAGATAAAAAACCTTCTGCCTTTACAACCCCTTTAACTATTATTTTCTTGCTTTTTTTTTTTTTTTTTTTTATCCCTCTAACTCAGGGTTTTACAACTAGGGTTCCTCCATAGGTTACCAGGAGTTCCAGGACCAATGAGCAATTTCTGCCTCTCAAATAAGTTCCCAGTGACACCATTGATCTTTTTAGCCATCTCTAAGGGGGTCATTCTTCCCAATGACCGCAGATGTAAGGAGCATTTTTCCCACTGACCATCACACTAATGTATCACGAGTTGTAGATATAATACTTTTTAGTAGGGGTTCCCTGAGACCAGAAAGTTATTTTAAGGGTTCCTCTGTGTTGAAAAGGTTGAGCAAGGCTGATGTAGCATGATTTGGGAAATGGCTGCTTCCATCAGAGCCTAAGCAAAAAGTGTTATGCTTTGTAACCGATATCTGAGAATTTCTTATAGATGTCTCAATTATTTTACAATTTTGCACTTTCCTGATCTCTAAAATCTCAGCCAGATACACTCAAACATGTACATCCTTTAGCCTAGTCAATCCACTTATTTGCAAGTCCTGAGAATATGGATGAACCACCAAAATGGAGGAGGATGGGAAATATGATATATTGGGTTTTATATTTTAATGCTTAAAGGGTTTGTTATTATAAATGAATGATCTTATTTTCAGAATAAAGCTGGTAAGGGGGAAATGGCCACTTTGCTTTGGACAAAATGTGGCTTTCACTGAGAGAATGGCCAGGTCTTATCCAGTGTTACATTTTTCATGTAGTCCTGCAATGAATAGTCACGTTCCATAACACCCATGTAACTGGGAATGTATTATGTTTTCCCTTTTTGTTTAGAGAAACATGTAAAAAAGATTAGCTTGATTTAAATATGGTTTTCATTGTGTGTTATTCCTTTAAAAACCTTGGAGCTATGCAATTATGTATGGGGGCAGCCATATTATTACATATGCAAGTTCTGCTTCTTTCTTTGCAGTGCAACACAGTGGTTATGCTTTACTGTTCTTTCTTACAATGAAAGTGTAGAAGTCTGCTGACTGATTAATACAATACAATTCCTGTTTGGTCAATGACAGTAAATGCTCTGAACTACTGCTGCCTCCGTACTCAATACAGGGGGAAAAAAAGAAGATTGAGCATATAAACAGGAAAATCACTTAAAAAAAAATAAAAGCTGCAAAAATTCCCAAGAATGCGTGCTCACTAATAACATGTTTTACTTTCCCTTTAATTGTCATCAGCCAAAGTAAATGGTGATTCTTTAGATTTTACAGTTTTTCTGGGGATGTCACTGGTATGACTATCCTGCAGGAGGTTCAATCTTTCTGACCACCAAGGATGCAATTCCTGTATGGTTTATCGATTCCAGTTATTTTTTCTGATGGGACACATACTTTTGATTCTACTCACCAAGCTTCCATAGCACACCCTAGGCCTGGAAACCATGTATGTTTTTCTTTTTGTCTGTTTCATGTGAAACTTAAACAAAATACTAGTTTTCTTTTCTTTAACTTAATTTTTTTCCAGCTATAGCATAAAGGCCACCAGTTCTGCACCAAAATGACACAGGCCTAAGACCACTCTGTCTTGAAAATGTAATCTTCATGACATATTAAAGAGTCTGATTGAGATGTGTAGTGACAATTGTGTAATTTACCAATGCAGTTCTACAGTGTTAAATGTTTTTGTATTTATGTCACACACAGGGACACAAAACTGGAAGGAACAAGGCAGCGCCATTCTTCCGGTGGCATGAATACACGTGAAATGATACTTGGCCTTGAAGGAGTTGAACTTGGTGCTGATGGGAAGGTGAGAATGTAAGCACTGCTTGTAAGACAATTAGATAGTGGTTAGACATCACCTGTCACTGTGTAGTGTGTTTCCCACCCTGTGTATAACCACCACTACACTGGTATAAAAGTAATCCCTACTGATTATATATAATACTAAATTCTTTTATGTATACAGTTCAGATTGATACCAATATGCTCCTTTCAGAGCAATAAGCACGTAATTGCTATTGTTTAAAAACTGCATTTTAATATTTTGTATACAACAAAAGAACTGCATTTACTGAGCTCTGAAAGGATGGGTAGTTAAAATATTAATACTGTTTTTGCATTTTAAATGCTGCTTTTTAAAATATTAAAAGAAATGGGCCTAAGATCATAAACAGATGTGAATAACACGATCTAGCATGGAGAAAAAGAAAATGTAAAAAATATAATGGTACAGATGATCAGGTCTGAAAAACATGAACAAATATTGAAACCCTCATGGTGGCCCTAGAAATCAGGGAGTTACAGTACATAACTTGTGTTGTCATTTAGGTTTGATGTGCCAGGTATAGAGGGCATATAAGGCAAGTAAGTGTACAGCTGGCATTGCAGAATACCTGTTCCATTGCAGCCTGGTAAGTAGCATGCAGTGTTGCCATGTGGGCTAGCTCTGCTTAAAGTTATTCTAAAGGAAAGCGGGGGGGGGGAAAAATGTCATTCTCACCTGCTCTGTGCAATGGTTATACACAGAGCAGCCCTGATTCTCCTCTTTTTAGGTCCCTCGCCGGTGGTCTTGGGCCCCCCCCCCCCCCCTTCCGAGTGCTCCTAGTAGCAAACAACCTGCTATGGGGACAGCAGGCAGGCTCGCTCCCAAGTGCCGCTCTGTGTGTCCATTCACACAGCGCTAAAAATATCGCCTGCAAAGAGCCGCTGCTGTCTCTTCAATGTGAAAGCCCCGAGGGATTTCACACTGGAGCGGTGCGCTGGCAGGACGCTAAAAAAAGTCCTGCTAGCAGCATCTTTGGAGTGGTGAAGGAGCAGTGTATACACCGCTCCTAAACTGCTCCTGCCTATTGAAATCAATGGGGCAGCGTGGCTATACCGCCGGCATAGCGCTGCTGCAGCAGCGCTTTGCGGTGGTTTTAACCCTTTCGCGTTTGGTTTTTAACCCTTTCTCGGCCGCTAGCAGGGGGGGTAAAAGCGCCACACTAGCGGCCGAACAGTGCCGCAAAATTGACGGTGAAGTGCTGCTAAAAATAGCGGGTCTTTACCACCGACGCACCCACCGCCCCAGTGTGAAAGGGGCCTTATGCATATTGCTGGATCGAGATGGAGTTCAAGTAAGTATAAGGGGCAAATGGGGGGGGGGGGGGGAGCTGCACCCAGAAGGTTTTTTACTTTAATGCAGAAAACCTATTAGGGTAAAAAAAACCTTGAGCCTTTAGAACCACTTTAAGAAAGTGTAAGTAAGTTACAAGAGCTGTATGTGCAAAATATAAAGGTAAAAAAGGCGGAAGAAACTGCGCATAGGTGAAATGTGTAGACAATAAAAAATATGAAAGCTGTGAATTCCTATATGCAATACAAACACAATAAGATTACCTTAGAAAAATGGAATCGCGCTGAGGAGGGAGCTGGTGACCATACTAATGACCATCAATCCTCCTTAAAATGAATGAATAAAATTTATGTGTGTAAAACATATAAATGAGCTACCAATGTAAATGGATAAATGACAAATAAATAGTCCATCAAAAATACATTGTTCATGTGCAACAGTGAAAAAAAGTTATATAAAAGTCCATGTGTAGACAATAAAATAAATCACCCAGGTGATTACTAAAAATCAATTGAGGTCCTGCTGGATAAGGACAAAGTGCTTGGTCCACCACCATATATAGAGAGACTGGCCGCTTACCAGAAACTCGTGACCCCCCCACTACAGAGGGTCAGAGTAAGCTTTTTCTGGTAAGCGGCCAGTCTCTCTATATATGGTGGTGGACCAAGTACTTTGTCCTTATCCAGCAGGACCTCAATTGATTTTTAGTAATCACCTGGGTGATTTATTTTATTGTCTACACATGGACTTTCATATAACTTTTTTTCACTGTTGCACATGAACAATGTATTTTTGATGGACTATTTATTTGTCATTTATCCATTTACATTGGTAGCTCATTTATATGTTTTACACACATAAATTTTATTCATTCATTTTAAGGAGGATTGATGGTCACCAGCTCCCTCCTCAGCGCGATTCCATTTTTCTAAGTTTATCAAAATATAAAGGTGTTACAATGATGGCACTGAATTCATTATGTTCGCTCAGAAGTGATGAAAGGGGGCACACAGATGACAGTTTTCAGGAAGCATGTTCATTCTGTGTTTACAATTGTTTAATGGCAAGAAAAGTCTAAACAAAACAGCTCTTGAGTCTCCAGTATACTTCCTTTTCACTTATGGTTTAAAATTTAAGGCAGTTTCCAACTTGCCAAATTTATTTTTTTTTCTCTTACTATCTAAAAAAGTTACCTTTTGTTACATTTCTCTGTATTGAAATTAGAGATGGCATGTCATACATAATCTAAAGTGCATGACACTTGTTCCTGAGGTTATCCAAGTGCCGGAGCATTGGTCAGTATTCTGTAGGGTCTGATGATTACAGTCTTTCATTCTAAGTCACTATTAATTACCGACCTGTTTAACTGTCTGGTTTCCCCTAGTGTGTGCCGTCAGATTCAGGCTTCGGCTGTAAGTGAATGTTTGCTATGGGAAGATTTTTTTTTTTTTATCCCGATTAGTTGCATCCCACCAGCATCAAACTGGCCATATAGACTGCAATCTGATTGTACTGTCTGTGTAGAAACTTCTTTGGAAGTACGTATAAAGGCGATTAAACAAACAGGTTGTAACGTGTGACCAGATTCAGGACCACAGTGCTACGTGTGCTTTAAACAATGGGCAGTACGCAGCTGCAGTATATCTATTTCAGAAATTGCGCAAAAAAGAAGAGCCAGTTGTGTGCCCTTATATTAGCAATGCATGACTGATCTGGAAGACAATTAATGTGTCAGGGCTGGTGGAAGAAATTACAGCAACTGTGCTAAATGTTTTATGTCCGCTGATCAGCTACTGGCAATCTTTTCTCTTCTCTAGACTGTATCGTATACACAGTTTTTGTACCCCACCAATGCCTTGGGAGGACGTAGAAATACAATAGACTCCACTTGCTCCTTCTCTCAGTTTCGTAATGCAAGTCACCGCAACCTGACCCTGGGAAGAGCCAACAGTGTACAGGGCAGCATCGACACAGGTGACATTATCATTTTACAGATGTTGCTCACATGGCTGTGGTGTTTTATGTGAATGAGGTGGGGGATACAGTTTCAGTGTCCATGCATGTGTAAGTTATATACCTTATCCTTAGTGATGCACTTTGGGCTGTATTTAATACTCTGGTGGAAAGTGCAGTAGCCATGGAAAACCAATAAGAGATCAAATGTCATCTGTTCAGTATTACCTGGTTAGTACAAGGTGATGTCTCCTCCCGTCTGCTTCTTGCACTATTTGTTATGAAAAGCTCTGTAGGTTGCTGCCTGATAACTCTAGTAAAGCAGTTGCTTATAAACATTTAATATGAAAGTAAGTGCCTGGTAAGCTTTTGGGTGCCAAAGAACATAACTGCAAAAGAGAGAAAAAAATGGTCACTGCACTAAAATATCTTTTTAGGTATGAATGTTTTAAGGTATTTGGGATGGGTACTAGTTAATCTACAGTGAGGGGAAAAAAAGTATTTGATCCCCTGCTGACTTTGTACGTTTGCCCACTGACAAAGAAATTCTCAGTCTAGAATTTTAATGGTAGGTTTATTTTAACAGTGAGAGACAGAATAACAATAAAAAATCCTGAAAAACACATTTCAAAAAAGTTATAAATTTGCATTTTAATGAGTGAAATAAATATTTGACTCCTGCGCAAAACACGACTTAGTACTTGGTGGCAAAACCCTTGTTGGCAATCACAGATGTCAGACGTTTCTTGTTGTTGGCCACCAAGTTTGAACACATCTCAGGAGGGATTTTGTCCCACTCTTTGCAGATCCTCTCCAAGTCATTAAGGTTTGAAGGCTGACATTTGGTAACTCGAACCTTCAGCTCCCTCCACATATTTTCTATGGGATTAAGGTCTGGAAACGGGGTAGGCCACTCCAGGACCATAATGTGCTTCTTCTTGAGCCATTACTTTGTTGCCTTGGCCATGTGTTTTGGATCGTTGTCTGGCTGGCATACCCATCCACGACCCATTTTCAATGCCCTGGCTGAGGGAAGGAGGTTCTCACCCAAGATTTGAAGGTACATGGCCCCGTTTATCTTCACTTTGATGCAGTGAAGTTGTCCTGTCCCCTTGGCAGAAAAACACCCCCAAAGTATAATATTTCCGCCTCCAGGTTTGATGGTTGGGATGGTGTTCCTGGGGTCATAGGCAGCATTCCTCCTCCTCCAAACATGACGAGTTGAATTGATGCCAAGGAGCTCGATTTTGGTCTCATCTGACCACAACAACACTTTCACCCAGTTTTCCTCTGAATCATTCACATGTTCATTAGGAAACTTCAGGCAGGCCTATACATGTGCTTTGTATAGCAGGGGGACCTTGTGGGCACTGTAGGATTTGAGTCCTTCATGGCGTAGTGTGTTACCAAATGTTTTCCTGGCGACTATGGTCCCAGCTGCCTTGAGATCATTGACAAGATTCTCCCGTGTCGTTTTGGGCTGATTCCTCACTGTTCTTATGATCATTAAAACTCTACGAGGTGAGATCTTGCATGGAGCCCCAGACTGAGGGAGATTGTCACTTATTCTGTGTTTTTTTCATTTGAGAATAATCACACCAACTGTTGTTACCCTCTCACTAAGCTGCTTGGCAAGTGGTCTTGTAGCCCATTCCAGCCTTGTGTAGGTCTACAATCTTGTCTGTCCCTGACATTCTTGAACAACTCTTTGGTCTTGGCCATGGTGGAGAGATTGGAATCTGGTTGCTTCTGTGGACAGGTGTCTTTATACAGATAACAAACTGAGATTAGGAGCACTCCCTTTAACCACTTTCGCCCTGGAAGGATTTGCCCCCTTAATGACCAGGCCATTTTTTGCAATACGGCACTGCGACGCTTTAACTGACAATTACGTGGTCGTGCGACGCTGTACCCAAACAAAATTGATGTCCTTTTTTTATCCCACAAATAGAGCTTTCTTTTGCTTTTAGTGGTATTTGATCACCTCTGCCGCTTTTATTTTTTGCACTATAAACAAAAAAAGTGACAATTTTGAAAAAACACTATTTTTTTACTTTCTGCTATAATAAATATAAAAAAAAAACAAATTTCTTCATCAGTTTAGGCCAATATATATTCTTCTATATATTTTTGGTAAAACAATTGCAATAAGCGTATATTGATTGGTTTGCGCAAAAATTATAGCGTCTACAAAATAGGGAATAGATTTATGGCATTTTTTTTTAACAATGGCGGCAATCTGTGATTTTTAGCGTGACTGCAACATTGCGGCGGACAGATCGGACACTTTTGACACTTTTTTGGGACCGTTGACATTTATACAGTAATCAGAGCTAAAAATAGCCACTGATTACTGTATAAATGTCACTGGCAGGGAAAGCTGTTCATAACCAGTATGAACAGCAGATCTGTCTCCTCTCCCCTGACAGAACAGAGATCTGTCTGTTTACATTGACACACTTCCGTTCTGCCTCTCTCAGGAGCAATCGCAGGTGCCCCGTGGACGTCGCCCGTGCCCCCTGTACCCCTTAAACCCCACCCGCCGTACAGTGATTTGCACGGGGAGCCAACCTGCTGCCGTATAACGACGGCGGCTGGTCGGCAACTGGTTAGAGTGCTGCTAATCTCAGCTCGTTACCTGTATAGAAGACACCTGGGAGACAAATCTTGCTGATTGATAGGGGATCAAATACTTATTTAGAACTTTTTGGAAATTCATTTTTCTGGGTATTTTTGTTGTTATTCTGTCTCTCACTGTTAAAATAAACCTACCATTAAAATTATAGGCTGATAATTTCTTTGTCAGTGGGCAAACGTAAAATAATCAGCAGGGGATCAAATAGTTTTTTCCCTCACTGCAAGCCCATCCATACTAAATATTGTAGTCTCTGATAATCTGGGATGCTAGATGACAACTGAACTGGTCACATCTAAAGCTAACCAGGTTAGTTGAAACTTTTTTTTTTCCCTAAAGCTGACCATACAATATACAATTTTCTTCTTCATTTCCTGATAGGGGTATGGAACTGATAGGGTAGGGAAGGAATACTTGCTCCTATCTATAACTGGGAGGGAGAGAGGGAGGCTGATCAGGGAACCTCTGTCCGAGCCCAGGACCCCGGAGGTGGGGTGACATTAAGGAACTGAGGATCAACCACAGGCATTGATCCAGTTAGACCAAACCTTATCAAACTTCCCTGGGCAATTTCTACTCTCGTATGTGATCCGGTAGAGTGGCAACACGCTATTGATAGTCTTTTGCCACGCTTCTTTGGTAGGAGTCTAATCAGTCAGATCAGATTCTATCTTAGCAAGATTTCCCTTCTGGCGTAAAATAGGAAAGTAAGTAAGGCACAATTTGACATAACGGTCCCCCTCAATGTCTTCTAAATGGCTCAGTAGCAAGATCAGGGGATACAGAGTTATGTCTATCCCCCAGATATCCTCCGTGTCTGCCACAGCACGCCAGTATGGACAGAGCTTGGGACAGGACCAGACCATATGCCCTAGATACACGGTTCAAGGGCACATCTAGTACACCTTGGGCTAGGACTCGGATAAATGCTAGCTAGCCTCTGCGGAGTGTAATATGCTCTGTGCAGAAACTTCAACTGGATGAACCTGTCTTTGGCCACAATCATGGAGGGAATAAACACTGTAATGCAGTCTTCCTATTCCTCATCTCCCAGAGAGGGAATGTCCAGTCTCCATCTGTGCAGCAATCTTGTAAGTTTAACGTCATGTGTTACTGTTAAATATAGGTACAGGGAGGACAAGCGTTTCTCTAGTACCCCAGAGATCAGCAGACACTCAATCGATTCAGGTTTAAGCGTTACCTGAGTAGGGAACTAGGCTCTAAGGGCATGCCTCAGTTGCCAGTATCTGAATTGAAAGCATCCTGGAAGCCGATGGGTCCGTCCCAGCTCCTGAAAGGCAATTGCGCCCCTTGGCATCACCTGCCTGAGGGTAATAATTCCTCTCGTAGCCCACACCGCAGGGTTAGGTATTTTATATAGGTGGGGAAGCAAAGGATTGCCCCAAAAAGGGGTATGCGGGGAGATACAAGACGGTTTCAGGCCTGCTGCTCTGGAGCACCGCCACACCTGGATTGTGGTTTTCATGGGGCCCGTCACAGAGGGGTGAGCCCCACTGCCCCGGTACACCAAATTAGACAACGCTGCATATGAGCCGGCCAGCATTCTCCTATGAGCTTATTTTCCTCCTGTTAAATGTAAGTGCAATACTTCCTTTTTATAATAAATGACATATACGGATTCACACTATGGAGAGATTTTCTTTTTGTCCCTATAATGCGGATCGCTGGTTCATCCTGTGAGCCCCAATCCTCTGGCATATCCTCATTACCATCAAGTGATCTACTGCTGGCGCTGGTCTGATGTCAGGATATTGATCCCAATTCACAGGCTTGCTATTGCTTGCCTTTTGGTAAGAGTGCATTTTTTAAGGTGGAGGTTCACTGTCACTGGTGTTTTCATTTATCACTTTTCTTGGCACAAAAAGGATCGCTTATCAAGATTCACTTCACAAGAACGTTATTTCTTTATGGGACTTTTTTTTTTTTTTTGATGGTATCTCCTTCTATGTGGGGATTCACCACCATACTTCACGGCAGTTAGATTGTCACATCATGTCTGGTTAAAATTTTTTTTTTTTGCAGCGCAGATTTCCTTTCCCTTCTTATGTACTGTGTTTGCATATATCATGCAAAATTGAGCTGCAGCTTTTTTTATTTTATTTTGTTTAGTTATTAGCGCAGTATTTCTTCTTTGTTAAACCCTGCATATGAGCCTAGGAGAGCCGTCTTCAATGTAACCGCGGGGTTCTGCCAGGGCTGAGAGAACCACTACCTCACAGTGACCAGTACCACCGCCCAGTAATCTAGTAGGAAATTGGGAAGTGCCATTCCACCGCCAGACAGCGGAAGGTAAAGTATATGTTTTGTCACCCGCGGGGGCTTGCTGGCCCAAACGAAGGAGATCACAACACTTTCCAGGCGACGGAAAAAGGACTTAGAAATAGGGATCGGGGTATGCCTTAAAAATTTTCAGGAGGTAGATCATTTTAGGAGTTTACCTCGACAGACCAGAGTCAAAGGGAGAGTCCGCCGCATTGTACACAGCTGAAGGAGCTGTGTCAAAACCAGGTATACATTTCGTTCGCGGTAGCCAGCTGCTACGTCGCTCAACCTTACACCCAGGTAGGTGAATTCGTCCACCCAACGTAGAGATGTATGTGTGTCTATGCGGGGCAATGATGGGTGAAGAGGGAACAGGACCGATTTGTTCCAGTTTATACGGATACCAGAGTATCCACCAAATCTGTCAAAAATGGCCAATGCTGAATGTAGGGAGGAGGAAGCGTCAGCCAGATAAAGGAGTGAGTCAGCGGCATTCAGGGATATCTTCTCCTCCACTGTACCTACTCGTATGCCCCTAATCATTGGGTCAGCTCTGAGGAGAATGGCAAGCAGTTCCAGTGCCAAGGCAAACCATGCCAGGGAGAGTGGGCACCCCTGACGTGTCCCCTTCCCCAGGGTGAAGACCTCTGAGAGGTTCCCATTGGTACGGATATGAGCTCGAGAGTGAGCATACAGCATCCGCAACCAGGATAGGAATCGGGGCCCAAACCCGAATCTGGACAGGACCACCAACAAGTAGCCCCACTCAACCAAGTCGAAAGCCTGGCATGAAGCCTGTCTGGTCAGGGTGTATTGAGGCCATGATGACTGTAATTAATTGGTTAGCTAGGATCTTGGATAGTATTTTAGTGTCTACATTAAGGAGAGAAATAGGGCGATAAGAAGAGCACAGAGTAGGGTCCTTCCCTGGTTTGGGAATGACCACTATCATTGCGTCATGCATGGTGTCAGGAAGTATTGCCACTTCTAGGGATTTAGCCAGTAAAGATTGGAGCTTAGGAGCCAGGTCTTCTGCGTACATCTTATAGAATTCAACCGGTATGCCGTCTGGGCCAGGGGTCTTGCCGTCTGCATCGTTTTTAGTGCTGTCTGAATCTCCTCAACTTTAATAGGTGCATCTAGTTTATCCGCATAGGACGTGGTGAGAACCGGGATATCTATGCCATCTAAGTAAGCTGTCAGTTTGTGGAGATCATAGTCTGCTTGGGAGCTATAGAGCATTTGGTAGTAGGAGGCGAAGCATTGGTTAATCTCCACCGGAGTAGAGAGGAGAGCACCATCAGGGGCAAGAATCTGACCAATGGTCATTCCGCCCGACTGCTCCCTGGAAAGCCAGACCAGCAGGCGCCTAGTCTTTTCCCCTTGCTCAAATATTCGTTGGGTCTGATGGAGTAACCTTTGTGTCAAGGTCGTTCTCAAAAGGACAATCTCTCTGGAAGGGATTGTAGGCGGGCGTGACAGTGGGGATAACAACAAAACCTGGGGAATGCCCAGGAAAAAATTCCAAGCCTACTTACCACCAGCTCGCAGACAACCAATTGACCTGTCTAACAGTACGCGTTAAAAACGGGTTCAGTCCGCACACATTTGCAAACGCATGCGTAAGCCACAGAGCCACGTCACGGCACCCTGTAATCTGTGGTCCTAACACTAAAATTTGGGTGTCCCCACAGTGGAGGCACATGCATTCTAATGGAAAAGTGAGGGCAGGTGGACTGAAGGGAGCACCCCTTCTTAAAGGTACAGGACACACCAAACACCCAGCAGGTAGCACAATTGCTGCAAAGGTGCTGGTGCGTTGCTGGACCAATACACACACCCACGTGATTGCAAAAATCTTGCCACCACCCTCACTTATAGCTGGCTATCGCAGTAAGAGGCATTGGAAGGCCACAAACGGATAACAACAAAACCTGGGGAATGCCCAGGAAAAAATTCCAAGCCTACTTACCACCAGCTCGCAGACAACCAATTGACCTGTCTAACAGTACGCGTTAAAAACAGGGGTTCAGTCCGCACGCATTTGCAAACGCATGCGTAAGCCACAGTGGGGGTCTTAAGATCTGACCTATAGAGCCCCCTGTCTAGCCGCCTCTGCTTCTAGGCCGGTAAGTTCTGCTCTACGCCCCCTTTGGTTCTCAGCTATGATGGTCTGGTACTGTCCCCTGAAGTATGCCTTGAAAGCATCCCATACGGAGGATGCAGAGGCAGAGCCAGCGTTGACCCTCCAATACGTCTCCATCTCGCCCCTAAATGATACTCTACCTCCGCATCCGAGACCCAAAACCTGGAGGGCCTCCACAGTCTGTCCGAGGGGACAACAAATAGGTCCAGCGTCAGAAAGAGCGGAGCGTGATCCGAAATACCCCGGGGCAAAATTACAATATTGCGAACTCTGGGCAGGACTGAGCCCCCAGCATAGGCCAAGTCTATGCGGGAGAAAGTTCTGTGCGAGGCGGAGTGACAAGTAAAGGCACGAGTTCGGGGGTGTTTACGTCTCAGTCCAAGTCGCCAAACCTTGGCAGGTGGTGCCAGTAGCCATAAGTCTGTCCAACCCAGAGTCTGGGACCAAATTAAAATCTCCCAGTAGGACGACATTTTCAGTAGAGAACTCTGCTATTTTAGCTGTGATCAGGTTCAGCACGTGGAAGGAATGCTGGAGGTGGTAGGTAGAGACCCACTATAACCCATTGTAGACAGTGGATTAGTGCATGGTTTATCACATATATGCCCTGGGGATCCAGAGCCAAGTCAAGGAGTTTGAAAGGGAGTGTCTTGAGGACCAGTACACTTACTCCCCTTGCAAAGTTGGAGTATGTAGAATGGTAGTGGTATCACACCCAAGGCTTTTTTAAGCTAAAAGGTCTTACTGCTAGTCAGGTGTGTCTCCTGGAGCACACAGATATGAACTGAAACACCTGGGATCGCTTAATGGTAGAGTTCAGGCCTCGTGTGTTCCAGGAGAGAATCTTAAGAGAAGACATTATATTGCAGTGGAAGCAATGGAAAATGGAAAGGGGAATCAAGCCTCCGTAGGCTGGGCCTCTGGATCCAGAAAGGGCAGGAGAGAAATCCAGAGAAACATGCAATATCAGGCAGAGCAACATCAGTAAGTACTGTCAGAAATATTAAAACGCTCAATTTAGAGCCAGTAACAGTGGCCCAACACATCCAACCACCCCCCCCAGCACTGGAGGGGGATTTGTATCCCCAAAACAATAGCAGCACGCCGGCTGGGCCTGGAGGCAAATGTGCAAGAGGCGCTCAACCTCTCACTACAAAGATAATCAAAAGTACATGACATAATCTGGCAAGGATTGGTGGTGTAGATCACCCGGATCCCCAGGGCCACAAACTTAAATGAACGGTCGGTTGTTACTAAAGCATTGACCATGAGACTTGCTCTGCAACCTGCAGCCACAATCTCTCTAGTCCCCGGGGACATTGCAGGTGACGCTCGAGAGGACGGTGCACTGGTGTCCCACTGATTTTAAAAGCATCCAACCCCCAAAGCTCTGGGGGGGCTCACCCCACATACCCACAGACTTTTACACTCCCTGCCAGGAAAAGTCCTCATCTTTTAGGAGGGGGAAAGCAGCGGTGTCCAGGGACCCTGCAAGCCCCAGGGAACGGGGGAGTGGAGGAGATATTCCAATGTAAGGCAGGGATTAGTCACTGTATAGTTCCCAGGCAGAGTCTGCAGGATGCCAGTCCAGGTTCAAGAGCCAGAGAGGGTTTGTGGCCAGGGAATAAAGCAGCAAGTGGGATACCCAGGTCTCCAGGGGTCCGCTCTCGGAGAGGGCTGCAGCAGGGTCACCGGAGAGGACAACAGGGACGAAAAACAAGTAGTCCTGGTGGCCAAAGTAACCTGATAAGCTCAGGAACGACCGCAACACACAGAATAGGTAGTCATTTCTGGATCGCGTCAGCCCATGCGGCAGCTTCCCTAGGTGAGGTAAAGAACTGTACACGTTCACCATCTTGGACGAATTATTTGGCAGGGAAGAGCATGCTGTACTTGATCCCCTTCTGCCTCAGCATGGCGTGCACATGGTCAAATGATTTGCGTTGGTGCTGTGTCTTCACCGAATAGTCCAGGAAGATGAGGAGCTTAGTGTTCTCAAATTTTAATTCCCCTTGCACTCGTGCAGCACCGAGCACCATGTCCCAGTGCCAGTAGTGCAGTAGTTTGAATATGAAAGTGTGTGGCAGGGCACCCTGGGGGCCTCTAGTGGTTGGTATTCGGTGGGCATGTTCGATAGTGCGGGGAGAAATTAGCTCTGGGCAGTAGGGTTGGAAGCAACTGTTCCATGAAAGTCATGGGATCAGACCCCTCAAGGAGGTCCAGGACCTTCAAATTGATGTGGCGGTTCCGATTTTCAGCGTACTCCACTCTGGTCTCTAGGTATTTGACCTTGAGTTTCAGGGCCTGCAAGTCTGCATAGTGGTCCCTCTGTACGTCTTCCGTCTCAAAAATCCGTCTCTCCACCTCCGTCACCCGGTCCCGAATCTTATCCATGTCCCTACGGATAAGGGCTGTTTTGTTTTGCACGTGGTCTATTTTTGCAGTTAGTGTGGACTGGCATGTCGTGATGGCCAGCATCAGGGCATCAAAGGCTGCAGAGCCGGCCTGGATGGTACTGTCAGGCGTGGAGTCAGTCTGGGTCTCCATGTCGTGCGCCGCGCTGGAGGTATGCCCCGTCACGGGCAAGGTACTCACTGTGGTCGCTGAATTCTTCTTCTGGCCAACACGTTTTCCCTTGGGCATCGCCCAGTGCACCCGCAGAGAGTCTGGAGAAGGGTGAGCTGTAAATAGTCAATCTGCACCAGGATAGAGACGGGATCATAGGCCGGAGTTGGGAGCTTGTCTAAAACACATCTGCTCCCAGCGCCATCTTGGACACGCCCCTCCCTGTGCATTGCTTACTTTGAATATAACACGATTACTGATTGGGACATAGTTGGATAAATGACAGGATTCTCTCCCCAGTTTAGAGATTCTGTTACATTCAGTCTAAACAATACATGGGCTTTTCCTAATGATTCCCCATCAGACCATCTTGAATGCAGTTTAGCCCAAAGACCCAAAGCTTCCCCTAATGTGTCAGAATGTCAACACCAGGAAGAGGACCAGGCAATCTGCAAAGATTTCTACACCAAACAGCAGCCTGCATGACATGGTTTATTATAGAAGTGGTGTGACTGCAGCTATAGGAGAAAAAAGATTTTTTTACTAAGGCTTTACATGTAAAATTCCGATATTGTGCTAAAACCTTTATGGAGACACTGGGGTTTATTTACTAAAATGAGAGTGCAGAATCTGGTGCAGCTGTGGATGGTAGCCACTCAGCTTCTAACGTCCATTTTAGGATGCATTTCAAGGGTTGAAAAGTAACAACTGTGTGTAGAAGGGAAGTCTAGAGAAGGGGAGAGGTTTGTCAGAAGTCCTAAATATAGGAGGAGTGAGTACAGATGAAGATCAGGTACAAAGTAAAAGTTGCATTTGGGATGCGGCGTGTTTTGAGTGGAGATAGTTGTGTATGTTCTTTCTTTCTGCAAAATCTGGCTACCATGCAGAGCTGCACCAATCGGCTTCTAAATCCAGCTTGTTCAATTAAGCTTTGAAAAAAAAAAAAAAAAAGGAAGCCGATTGGTTTCTGTGCAGAGCTGCACCAGATTTTGCACCCTCCAGTTTTGGTAAATCAACCCCACTGTTATCTTGCCATAAAGGGCAAGGCGACTGTGTATTTGAATGAGCACTTTGGCCCCTATATACTTACCCTTACTTCCTTACAGCTACTTGCTCCTTCACAGCCAGCAGGAATACCTGCCACTTTCAGGTATAGAGAAACGTGTGACCTTCTACCCTGTGACATTGTGCCAGCCTTGCAGCCAATTGCTAGGCCTGAAAACTGTCACATGCCCAGGGGATTGACATCAGTGCTTCCCCAGGTGGTCACCATAGACTACTTCAGTTCCATCTGCAGAGAACCAGGGAGCTGTAAGGGAGCACAGGTAATTTGAATATATAAGGATTTTTTAATGCTGTTTTCAGAGACATTTTCACTTTTGTACTGAATAGACAAGGTGATGGTGTCTTTTATGGTGCCTACTGCTCCTACCTTTTTTTTTCTTTGCAGCATTCGTTTATTACTTAGCTACAGTTGTGTTTTCAAAGCAAATTTGTCTCGTGAGAGATGTGTAGGATGCCATTGTTGACCTCTCCTCTTGAAGAAGACTTTCAAATGTGTGCTTCAGAAGAATAGAAGCCAAAAAAAAAACAAGTATCATTTAATGAAGGGGGCCCAATAATGGCCGCCTAGTATTTTATCCATGACAGGTGTACTTTAAACATTCACATAACTAGTAAGATAATGTTATTGTTTCCTATATTTGAATTAGGAAGTGACATAGGAGACTTTACAGACTACGATCCAAATCTCCTGGATGATCCTCAGTGGCCATGTGGCAAGCACAAGCGGGTTCTAATATTTCCTTCTTATATGGTAAGTCTTAACCCCTTATCTGCTCTGTTTGCTGTTATATTAAGAATAGAATTGATAACTATGTTGTACTTAATGTCACACACTGCTGTACAGCTGCAGGCTATCAATAATTTGTGGGTAATACTTTGTAGGGTCAAGATAGAATATGGTTGTTGCCATGTCATTTTAGTCAATGAAAAGTGTTAGGGAGACAGAACCGTAACCCCCAATTCAAATCTTAGGGGTAGAAGTGTGCACTAGAAGTTTCTGTAAGCTGCTATTTTGGAAATGGGGGTTCCTATTATCACCATGGGGCATTGTAATAAATTTGATAAACGGAATATTTGCAATATTGCAAAACCCATTGCTGAGCTCTGTGGAAAATGCTGGTATCTGGTCTCATGAAGCCTTCTATTGAAGTTTTTGGATCAGCATGACAGCCATAAAACTAGCATTCTCAAAAAGGGAGGTCAACAATGGCAGACTGCATGGGGGTTATTTTCTAAAACTAGAGAGTGCAAAATCTGGTGCAGCTCTGCATAGAAAGCAATCAGTTTCCAGGTTTTTTGTCAAAGCTTAATTGAACAAGCTGAAGTTAATTGGCTAGCATGCAGAGCTGCACCAGATTTTGCACTCTCCTTTGCACTCTCCTTTGCACTCTCCTTTGCACTCTCTTTTGCACTCTGCACTCTTGCACTTTTGTACGTTATAAAAAAAGCAGCTGTACTGGCCTGAAGTTACATGTTGAAATACTTCCTTGCAGCTAGAAAACACCTGAAGCTGGGCATGCATCGTAATATATTTGAGAATTGTATAAAAGGAAACTGATGGTTTAGAGCAGGGGTTTCTAAACTGTGGTCCTCCAGTTGTTCAAGAATTACAATTCTCATCATGCCTAGTCTCATTTCTGTGAATGTCAGAGTTATACATTGCCTCATGAGACGTGTATTTCCGCAACAGCTGGAGGGCCGAAGTTTAGAGATCCCTGGTTTAGAGTTTATGGGCTGCCATTGCAGACCTTTTCTGAAAATACTAGTTGCTTGGCTGTCCTACTGATGCCTTGGCTTCATAACTTTGAGTCGCTAACAAGTTTAGAGATCAGGAATTCTGACTCATGTGCCGCATGCTTTTTCATAGTTTGTGAAGCCAGACTACCACCATTTTTCAGTGCAGTGGCAGCTCCCACATTTCTTTTATGACAGGTCTACTTGAACAACTAGTGATCACCCCATGAAAGCCAACTGAAATGGGTCGATCACAAATGTGCTGTGGAGGTCTGCTGATACCCATAAAAATGGGGATGTATGCCCATTTCAGCCAAAACTGGGTGCATCAAGCTATGATCATCTTTAGGGCCTTTGTTGACAGTCTTTGGGCTTGTGTCCATAGCCTCAGTTTCACAACTGTTTGAGACACTTCTGAGATCATTTAGAAAGTCATTGTCAGGTCCTTTTGACTTGCATTGGATATGCTTCAGCTGGGTTTTGCACTCCTGTAGACTTCTTTGGGAATGCAAAACCCGTTTGAAGCGTTCAAAAGCTCGTCGATACAGGCCGTTAATTTGTGGGTGCTTCTAGGGATAGATTAACCTAAGCATCTTCTTTACATTTCAGACCACTATAATAGAGTATGTGAAACCATCTGACCTCAAGAGAGATATGAATGAGACTTTCAAAGAGAAATTTCCTTATATCAAGCTTACTCTTAGCAAAATAAGAAGGTATGTCACATTTTCCTCCTATGCAAGAATCCACCAATGACACATTAGCAAAAACGCCAACATAAGGATTCCTAATTTTTAAATGTGAGATTTAAAAAAAAATAGTCACCTGACTGAAAGTTAATATTCTTATGTAAAGCTTTGCAAATTTTTTTCCCCACAATATTTATTTTATTAAATACATTTTAAAAATGAAGCATGAACTGTGCGAGTTGTGTATCAGTTACGTTCTGGCCACACGCTGCAGGCTTTGTCCTAGTAATATATTCCAGTACAGTATCTTTGGATCTTTGTATAAATACGAGCACCTGCTACACTGCCAGTTGCAGTCAGTGGAACTGGCAAATCTCTCTAACCACAATACATTGTTCCCCCTAGGCATACAAGTAGGTGACATTGGTCTTTCATTACATACATAATTACATGCTATAAAGATGCAGGTGATGTTAATACAAAGGGATCTATGCAGTAGCTTGCTTCCTGAATGATGTCATAGAACTCCGTATGGTTTAGTTAAAAAGTATTTTCTTTGATCGCCCAACACAGAACCCAGGACTGGCCAAAGTATTGAAAAATTAATGGTTTAAAAAAAATTAAAGTATTTATAGGTGTATCTATGTAGCCAGTGCTAAAAAAATAAAAATAAATTGAGGTCAGTGTCTGAAGCCTCGTACACACAGTACAATTATTGGCAGGGGATTGTCTGTTGACAGACTGTTGTCCTAAAATCTTACCGTTAGTACGCTCCTTTTGACAATTGTCCAACATTCGGCCAACAAATGTTGAATATCAGGCTAGTAAATTTTCGGCGGACGATGGTTTGACGTCAGATTTTTGTATGGTCAGTACACAAATCCGTCACACAAGTCGAAAGTACAAACACGCATGCTCGGAATCAATGCTCACCAAACATGAAATTAGCAGGAGGGGCCCAAAGGGTGGCACTGAAGAGCTGAAATTCCTTGTAGTACGTAACTACGTTCGTGTTTGTTGCACGACAATTGTGTACCGTATGCAAGACAAGATCCTGGCACTCGCCCTTAAGACAAAAATCAGACGCTCGGTTGGCCAACGATTGTACCGTGTGTACGAGGCTTAATTTTTTGAGCCCTTACTACTTTGAAGTCATAGAAATATTAATTGGGGCATTTGGAAATTGTATACAAATTGTCATTATTTACATATATGTAAAATCCTATGATGCTTAAATCAGTTTGAGCAGTGCCTGTGCCTGAAAAGTTTGACTTTTTAAGTTGTTGTTCAGTTAAGTACCCTTAGTGTACCATAAGTAGCCCCCCCCTGCACAGTTATGACAGTCAGATCAGCTAGGTTTGTGTTGAGGCTGACCTTTGGATGGCACGTAGGTCATATAATTTGATTGCATGATGACTGCATCTTAAGGTGCGCAGTGTCTGCAGTGACCCTTGGATGATTCACATTCAGTAAAAGGGGGCATAGGATGACCCTGCACATTGACAAATTTGCACATGTAGCTGTTGGGACAATTGGATTATTACATTCCTGTTTAACATTGACATTTTGCAATTCAGGTATTGAATTGCCTCGTGGCATAATTTTCATGCCATGCATATATGCACGTTTGTGATCCTTCTTCAGAATGGTTTTTCAGAATAGTCAATATGAAATTTGTTGTTTAATCTTATGCTCTTATTTAGCCCTAAGCTGAAATTCCTATAGTAATGCTCCTAGAAAGATCAGTAGTTTAAACCACTGCAGATTCATCCACGTTGACATTTCAGTTTTAGTCCATGAGCAATATGTTTTTCTGTCATGTTTATAGCCTGAAGCGGGATATTCGCAAGCTAGCGCAGGAGGATTGTGGCTATGAAGAGCCTACTGTGGCCATGGCATTTGTATATTTTGAGAAGCTTGCATTGAAGGGGAAGTTGAACAAACAAAACAGAAAGCTTTGTGCTGGAGCCTGCATCCTGTTAGCAGCCAAAATTGGGAGCGATCTCCGAAAACATGAAGTCAAACACCTCATTGATGTAAGTACATTTGCCTTATTGCTGCAGAGTCACCAGAATACAATGTTTTAGATAAAACCACTTGGAGCGATAACATACCAATATATGGGACAACAGACAGGAAGGTATATAACCATAAAAGAATACACTGGACACCAGGCTTGGATAAAATAATTGGCCACGGCCCTTTATGATTGGTTTAATAAATATGCCAGAAATAATATAAATAGAACATCTCAAGAATAACATTACTCAAAACAGCTTAGCCACCACGACTCAAGCTGTAACAGAAATCTTTGTAAACTTAAAATTCTCTTATGCAAAATGCAACTTTTATATTTAAAACATACATTGACCTAGTCACTAAAAACTGAGGCCAGATAAATTTGATTTCTTCAGCTGCCTCCCTTAATTCAAAGGTGATACCACCACACGATAAAGGCCGCGACATACAGTAAAACAGTGCGGGGAGCATCACAACTATGCCTTCTGAGGCAAATGAGCCCGCTGCCACAGAACCCTCCTTAAATAGGGAAATTCAGGGTTCTGGAACTTTCTAAAGAAGGTCACCTGACCTTCCCCAGACCTCACCTCAGGCCACTATACCTTACAGAAGGCTCCCCGCGTGCCACAGGCTTGCGGGGGGGGCCTCATCAGAACTGGACCACGGAGCAATTGAAGAAGATGGTCTGGTCTGATGAATTCAGTAATGGTTTGAGGAACACAACAGCAAGTTTGACGTGTTAACTTGGCCTCCAAATTCTCCAGATCTCAATCCAATTTAGCAGCTGTGAGATGTGCTGGAAAAGCAAGTCCAATCTATGGAGGCCCTGCCTCGCAGCCTATGGGGATTAAAGGATCTGCTACTGATAACTTGGTGCCAGATACCACAGCATACCTCCAGAGGTCTAATAGAGTCCATGCCTGGGTGGGTTATGGTGGGTGGTCATAATGTTATGGCAATCGTGTGAGTGTATATATATATATATATATATATATATATATATATATATATATATGTGTATGTGTGTGTGTGTGTATATATATATATATATATATATATATATATATATATATTAAAAATTAACCACTTGCCGACCAGCTGCCGCAGTTGTACTGTGGCAGAATGGTACGGCTGGGCGAAGCGACGTTATGTTACGTCGCTTTGCTCTGTGGCCACTAGGGGTGCCCGCTGCTCGCCCCCCGGAGCCGATGCGAGTGCCTGGTCACGATCACCGTCGGGCTCCCGCAATCGCAGCTGACACACGGAGAACCGGGATCTGTGTGTGTAAACACACAGTTTCCGGTTCTCTGAGGGGAGAAAAGACAGATCATCTGTTCATACAGAGTATGAACAGCGATCTGTTATCTCCCCGAAACAGTCCCCTCCCCCCTCAGTTAGAATCACCTCCCAGGGAACACAACCCTTTGATCGCCCCCTAGTGTTAACCCCTTCCCTGCCAGAGACATTTTTACAGTAATCAATGCATTTTTATAGCACTGATTGCTGTATAAATGTCAATGGTCCCAAAAATGTGTCAAAATTGTCCAATGTGTCCGCCGTAATGTTGCAGTCCTGATAAAAATCGCAGATCGCCGCCATTACTAGTAAAAAAAAATTTTTTAATAAAAATATGCCATAAAACTAGCCCCTATTTTGTAGACTCTATAACTTTTGCGCAAACCAATCAATATATGCTTATTGCAATTTGTTTTTTTTTTTTTTTTACGAAAAATATGTAGAATACATATCAGCCTAAATTTAGGAAAAAAATAGGTTTTTTTATATATTTTTGGGGGAAATTTATTATAGCAAAAAGTAAAAAATATTGAGTTTTTTTCAAAATTGTTGCTCTTTTTTTGTTTATAGCGCAACAAATAAAAACCGCAGAGGTGATCAAATACCACCAAAAGAATGCTATGTTTGTGGGAAAAAAAGGATATCAATTTTGTTTGGGTGCAACATAGCACGACCGCGCAATTGTTAGTTAAAGCCAACGCAGTGCCGAATTGCAAAAAGTGCTCTGGTCAGGAAGGTGGTAAAATCTTCCGGGGCTGAAGCGGTTAAAGTACTTGATTGAGTTTGATTTTCGTGCTCATAATTAAGCTCATTTTGTCTTCTTTCACAAAAATACAAAAGAAAAGGAATTTACATGGCTAAAGTCCGCTGTTGGCTGAAAATGGGTCATGGGAGTGCAGAATAAACTTTGGCTATACTTCTCCTTTAAAATGAACCTGAGATCTGCCCTTGCAGAATAAAGCTAAAGGTTCAAATAACCACCTTCCTCATTAGCTTATACTTTGCTTCCCTTAACTCATCCACTGGAAGCAGTAAACAAAGCCCTGTGTCAGCTCAAATCTAATGCTGGCCATACACTATACGAAAAATCGGCCGAAAAATCGTTCGTATGGACACTTCGTTCGTTTTTCGGCAAGTTAGTGGGTACAAATCGATAATCGTTTGTGACGTTTTTGTGGAAAAAAAACGAACGGCATGTTTGGAAAATTTCTGCCGAACGTACGATAAATTGCAAGGTTAATGTGTTTCCCGTCCGAACTGCCTGCACTAGGTATATGTAAAAAAACGAACACAAAATTATTTATTCATGTCCACTGAACAGATTACCGGACATTATATGATGGCACGATCGTTTGCGGTCACGGTCGAACGTTCGTTTTTCGAAAATGGGTTCGGCCGATTTTCTGTATAGTGTATGGCCAGCATAAGTTTACACAGAGCTGATAACTCTCTCCACCCTCATGGGACAATTCTCTATTCCTGGGTTCCCAAATACCAATTACCATTGCTTGGCTAAATCAATTCATTGTGTGCTTAAAAGCACTAAAGGCATACGAAAATGTCTTACAATAATAGACGGGAGACCACTTTAGCTTGCTTTATGTGCACTTAAAAGTTCCTTGCCCTTTTATGACCAGAGGTTATTGATGTGTGGATGATCAGACCAAATTTAGTAGCATCAGAATGTGGGTTAACTTGACAAATACTCTGACTAAAATGCTTGGCTAAATAATTTTACCTACTCGGTCCTTAGTGGAGTCCTGGAGCCATAAACATAGATTAACATTCTCGAAGCATGGTGGGACATCTTGCTGAGGAACCTTAAATAGGAAGTTGGTATTCCAGCTTGATGAATGAGGGGGAAATATGATAGCTGCCACAGGATTCTGATGTATATCCTCACCTAAATACCCTCCTACCATTTTTATTTATTTAATTTTTTTGTCTCTTCTAAATCCCAATACATTATTATGTCATGTCTTTACCATACAATAACGACTGTCTGATTTTCTCCTTCTTAGAAACTGGAAGAGAAGTTTCGTTTGAACAGACGTGAGTTGATGGCATTTGAATTTCCTATCCTGGTTGCCTTGGAGTTTGCTCTTCACCTACCAGAGCATGAAGTTATGCCCCATTACAGACGTTTAATCCAAAGCTCCTAGCACAGGCTACATGCCTTTCTCTGGGACAGTGGAGGAGCTCACAGAGCCACAGCTGCTATTGGACATATATACAAATGATTGCATTGTTACCTGCACCAAGTGGAGACTGTCATATTGTGAACTGATACAGTACTACCCTCTTATCAGTAGATTGGCAGAGTGGGGAACAGCACACCTGCCTTACACTATCGCAAGCAGCTGATAGTTTGCTAATCTTTGGATGTGTGGAGCCTCCTTCACCTTCAATGAGGGGTGCTGTTCTTGAGGCTTTACTGCGATTAATATGTATCCTAATTGGGAACCTGTTTAATGGCCATTACCTCAGTTCTCAAAATGGCTATCTACACTTTGTGAGGGTGCATCTATACTTTAACACCAATGTTCTCATTGGAGCAACTTGCTGGTATTTGTTTTTTTTTACGTAGACTCTCTATTGTGAATGAATAACTGTTGAGAGAAGAAATGACACGTGGACCACAAGCTGAAATTTCCAGCACTTCTCTCCTCCAAGAACATTTTACTTTAAACTCACAAGTGGACTTTGTCATCTCTTTACCTTCAGGTCTGACATTTATCGTGAAGGGCATTTCATTAAGGTGCCATGTCAGGTGTTAACCTTCACTGTGTCAAAAAAGAAATGTGCCAATGTATTTCTTACAAAGAAAGAACTTTTATGTGCCCTGCTATCTTGGAGGAACCCAAGAGACTGGCTTAAGCCTGGATGTAAAAACTGTGTGACATGAATCTTAACCTCAACTGGCACTAGCCATGACACACACACATGGATTAACACTACAAATGGTTTCATTCCACCAGTATACTTTGTAAAGCCAGGACATTTTGGTGATCTTATTGCTTCAGTGACAGCTTTACTATAAAGCCACAGCATTTTAACCGATTGCACTTTTCCACTGTGGAGGAAACGCATTGAGTCGTACAGCTTGGTGTTGAGAATCTTCTGTGCTCTATGTTAGAGTGCATCTTAAGCACGTTTTCTTGTGCTACATGTTATAAAGCAGTGTTCTGAGAAAGCAACTGCCCATTATAATTTTCATCAACAATACATTCATCTCCGATACTGACTGATGTGTGATTCTATAAAAATCAATGTAGCTTATCTAGCATTAGAAGAAAATGAATACAAAGTGCTGTAGGTTGTTTTGTTTTGTTTTTTTGTTTTTTTTTAATCCTCTTATTTTGCAGCATAATTTATACTTGACAATTTTTTATTTTGTTGAATTCATTACTATGATGTGGGAGGAAATCTGTTTTTTTTTTTCTAGGCAATTTAACTCTCCCTGTGCATTTGAGCATAGTTTGTAAAGACGTGGTTTACAAAGTACAGAAACAGTGGACCCAACCAAATGTATTTTTTTATTGTGTTTTATTGGGAATAGTCAGAACAATGAAAGGTGATTGGTTGTTATGGATTACTGCACTTTGTACATTGCTCTTTGCCTTATTTAATATGCCCAATTTTTCTTTAATGTATACAAGTCATAAAACCATTGCTTAGCTAAAGGAGCCACTTATGCTAATTTATAGTGATTGCATTGTCACATTATGGCTGTCTGTAGGCATCGGGTACATATTAATGCCACACTGCCAAAACCACCAAATTTTGGCTTAAACACATCACTGGAACTACATGTCCAGTGCATGGGATTTATGAGCGTGTCTAATGTTGACACTTGTTTCCACTAAGGTCAGTGGATATTCTTGAAATCAAGATTTAAATTTTTTTTTTCTACTAGTTTTTCATTTCTTTGTTAAAATTCTAGTTCATATGCGCTAATTATGGGTAAACTCCAGTATTCCCCACATGGGTCCCAGTGTTCACCCCTTTGGCTAGTTTAAATCAGACTATATGAATATTATGAATTTAGCTTCAGAAGTATGGAAATCAAACAGTGCCTTCAACTGGTAGCATTTTTAGGCTGAAGTCTGTTTTCATTTACTTTACTCTATTCACTCACATTCAGATATTTAATTTTTAAATAAAGAGATACATATAGAAAATGTTGAAGTTGGATTACTTTCGTTTAATCGGAATAAAATGCATGATTCCTCCCCCCCCCCCCCCAGGCCGTAACAGCTGTTAAATGTATTAAAAAAGTGTAATATCAATTTTTAAAGTATACAGTGCATCTGGAAAGTATTCACAGCGCTTCAGTTTTTCCACATTTTGTTATATTGCAGCTTAATTCCAAAATGGATTAAATTCATTATTTTCTGTAAAATTCTACAAACAATACCCCATAAAGACAATGTGAAAAAAGTTTGTTTGAAATCCTTGCAAGTTTATTAAAAAAAATAAATAAAAATCACATGTACATAAGTATTCACAGCCTTTGCTCAATAATTTGTTGAAGCACCTTTGGCACCAATTACAGCCTCAAGTCTTTTTGCGTATGATGCTACAATCTTGGCACACCTATTTTTGGGCAGTTTCTCCCATTCTTTTTTGCAGGACCTCTCAAGCTCCATCAGGTTGGATGGGGAGCGTCGGTGCACAGCCATTTTCAGATCTCTTTAGAGATATTCAATCGGGTTCAAGTCTGGGCTTTGGCTGGGCTACTCAAGGACATTCAGAGTTGTCCCATAGCCACTCCTTTTGTTATCTCGGCTGTGTGCTTAGGGTTGTTGTCCTGTTGGAAGATGAACCTTCACCCCAGTCTGACGTCCAGAGCACTCTGGAGCAGGTTTTCATCAAGGATGTCTCTGTACATTGCTGCATTTATCTTTCCCTCCATCCTGACTAGTCTCCCAGCTCCTGCTGCTGAAAAACATCCCCACAGCATGATGCTGCCACCACCATGCTTCATTGTAGGGGTGGTATTGGCCAGGTGATGAGCAGTCCCTGGTTTCCTCCAGACATGACACTTTCCATTCTCATGGTCTGAGAGTCCTTCACGTGCCTTTTGGCAAACTCCAGGTAGGCTGTCGTGTGCCTTTTTACTGAGGAGTGGCTCCCGTCTGATTGGTTGTTCTTCTGGAAGGTTCTCCTCTCTCCACAGAGAAACACTGGAGCTCTCTGAGTGACCGTCGGGTTCTTGGTCACCTCTCTGACTAAGGCCCTTCTCCCCTGATTGCTCAGTTTGGCTGGGCAGCCCGCTCTAGGAAGAGTCCTGGTGGTTCCACACTTCTTCCATTTACAGATGATGGAGGCCACTGTGCTCATTGGGACCTTGAATGCTGCAGAAATTTTTCTGTGCCTCAATACAATCCTGTCTCGGAGGTCCACAGACAATTCCTTGGACTTCATGGCTTGGTTTGTGCTCTGACATGCACTGTTAACTGTGGGACCTTTATATAGACAGGTGTGTGCCTTTCCAAATTATGTCCAATCAACCTAATTTACCACAGGTGGACTCCAATCAAGTTGTAGAAACATCTCAAGGATGATCAGTGGAAACGGGATGCACCTGAGCTCAATTTTGAGTGTCATGGCAAAGGCTGTGAATACTTATGTACATGTGATTTTTTTTTTTTTTTTTTTTTTTTTTTTTTTCTATTTTTTTCTTTGAAATCTTGGCAAATTTACTAAACAAACTTTCACATTGTCATTATGGGGTATTGTTTGTAGAATCTTAAGGAAAATAATGAATTTAATCCATTTTGGAATAAGGTTGTAACATAGCAAAATGTGGAAAAAGTGAAGCGATGTAAATATTTTCCGGATGCAGTGTATATACACCTAATCATGCAATATGATATAAACTTTAACATTTTAAGCTAGTTCCAAAAATGTTTTCAAATACGACTTTGTGGCTAAACAATTCCAATCTTGCTCTATTGAAGCCAAATCGGTGCCTGAAGAATCTTCAGAATCTGACACTTCCAGGAATGTTGGAGTCCTGGTCCCTAAATGCACCCAATGGGACACAAGGACCAGTGGATCGAACCACTGGGGAACCAGGAATGCGATATTTCAGAAAATCTCAAATTCTGAAGACTCTTCAGATGTTCTGTTGCATGGGCAGTGGGAAAGGTAAATATCACCTGTCTTCGTTACAAGGGGCATTTTGTTTTTTCCTTCTAGCAAAAAACGATATAGATTTTATTACAATAATATCTGATCCTACCAGGAATCTCCTTGTTCAGGCACTTTCTGTTATGAGGTGATAGCTTGCTCCTGATTACACAGGAATCTTCCACTGTTGTCACGATCAGGAAGCCAGCGCTGAATAATGATGTGAAGTTGACCTGGGGCCATAGCATTTAGACAAAGTGTCTCAAAGAGGCCAAAAAAATGGGGAAAAAGAAACACAAACTGTATTTTCTGAAAAAGAAAAAAAAAAACTTGGCGGCTGGTCACAATGCACAGTGCTTATGAAATGAAATGTCATTCAGTTGGGGTTTAATTTGAGTTTGAAATCTTGAGTAATACAAGCATTGGTCGTATTTTGTCGTTCACAATACAGGATAAATGCCATTCAGTATACAATAGAAAAAGGAGCATAGCATTGGTCATTCAAAAATATTCTGCCGGTCGGTAGAGTGCATACAGAACCATATAAACCAGAATTACAAAGATTGACATATATATATGAAGGCATAGCTTAACTAAGAAGAAAGACTAACAGTTTAACCTATCCAAACTCTCAGAGCCCTGAGGGTAAACCAAAAACAAACCAGACCCATCAAAGTCACCAATGCCATATGGGATCCTGTGTGGTTTGGGAGCCAGTCAGCCACTTTATTGTAGATCACGGGACACAGAGCACCATAATAATGACTATCTGGGTTATATGCTACCTTTAGGTGATTGGACACTGGCAACCAATAGTAAGAAGGTTCCTCCCATATAACCCCTCCCACACAGGAAGTACCTTTAGTTTTTTGCCAGTGTCTTGAAGGTGATGGTCACGGCTGTGGAAGCTCTTCAGATTTTCTTCAATAAATGTCCCAGTGAGGATGTTATATCGGATCCATTCGGATGGCATAAAAAAAAGCTGAAGTGGATGGTAACCGAGCCTAGGGTCAAGAACGAGGTTTTGCTTGTAATGTGTCCTTTAAGGCGCTGGACCCTTGTTATATGGTATCCCTAGTCTTTACTTGCCCAAGGGAACCAAAAGGGTGCTTTACAGGTCATGGGGCGTGGACCCCGTACAAAGGGGGACCCGATCCTTGAAGGTCCTCAGTGGCGCTGCCCGCCGTGATGGGGGAAGATTGGGCCTGTATCAGGCCCTGCAGCGAGGACCAGTGAGTACTCCCTCTGGGAGGCCTAACAATACTACTGTTGTTGCTAAACATGAGATTTCTTAGTGTATGCCTTGTGTCTCACTGTAAGCTGTTGTAGCAGAGGTTACAGAGAAGTTGACAGGTGCAGCTTATGCGAGTGTCTCCCGCACGTGGCGGCGTGTGCCGCGTGCGCGCGCTGAGAGCGCATGCCGAGTGCGCAGGTGACGGTCGCCGTGTGCGCACATGGGTGCGCGTGCGCTGTAGAGCGGGGGCACGCGTGCATCACGGGGCGGCGCGCAAGTATAGAGGGAGGTCACGCACCTGCATGTTTAATGCTGCTTGTCAGTTAGGCTCACAGAAGCCTAGTGTGCGGTGGGACACAGAGGTCTGGGCATAAGTTTGGACATTTGCAACAGGTTGAAGGCTGGTAAAGGCTGTGGGTAGCGGCTGTACGCTGGATCCAGCCATATAACTCAGAGGGAGTGCCTTTTTTTTCTTCAAAACTTGTAAGCAATGTCTTCCAGGAAACGAGGTACAGGGAGCAGGGCAAGTCCAGGGGTTAAAGGGACTCCTTCAAAAACAGGAGATCAACCTCAAGTTACTGCAGCATCAGTCTCCCCTGAAAGACCTGCGGCATTTGGCCTGGCTGAGCCATTACAGTTGTCAGGCATGGTGGCCACTACCAATATCCCTGCATCAGCCTATGTTACTAAGGATGATTTAGCGTCAGCCCTAGCTGGCCTTGAAGGCAAAATAGCGGGTATGATTGCTACAGTAACACAGGGAGGGAAGAAACGTCATAGATCTCCCTCCCCTGAGCCTGGTCCCAGTGGTGAATCACTTGAGCACCAGGATTCTTTTGGCAAGGGTCCCTGTGATTTGGATCCAGAATGGGCAGAGGATTTGGAGGAGGAGGCCATTAAAGACAAGGAGGAGGGAGAGGCTGAAGAGTACTCGGCTGGGGATTCAGGTTCTGAAGAACCAATTTCAGCCTCTCAATCCCAGAAATTGTTTATCCAGTCCTTTGCTGAGATGGTGAGAGCTGGATTTAAATTACCTCCGGTACAGGGACCAGGACCCTCCTGTTCTACATTAGGATCCTTGTGTCCTCAACCAGGTTCCCAGGCGTTTCCTTTGCAACCTTTATTGGAACAGGTAATTTACGCTGACTGGGACCACCCGGACAGGACATACTTGCCTCCAAAAACATTTTCTTTTTTATATCCTATGGAGGAAAAATTCAGGAAGACGTGGGATACACCTTTGGTTGATGCTGCCGTTTCTTCAGTGAATAAAAGTCTGACCTGCCCAGTGGATAATGCCCAGGGATTTAAGGATCCGGTAGATAAAAAACTGGAATCCTTACTAAAAGCTTCCTTTGCGGTAGCTGGGTCAGCAGTACAACCGGCAGTTGCGGCTATCCGTATTTGTCAGGCGTTGAAGGACCGTTTTAAAAAATTGGTCAGGAACCTGCCTGTTCAAGAGGAAGTTTCTGACGAACTGTCAGAACTTCCTCGCGCTTTATGTTTTGTGGTAGACGCATTAAAGGACTCGATTCAGCAGATGTCTCGTTTTGCGCTACTCTCAATCCATATGCGCAGAGTACTGTGGTTGAAGAATTGGTCAGCCGAGACGCCATGCAAGAGGCTACTCGCGGCTTTTCCTTTTCACGGTGAGCGTCTATTCGGGGAAGATTTGGATAAATATATCCAAAAAAATCTCAGGAGGGAAAAGTTCCTTACTTCCGGTTAAAAGAAGGAGTAAGCAACCTTCCTTTAAGATTCCCAACGCTCCTGGCTCAAGTGCCTCTTCCCCTAAAAGGTACTGATGGCCTCAGCCACCTACCTTTTTAAAGAAGCCTCAAGGTCAAAAAAGACCCTGGACCCAGAAACCAGCCAAAGCCAATTCCAAGTCTTCCTTGTGAAGGGGCGCCCCCACTCTTGTGGGTGGGGGGCAGACTGCGGTGGTTCGCAGATGCTTGGGGAAAATTGGTTCAGGACAGGTGGGTTATTTCCACCATATCTCAGGGTTACAAAATAGAGTTTTGGGATTTTCCCCCAACTCGATATTTGGTATCCAGAGTCCCATCAGACCCGGGGAAAAAAAGGGGCCTATTCCTCGCTTTAGAACAGCTGGAAAGGCAGAAAGTAATTATCCACAAAAAGAAAGATTCAAGGGGTTCTGCTCGAACCTATTTACAGTACTGAAGCCGAACGGAGAGGTAAGGCCTATCTTGGACCTCAAATCCCTCAATTCCTTTCTAAATGTCCGAACCTTCCGGATGGAGTCGGTTCATTCAGTAATCGCATCCTTGAGAAAAGGAGATTTTTTTGGCGTCCATAGACATCAAAGACGCATACCTTCATATACTGATTTTCGGTCCGCATCAAAGATTCCTGCGATTTGCAGTGGAAGGGTTTCATTTCCAATTTGTGGCACTTCCATTCGGTCTAGCCACGGCCCCTCGGGTATTCACAAAGGTTCTGGCCCCAGTATTGGCATTCCTAAGGTCCCGGAAGATCTCGGTCGTAGGATATCTGGACGACCTTCTGTTGAGGGACAAAGCTTACTCCACCTTGGTAGAAAACATTACGACTATGGTCCATTTCCTAAGGTTCCTAGGCTGGATTCTAAATATAGACAAGTTGGCCTTTCATCCAGCTCAGGTCCTAACATATCTGGGTCTGATCTTGGACACAACCCAAGAAAGGGTAATTCTACCTCCCTTAATGGTCGGCTCTTTAGTGGAGCTGGTTCAGAAGGTCAAGGGGGTAGAAGGTCCTTTGATTCGTCTGTGCATGAGGCTGTTGGGCAAGATGGTGTCATCCTTCAGCGCAGTTTCACTCCAGGATGTTCCAGAGAGCTATCCTGGGAGCTTGGGACAAGTCGGTTCAAACTTTGGATCATCCCATGTCTCTATCCCTACAGGTAAAGAGGGAACTCTCTTGGGCAAAAACCAGCAACTTGAACGGTGGAAAATCCTTTCCACCAGTATCCTGGAAAGTAGTAACTACGGACGCCAGTCGTCTAGGCTGGGGAGCAGTCCTGGAAGAGGCTTCCGTTCAGGGTTTATGGTCTCAGGTAGAGAAGACCTTGCCCATCAATCTGCTGGAAATTCGGGCAGCTCGCTTGGCTCTCCTATTTTGGACGTCCAGACTGCGGGGGTTTCCTGTCCGAATCCAGTCCGACAACTCCACGGTGGTGGCATACATCAACCACCAAGGGGGCACCCGGAGTTGGGCATCCCAAAGAGAAGTAAATCGCATATTAACTTGGGCAGAGAGACATGTGCCATTTCTGTCGGCAGTCTTCATTCCAGGGGTGGACAATTGGCGGGCAGACTACCTAAGTCGCCCGCAGCTACTACCAGGGGAATTGTCTCTTCACCCTGAAGTTTTTCTTCAGATCTGCCAGCTCTGGAGGATGCCAGATGTGGATCTTCTGGCATCCAGATTCAATGCCAAGGTAGACAGGTTTGTATCCAGGACCAGGGATCCCCTCACTGTTGGAACAGTTGCATTGGTGGTTCCCTGGGACCGGTATTCTCTGATTTATGCTTTTCCTCCGATCTAGATGCTACCGCACCTGTCGCGCAGGATACAGGAGGAGCAGATTGCAATGATCCTGGTGGCCCAGGAGGTCCTGGTACTCAGAGATTGTGAGGATGGCGGTGGAGGACCCGCTGTGTCTCCCATACCGTCCAGATCTGTTATCTCAAGGTCCCATATACCATCCTTCTTTACAGTCGCTGAATTTGATGGCATGGCTATTGAGACCAGGGTGCTGAAGGACCGTGGTATCAGAGGTTCAGTCTTATCTACTCTGATAAATGCTAGAAAGCCAGTTTCTAGAAGTATTTACCATAGGGTCTGGAAATCGTACATTTCCTGGTGCGAGAAGAAAGGGTGGCATCCTCGCAAGTATGCGATTGGAAGGATCCTTGCCTTTCTTCGATCAGGAATTGATCTAAACTTATCTTTGGGAACCAATAAAGGGCAAATTTCGGCCTTATCAGTTTTTTTTCCAGAGGCCAATTGCATCTCATTTTTTAGTGCGAACCTTTGTCAAGGGGGTACTGCACTTAAAACCGCCGGTTAGGCCTCCCTTATGTCCCTGGGACTTGAACTTAGTGCTATCAGCCCTACAGATTCAACCCTTTGAACCGATTAGGCATAGTCCTTTAATTCTGTTGACCAGGAAATTGTTTTTTCTGGTAGCCATAACTTCAGCTAGAAGGGTGTCTGAATTGGCCGCCCTTTCATGTAAAAAACCTTTTCTATTTTTACATCAGGACAAGGTGGTGATGCGCCCCTGTCCAGATTTTTTTTACCTAAGGTGGTTTCCAATTTTCATTTGAATCAGGATATCATTTTGCCCTCCTTTTTTCCCAATCCTAAGACTAAAGAGGAAAAGTCGCTCACTCACTGGATGTGGTGAGAGCAGTCAAGGTTTACTTAAGCATGTCAGCTCCTTTTTCAGAAAACTGATTCCCTTTTTGTTCTGCCAGAGGGTCCTAAGAGGGGACAGGCAGCAACTAGTTCTACTATCTCTAGGTGGATTCGCCAATTCATTATCCAGGCTTATGAGTTGAAACGCAAGGTTCCACCTCGATATCTCAAAGCTCACTCTACTAGAGGAGTTAGTACATCGTGGGCAGTGCGCCATCAGATGTCTATGGCTCAGGTTTGCAAAGCAGCCGCTTGGTCTTTAGTTCATACGTTCACCAGGTTTTACCAGCTGGACGTTGGATCTCAAAAGGAGACTATTTTTGGCCACAGCGTGCTGCGAGCCGCTTTATAAGTCCTGGGCCTGAAGGGGATTTAAGAATACTTTACCCTCCCCTCAAATGCATTGCTTTAGGACATCCCAGATAGTCATTATTATGGTGCTCTGTGTCCCGTGATGTACGATAAAGAAAAATGGATTTTTAAAACGGCTTACCTGTAAAATCCTTTTCTTGGAGTACAGCACGGGACACAGAGGTCCCTCCCCTCTTTTCAGGGATCTTCATTGCTTGCTACAAAACTAAAGGTACTTCCTGTATGGGAGGAGTTATATGGCAAGAACCTTCTTACTATTGATTGCCAGTGTCCAATCACCTAAAGGTAGCATATAACCCAGATAGTCATTATTATGGTGCTCTGTGTCCCGTGATGTACTCCAAGAAAAGGATTTTACAGGTAAGCTGTTTTAAAAATCCATTTATTCTGGACTTCTTATATCATTCACCCCTGTAGGAGCCTGTCTCTGATTAGATGATGCAGTGCTAATCCCGGTACATCCAACCAGGCCTGCCACATTGAGTAGAATTTACGTGAGACATTTCTATGTTGGTACGTCAACTTTTCCTGTATCAATAATTTATTAACATGCTCCACCTATTTCCGTCTGGTGGGCACCCTGGGAACAATCCAAGATTGTGCGATCAGTTTATGCGCAACATACAGCAGTCGCAAAACCGCAGTGTGAGCTTGCAGAGTTAGGGACTCCTCATCCAGGGCACTCAGCAGGCACACAACCGGGTTCTGTGGAATAACAAACATAAAAACATGAGAGACATGGGGCACTTCCAAAGCATATGAATGAGGTTGCCATGATCTCTCTCGCACTTTGGGCAGAGGGGGGTATTACGATTCCCCCATCTATGAAGTTGTACAGGAGTTCTGTATACCCTGTGTAGCAGGTATAAATGGGATAGTTTTTGAGAGGCAGATACCGACACCAAAGGGGCAGAGGTCAGGCAAAGATCCCACGTCTCCCTATCTATGGCACCTTTGTCACTTTCCCAGCCACACCTGCAAGACAGTTTGGAGGAATCTTGTATAGCATTAAGGAGAAGATTATAACTTCTAGAAATCATTCCCTTTTTATCACCTTCCATAAGAATCCCTTATATTAGAGTATGGTCAGTTAACTTAAGTTGAGCACAGCTTGATTGTGTCTGTAGGCATTTGAAAAATGGTTACGTGGGATATAAAACTCTGCTTGAACCTCCATAAAGGATTTGAGGTTTGGCCCATTATATAACTGATATAAAGCATATTCCAGCCCTTTCCCAATCTCTAACCCCCCTGAGTTTCAATATCTCTCTATAGTTCAGATTTTGCCATAATGGAGTATGAGTTAGAAAGCCCTGTATTCCCAGCATCCATTTAATGTATGACCATAGAGTCTCTTCAATAGGGTCACTGTGGGGGCCCTAAGGTCCAAGTGCATGAATCCCGCTTCCAAACACGTGAGGGCGGAGACATCATCACCTGGCGGAATCAGGAGTCTACGAATATTGTCCATTAAGTCCACCATTCCCCAGCTCCCCAACTGTTGTAGCTGGGAAGCGAGGTAATAGGCTCTAGAATGAAGGACCCCCTTATCTTTACTATATTGTAATGTTGACAGACTAATCCGGGCTATCTTTTTGCGCCATATCAGTTCCCTGAATTGGGAGTCTATCCTGGCAAACCACTGTTGGGGAACCCAGACCAGAGAGTTATTAAATACATATAATAATTGTGGTGCCATATCATTTTGATGAGGGTAATCCTCCCCACCACTGATAATGGTAGTTTACACCAAATAGTAAATTTTTCACTAAATTTACAGAGTAGGGGAGTTAGATTAAGTTCAATATATTGAGATGGGTCTGGGGTAACCTGAATGAGTGATAGTGAAAGGAGGAGACCGCTTGCACCATTTCTGCACACTCAGGGAGGGGGGGCTATTATAGGATCTATAGGCATCAGCACCGACTTGTTCCATTCAATGGAAAAGCCTGAGGCACCAAAGGCCTCAGTAAGGGTCATGACGGTCTGCAGAGTACCCTGAGTATCACCCAGGTAAAGTAGGGTATCATCAGCATACAGCGACACCACGTCAGTTCCTGTACCTCTCTTGAACCCAGCTATATTGGCCTCCCTTCGTATCCGCGACGCGAGGGGTTCCAAAGCTAGGGCAAACAGCAGGGGAGACAAAGGACACCCCTGCCTAGTGCCCTAGAATGGGAAAGGTTCTGAGAGCTCCCTGTTCACCCTGATCCTAGCCGATGGTTCGGCATACAGTATCTGGACCCACCGGATAAAATTAGTACCCAGGCCCTTATGTTCCAACACCTTCCACATGTAAGGCCACTCGACACTGTCAAAGGCCTTAGCTGTGTCTAGTGAAAAGATGGCTCGGTTACCAGGATTATCCACAGGGAGTTGCAAGTTTAGGAAAGGCCTCAGAAGGTTCTGAGCCATAGGGATAGATCTAGACTGGTCACTGTGCACCAATTTATGTATCACCTGAGCCAATCTGGTTGCCAACACAAGAGCCAATAGTTTGACATCGGTTGTGAGCAAGGAGATAGGTCGGTAGGAATCAGGTAGAGCAGCATCTTTTCCTGGTTTTAATAGCACGACAATGATCAGCTCATTCATAGAGGTGGGCAAAGTTCCCTCCAGAAATGCCTCATTATAAACCTTCAATACTATGGGTAGCAATGTGCCTGCATATCGCTTGTAGACCTCGGATGGGGGGCCGTCTGTCCCCGGAGATTTATTAGTGTGAGATTGTGCTAAAGCTACCGCAAGTTCCTCCTCCGTTAACTGGGCATTGAGCAAGACAGCATCCGATGCCGACAAGTGAGGCAGCACGCAATCATCTAGAAATCCTTCAATCTCCATGTCAGGGGGCTGTACTTTAGAGGCATAAAGATTAGCATAGAATAATGCTAAAGATCTGCATAATCTCAGAGGCCTGGGACTAGAGGGCACTCTGATCATCACAGATGGCCGAGACAAGAGAGGAGGACCTGGCACGCGCCAACATAGCCAGCATTTGCCAGGTAGCCTCCCCCTCAAAGTGAGTTTGCTGTAGGAAAAAATGTTTATTTTCAGCCAGCTGCAATGCCAGTTGCCTGGACATGGATTGTGCCCCCAACCAAGCCTTCTTTGTGTCCTCCGTAGGGTTAGCGATATCTCTATCCTCAGTTTCTGTAACCTCTCTGCAAACCATTGTTTCCCAGGTTTTGGTATCGGTTTTGATACGGGTTATTAGTTTGATAAATTGACCCCTCATATAGGCCTTAGCAGTATCCCAGACAACACTTAGACGGGCAGTGTTTATGTTAATTTTCGGTAAGCCACGCATGGGGTCTGGTTCTGGGAATAAGGAAAGCCAGAAAGGGTTAAGGTTCCAGCCTGTGCAATTAAAGTAGTGGGCAGCGAGATGCTCACCCAAAATGAGGAGTAATCAAATATGTCTATTATCATAATCCGAGGCTATAACCAGTGGAAGTAGTGCGTTATTACCTAAACCTAGGTCTATCCTGGCCAATCCCCCATGCATGGCTGAGTAACAAGAAAAATTCTTTGTAGCTGGGTCACCAAGTCTCTACACATCCGTAAGTCCGAGATCCCCAAGTAAGCAAGCAAAAGGGTCTTGTGAGAGCAGGAGAATCAAACACACTGACATATCAAGGTGCTTACCCCCTTGGAGTATGCAGAATAGTTGGAATGAAATTGGACACCGTACAATCGAGGGCACAAGCTAGGTGCGGGGTCAGGGGAGAAATGGGTCCCCTGCAAGCAAACAATACCAGCGTCTAGTGACTTAAGAGTTATAAGGACTGCCATTCTCTTCACAGGCCTACCAAGTCCTCAGACATTCCAGGACATAATTTTCATAATCATGCCAGTTATCCAGGCAATGTATAGTCACAACTAGCATGATAGTCTGATAGACAATGTATAGTGCTTTCCATGGCGGTACTATAATCAAGATAGGTGATCATTCTTACAGAGTCCATATCGGAAAAGACAGAGGATTGGGGCAGTGGTAGGTCAGAAGAAAAAGGACAAACAACATAAAAAAAAAAAATAATAAAAGTAAATTGAAGTGTAGAGCCAACATGGCTCCCAGCCAGTCGAGCTGAAGTACCAGCTGCCCCCCTGGATCCTCTATGAGGGGGGAAGCATTGGAAACTCCAACGAAAAAAACTAGATGGTAAGTGGGTTTCACTTCAGCAGTGTATGTGGGATAAACCATGATGTAGATAGATTCAATGATCTCCATTGTCCGCCTTGGCTAAGAGGAAAGAGGAGAAAATATAAAAACCACATCTGGGACCAGATAACATTGAGCCTGGGTTCACACATGTGCGGTGCAAAATTGAAGCTCAGGTTTCACTGGGAAGATAAAAATCAGTTGTTCAGAGGTTCATCTGCGTTTTAGCTGCGGATCAGTGAGCAGGGAGAGGGGGAAGTGTAGTGAGGAGAAGGAGAAAATCCATGTTCAGAACGCAAGGCATCTGCGAATCAGATGCATTCCCATAGAAGATAATGGGCTTGTAATTTGCACCGCAATGCCCAGAAAACGCACACTTTTTTGTGCAATGTGCAGTGCGAATACAATGCACATATGTGAACCAGTTGCATTCATATGAATGTATTTTAACCCCTTCCCGCCGACCGTACGCATATGTGCGTACTCGGCTTTCCGGGGTTATACCGGGATGATGCCCGCAGCCGTTGTTTTGAGCGGGCGATCGGCTACCCGTATATAACAACCGATGCGGCTAAAAGCCGCTCGGCTGTTATACCGGAGGAGCGGGAGGGGAGATCCCCCCCTCCAGCCGCTCTTACTGGGCCTCCTGTGCGATCGGGAGGCCCGGTGTCCAATCGGCTGCCTCCGGCGGCTGTGGGCGGGCTGGAACGAAGCTGTGGGCGGCTTCGTTCCAGCCTTCTCAATGTAAACGCGGAAGCGACGTCATGACGTCACTTACCATTTACTCGGCTGCCAATGGCGCCGAATTAAAAAAAATACACAGTGTTCAGAATCGCCGTTTTCGGCGATCTGAATACTTTGAAGTGCAGAGGAGGGATCGGGGGTCTTTTAGACCCCCGATCCCTCCATAAAGAGTACCTGTCACCACCTATTACTGTCACAAGGGATGTTTTAAAACACAATTTATAAGTCTAAAAATAAATAAAATAAATTAAAATTTTTTTTTTTTAAAGCGCCCCCGTCCCCGCGAGCTCGTGCAGCGAAGAAAACGCATACGGAAGTCGCGCCCGCATATGTAAATGGTGTTCAAATCACACATGTGAGGTATCGCCGTGATCGTCAGAGCGAGAGCAATAATTCTAGCCCTAGACCTCCTCTGTAACTCTAACCTGGTAACCGTAAAAAAAATTTAAAGAGTCGCCTATGGAAATTCATAGCTACCATAGTTTGTCGCCATTCCACGAGTGCGTGCAATTATAAAGCGAGACATGTTTGGTATCTATTTACTCGGCGTAACATCATCTTTCACATTATACAAAAAAATTGGGGTAACTTTACTGTTTGGATTTTTTAAAATTCATGGAAGTGTCCCTTTTCCAAAAACACCGCTGCATAAATACCGTGTGATATAAAATATTGCAACAATCTCCATTTTATTCTCTAGATTCTCTGCTAAATATATATATATATATATAATGTTTGGGGGTTCTAAGTAATTTTCTAGCAAACAATATGGATTTTAACTTGTAAACACCAAATTTCAAAAATAGGCTTAGTCATGAAAGGGTTAAAATGGTGTAAGCCGCATCGAATTCGCATAAGTGTGAACAGGGGCTGAAAGAGAAAATAAAACCTCCCCTTTTGATAGGACTTAGCGGCTCAAAGTGCTCCATCTTGCCGATCCAGGCATTGCGCCGCAGAAGTAAGACGATCAAAGAAGTGGATCTCTCATAGCGCAACCACCCGGAGGCGGGCAGGTTACAGCATGGCACATTGTAGATTAAGATCTCAGAGCCTCTTTTTCACATCAATGAACTTTGCACGCTGTTTTTGTAGTTCCGCAGAAAAGTCCGGGAATAGCGATATTTTGGAGTTGTCAATAGCCATAACACCACTCATGGTTCTAGCTTTAGAGAGTATAACATCCCTGTCCTTGTAATTCAATAGTTTGAACAGAAACGGGCGTGGGTGGTTGCCCGGTGGCAAAGGGCGTGTTGGGACCCCTCTCAACTGCAAATAGGTGGGAAAAGGTATATTTGCCAAAGGTAGAGAAAAGCCATTGCTCAATAAAAGTGACAGGATTTTTGCCCTCGGCCCGCTCAGGAATACCCAGGGCAAGTACATTGTTGCGACGCATGCGATTTTCTAGGTCATCTAGGTGGGCGGCATGCTGGGCTGTGAGATGACAATTGTATTTTAGATCCCTTTGCATGGGAGCCATATCATCCTCCACTGTGCTCACTCTGCCTTCTAAGGCAGGGGTGCGCTCCTGCAGTTTTTATATATCATGTCGCACAAATGAGATCTTTAGGGCAGAGATAGACATATTGCAGGATGTTACAGCAGAGAATATGTCACGTAAAGTAGGCTCCGGTTCTTCTGCATCTGGGGAAGGTACATGTGGCACAGCAAAAATATCCCTAGGAGTACTCACTGTGTTACACTCGGGACGATCCGCCTGCATTCTCCAGAGGGACAGTGTCATCAGCCTCGGTTTGACCCCCTGAGATATCTCCTTGGGCAGATGAGGAAGGCAGGTGTTCTTTGGGAGTCCTCTTGCCGAAGAGGAGCTTCTGAGCAGCTTCCTTGTATTTCTCCTTGGAGGAGTGTTGCGACCAGGCGCCATCTTGGCCCGGATCCTCCACGAGGCCTCGGTTGTCTTTGAGCCATTTTGCCTTGTCAGCCGTAATAGCGGGAATGTGGGTCACAGGCACAGGGGTTCCGGTACCGTGCAGCTGGGGTCCGAAAAGAATGATTTCAAGTGGGTACAGGATAAAAGCACGGATTTTCGGTGGAGAAGGAGACAGATGCGACCAGCTACATTTTATTTCTGCAAATGGCAGAATTTATAGGGGGTACAAAACTGAGCTGAGTCAGTCTATACTAATGAGATGTCTATTTTCCAGGATAGATTTATTCAAAATAGGTTTGAACTGTCCTTTATTTTTACTGAAATTTCTGGTGATTTATTTATATACTCTGAAGCTCTTAAGGCAGAACAAGATAAAATTCCTACCAGGTAAGCTCTTTATTGTAGAACAGACATGAAATGTCTCTTCTACAGTAAAACAAACTTACCTGTTTGCAATCTTCTTTAGTATATATATATTGAGTTGTGCATGTGCAGCTTGGTGTAAAGCCTGGTACGCACTATCATTTTTTTTTGGTTCAGCCCACCAGGCTAAACAAGAAAAAATCTGAGGAGCTTGGGAAGAGCTGCTGTACTAACTGTCCGATGTTAGTACAGCAATCTTCTTGCTGAGTGGTGTTCTGACAAGTGGAACCGCCCCCTCCACCAGAACACACCGGTCAGCACTGGCAGCCATTGGCTGCCAGTGCTGATCGGATGCTAGTTTTCTAGGATGACCGTTCAATAGAAGCCGGCCAGACTCATGTATGCACGAGCCGAATGTAGGCTGATTTCTGTTGAACCGGCTGATATTCAGCCCGTGTGTACCAGGTTTGAATTAATTAACAACAGCAATAATATTCTCCTGCGCATTGGTGTGATAATCCAAATCAGAAAAGAACTCTGTAGTCCGAAGTGGATATTCATTTCAAGCCTTGCTGCCCTCTAGGACTGGGGTTGTCCTCAGAACACTGTGGAAAATGGATAAAAACATAGGTCACACTGGCATAGTACATTATCCAACAACAAATTTGCCAAAGCCTCATTGAGCTAGAGGGTTTTGCAAAGCTGAGAGATTGCAGCCATCTGTAGTGGCTTTATGAGCAATTCTACTACCTACACTTGTTAGTAGCTTTATTTTGTATCTTATCTTTAATAAATTTGTTGTTGGATAATGCATTAGGCCATTGCGTTCTCTATTTTTATCTATTTTTCACATTGAATGAAAGGTCATAGCAATATGCGGGGCCAACATGGGATAGCTCAAAGGGGGTCTTCTCCCTGCTTTCTGTTTTCACAAGTTGTTATTGTTTGCAGTGGTATCCCTGGGCTGCAACAGCCATGGGATTGGTCGTCGGTATCAGGCTGTGGATTGGACAGAATGGGGGGGTGTAAAGCCCACGCAGAGGGAGAAGAGAATAGGAGTTGAGGGCAGTCAGTCACTAGCCGTCGGACCGGACCGCAACTCCAGTCCTCTGCAGCTATGAAGCTCTGTTTTCCAAGCAGAAGGAAAAGCCTCTTGCGCCGCCTTTTGGAGAAAAGTGAGGGGGTGAAGAATGGCTGCTACAGTGTGTGGAGGAGGGACAAGGCTCAGCTCCGCCTGTGAGGGCGGCCATTACAACCCCTAATGAAGAAGAGGAGACTGCCGTAGTCAGGAGTGGGACGCGTCAGCAGCCTGTCAGGAAAAAGAAACGTCTAAAGACTAATGCTTCTCCTCAGCTGGGAGGTGGGGACGGGGCCGGCAGTTCTGTAAGGAAGAGAGCACCTCACATGAGGCAGAGCAGCGCTACTCAGCCTGCCCCTGTGGCAGCCAGCAGTGGGCATCTAATAATGGTGGTGAGACCTGTTCTGATTCTAATGTCTCAGAACTGTCATTGTTGGTTACATCTTTATCTAATGTGTTACAGCAATTTAAAGGAGCACAGTCTATTGGTGCTAATGTTAAAGAGTTGGAAGGAGCACAGGTTACTGGTGCATGGAGCATTAATAATAAAGATTCTGATGATACAGGGGCACATTTTCATGGTGCAAAGGGAAATTTTCATTCTGCTGATTACATGGCAGACATTAGTTCTGTGTGGCAAGGTTTTAGAGAATCTGCTTTATAGGAAGAAGGGGTAGATAATGGTGTTTTACCCCTTTCTAGAGTACCCCTTAACTCCCCAGTGTTAGTTAACCCCTCCTTGCCTTTGAGGCCCTCTGCTTCTATGATTGGCGAATCCTCTTTTAAAGAGGCCATGCCATGTGAAATTTCGCCTTTTTGGCTTTCATTTAGCTAAAACAGTTAATGAAAACATTTGGATGAGCGAATTCATTGACATATTGTCATTATTACCTGCTTCAAAAGAATTTCTGTCTAAATATGAGAAGCAGGCAGGGGAACATACAGAAGACGATAGGATGTGAGCCATTCCCAAAACCTTCCAGAACTGGTTACAGGCCTTTTGCATTTATGCAGCTGTCCTGGGATGGGAGAACGCTTCCCTAGCAATTGCTCGGGTTTATTCCATCATTTAGATATCATTGCTGAAGCCTTTTGTCATTTTGGTGGTTGTGCGTGGTACACGTATGACGAGAATTTTCAGCAGAATTGGCAGTTCACCCCTCTTTACATTGGGGGTCTAAGGATGTAGGCTTATGTTTAAATCTAATGTTGCCCCCAAAACCTCAATTCACCCCGAGGGTAGGGTCTACTCCTCAAATTACATTTTGCAAAGGATTTTGTTTTGCCTTTAATAAAGGGCAATGCATGTTCCTATCTAACTGCAGGTATAGGCACGAGTGCTCCCACTGTAAAGGGAACCATTCTGCCAGCAGGTGCTTTCGTAGATCTGCCTCAACCTCTTTTCAATCACTTCTCAAGGACGCTAGTGGACCCCGGTGAGTCTATTAAGAATGCTTCCCTGGCTAGAACGCTATCCAGATCGCAGGATGGCAACTCTGATAATTAATGGTTTCAGGGATGGTTTTCTGGTTCCTTCTTTTTCGGGCTGTAATATGGTAAGGAATTTAAAATCTGCTTATATACATTCGTCTGTGGTACAAGATAAAATCTACAAAGAAATTACTGAAGGTAGGATAGATGGCACCTTTTCTTCCCCACAATTTCAAAATTTTAGGCTCTCCCCTTTGGGTATCGTTCCTAAAAAGGAGACTGGCTGTTTTCGATCGATACATCATCTTTCCTATCCGTCAGATTCTTCATTGAATGATGAAGTTTCTGATGTAGAAGCCCCAGTGTCCTATTCTTCCTTCGATGAGGCTCTTGTTATTTTGAGGCAGCAGGGACGTTGTGCCTTATTGGCCAAGGCAGACGTCAAATCTGCATTTCGTTTGCTGCCAGTGCACCCGCAAGGTTTCAATTCCTTAGGTTTTTTAATTTTAAGGTCAATTCTATTTCGACAAATGTATGCCCATGGGATTTTCTTTGTCACGTTTTTATTTTGAAGCCTTTTCTACTTTTTTTGCACTGGGTTTTGTCAGTATCTTATCCTTCTGGGGTTTTTTGCATTATTTGGATGACTTTTTATTTGTTGGTCTTGTGGGCTCCTCTGCTTGTCTAGAGTCGTTATAACTGTTTTTTGGCATATGTGAACACTTTGGGGTTCCGCTGGCACCAGAAAATACGGTTTTTCCTTCTACCATTATCGAATTTTTGGGGATTACAATTGACTCTTTGCTAATGGAGTTCAGATTGCCCTTACACAAACTTCAAAAGATGAGATCAATGATCTTAGTCTTTCTATTGAAAAGAAAGGTGTTACTGAAAGAAGCCCAGTCTCTATTGGGTCTTTTTGCTTTCGCAGCCAGAGTCCTTTTTATGGCCAGGATATTTTCCAGGAGATTTGCTTTGGCTACCAGGGGTTTTAAGAGTCCGTATTCTCACATCTGTATCTACAAGAGCATTAGGGAGGATCTGAAGGTTTGGGATGCCTTTTATGTAATTTTAATGGTTCCACAATATGGCAACAAGAATTTATTAATAACTATCAGTTGAAATTCTTCACAGATGCCGGTGGATCCTCGGGTTTTTGAGCCTTTATGGATGGTCAGTGGTGCCCCGCCGAGTGGCACATGGATTGGTTGCAGCAGGACATTCTTCAGAATCTTGTCCCCCTGGAATTATTCCCAGTAGTAATTTCCATAGTGGTGTGGAAGGATGCTTTCAAAAAGTTCTGGTGCACACGGATAACAAGGGTGTTTTGTTTGCCATTAATAATTTATGCTCTAAGTCTGAATCAGTTATTAAATTGTTGCGTTCTTTAGTATTACACTGCATGCGTTTTAATATTTGGTTAAAAGTGATGCACATAGCAGGTATACATAATAACATAGCTGACGCTTTATCTCGTTTGCAGTTCAAGAAGTTTCGGGAATTGGCTCCGGTGGCGGATCAGTGTGGTACCCCTTGCCCAGATTTCCTCTGGGGCTTAATTTGGAACTGATACTGTCTAGCCTATAAAACTCTATATCAAGAAAGACTTGGCTAGACTATCGCTGTTCTTGGTTCAGATGGTGTTCATTTTGTCATGAGTTGGGCCTGGGTACCTTGGATGTGACCGCATATGTCTCTTTGGCGTTCTATCTAGGTTGATTCAGGCAAAACTCAGCATCAGTAAGCAGGATGTTAGTGGGTGTGTCCTTTTTTCTAAAATTTGCAGTTTTACCTGCATTAAGTTCTTTCTTTCAGGTTAGTCAAGTGCTCAAAGGCCTTAGAAGGTCTAGACCTACGGGTGATAATATCGCGCCCCATTTCAGTTAATTTGTTAATTGACCACCTCCGGATTTTGGAGGAGGTTTGTTTTTCGGAGTTTGAGATTTCGTCTTCAGAGCTGCCTTTGCAATTACCTTTTTTGGAGCCCTGAGGGTGGGGGAATTTACAGACATGAATAGAAGGTCTATCTCTTTTCTTCCTTTTTTTGCCATGTGTCTTTGGGTGAGGGGTTCCTGAACCTTTTCCTTTGTAGGTCCAAATCCCTGTATGTAGGTAGAGGCCATTGAATTTCTCTAGCCAGCTCCACTAATCCTGTAATATGCCCGGTCTCAAATGTTGCCAGGTATCTTTCAGTCAGACCTACTTCTACTGATTCCTTTTTTATTCACCAGGACCTGTCCTCTTTAACAAGGTACCAGTTTCCAGCTGTATTAGCTTCCTGTTTAAAACACCTGAATCTTTTAGGTTTTTGCTTTTCATCTCATTCCTTTAGGATTGGGGAGGCTACTACAGCTGATTCTATGGGTTTATCTGTAGATGTTTTGAAAAAGGTAGGCCGTTGGGGCAGTAATAGGTACAAGATATATGTCCGTCCAGATCTACTAACTTTGTGATTTCTATTTTTCAGATTCTTCCAAATCCAATGTCTGGATAGTGGGTCATTCTTATGTTTTCTGGGCTGCTAAACATGCCGGAACTAGGACCTACTCCTCCAATCTAGGTCTGGACGCTAATAAATTCTCAGTTTTTTGGTCGGGCATTAGGGGTTTAAGATGGAGGAATCTGAGAGACCATTTGATTTATTTGCTAGCATCTGGTCCTCTCCTCAAGTTTTAGTCATCCATGCCAGGGCTAACGATCTAGGGAAGGTCAAAACGTGGGACTTTTATTCTATCAGGATTCTGTTTCCTTCTTCTGTTTTAGCATTCTCTGAGATGATTCCTAGGCCTATCTGGTCTCCCTCTGGTAGCTTATTCTATGTGGATAGGATTAGGAAACATCTCAATAGGACCATTCATAACTTTCTGCTTTCGTCTGGTGGATTATCATTTCGCCACGCTGAATTAGAAGGTTTTGTTCCGGGTCTGTTTCGTGATGATTTAGTGCATTTATCCGAAATTGGTCTAGACATATTTAATATGGGCCTACAACATTTGATTGAAACAGCCACGGTGTTGGGGGGCCTCAGCCAGTAGCTTCTCTTCTGGCTTCAGCCGGTGGGGAGCAGTCATCCAGCATTGTCTGGATGGACACTGTGTAATATTTAACATATTTTTAGCCAGGTTGGCTCATATTTCATTTAAATTTAAGTTATTATCAGGTTACCCCTTGGATAACACCGTGGCCATTTAGTTAAATGCCAAAATAAATACATTTGTGAAAATTATAAACTGTTTCTGTGTCTTGTTATTTTTATTATAATCCCTTTGTGCTAGCCCATGAAAGGTCATCGCAATATGCGGGGCCAACATGGGAGAGCTCAAAGGGGGTCTGCAGATCTCTTCTCCCTGCTTTCTGTATTCACAGGTTGTCATTCGTTGCAGCGTTATCCCTGGGCAGCAGCAGCCATGGGATTGGTTGGCTGTATCAGGCAGTGGATTGGACAGAATGGGCGTGTGTAAAGCCCGCGCCGAGGGAGCACAGAATAGGAGCTGAGGGCAGTCAGTCACTAGCCGTCGGACCGGACCGCAACTCCCACCCACCCTCCCTATTTCTGAGAAGTCATGGTGTTGTTCAGTGGGGGAGTAGTTGTCCAGCATTGTCTGGATGGACACCGTGTAATTTTGTTTAACAAATTTTTAGTCAGTTTGGCTCATATTTCATTTGAATTGAAGTTATTATCAGATTACCCCTTGGATAACACCATGGCCATTTATTTAAATGCCAAAATAAATACATTTTGTGAAAATTATAAACTGTTTCTATGTCTCGTTATTTTTATTATAATCCCTTTGTGCTAGCCCATGAATTAACTCCTGAATTACATTTCCCTGCCAGCCTAACAAAATGGTCAAAGACCCTGCACCCGAAGTCCGAGCAGTGAGGTAGTCCACGGAGGTGAATATTTGCAGACTTTAGTAGTTTAAAAACAAGCTTATAGTGGAATGCCAGGCATACAGCTAAATATTATTTTTATCATATACACTATATTGTCAAAAGTTTTGTGACACCTGCCTTTACACATACGAACTTTACTGGCATCCCAGTCTTGGTCCGTAGGGTTCAATATTGAGTTGGCCCACTCTTTGCAGCTATAACAGCTTCAACTCTTCTGGGAAGGCTGTCCACAAGGTTTAGGAGGGTGTCTAATGGAATTTTTGATCATTCTTCCAGAAGCGCATTTGTGAGGTCAAGCATGTTGTGATGTTGGAGGAGAAGGCCCGGCTCACAGTCTCCGCTCTAATTCATTCCAAAAGTGTTCTATCGGGTAGAGGTCAGGACTTTGTGCAGGCCAGTCAAATTCATCCACCCCGAACTCACTCATCCATGTCTTTATGGACCTTGCTTTGTGCAGTGGTCCAAATCATTTAGTTGAGGGGGGATTATAGTGTGGTGTTGTTTTTCAGGGGTTGGGCTTGGCGCCTTAGTTCCACTGAAGGGAACTCTTAAGTGTCAACCTACCAAGACATTTTGGACAATTTCATGCTACCAACTTTGTGGGAACAGTTTGGGGATGGCCCTTCCTTTTCTAACATGACTGTGCACCAGTGCACAAACAATGTCTATAAAGACATGGATGAGCGAGTTTGGGGTGGAGGAACTTGACTGACCTGCACAGAGTCCTGACCTTAACCCGAAAACCTTTGGAATGAATTGGTGCGGACACTGTGAGCCAGGCCTTCTCATCCACATCAGTGCCTGACCTTACAAATGTGCTTCTGGAAGAATGGTCAAACATTCCTATAGACACACTCCTAAACCCAGACTCTTCCCAGAAGATTTGAAGCTGTTAGATCCCTTTCACACTGAGGCGCTTTAATGGAACTATATCGCTAAAAATAGCGCCAGTAAAGCACCTCTCCTCTTTCTCCCAAGTGAAAGTCCGAGGGCTTTCACACTGGAGCGGTGCACTGGCAGGACGCTCAAAAAAGTCCTGCAAGCAGCATCTTTGAGGCGGTGTATACTCCGCTCCTAAAGCGCCCCTCAAATTAATGGGCAGCGACGCTGTACGGACCCTTCTAACCCTTTTTTTTTACCGTTAGCGGGGGTTAAAAATGCCTCGCTAGCGCCGCAAAAACTACGGTAAAGTGCCCCAGTGTGAAAGTGCCCTTATAGCTGCAGAGGGTGGGCCAGCGCAATATTGAACCCTACAGACTAAGACTGGGATGCCATTAAATTCATGTGCGTGTAAAGACAGGTGTCCCAATACTTTTGACAATATAGTGACAACAGTTTGTGCAGTGTTTTACAATATAAGGGAGACAATACAGTTACAATTCAATACAAGGAGGTTAAGAGGGCCCTGCTTATGAGTTTACAATCTAATAGAATTCACAATACATAAATTAATGTCAACTGCCTTAAGCGGCCAAAACATCTGTAACTATGCTCAGCCACTCTTGAAATCTAGTCACCCCTGCCAGATAACGTAACCAGACCAGTGACTTCACCTACTGTATCTTTACTGAAATTAAGCAATACAGCCTTGTCACTAACCCACTACAGTCTGCAATTCATTAAGTTAATTAAGTGTGCTGCCCCTACCTCTCCATTATTCATACAGTACCATACTAATACCGCAATGTGCAGCAGTGCATGTGATGTCATTCTGAATGACATCCTAACACGCATTTTCCAACAGACTACTGCTTTATTGTTAAAAGTGATGAATGCAACTTTTTTTTGTGGAAGGCTTGATTAAATCAATAACTTCATTAAATGATTAATTTAGCTTCCAGTGCACAGAGTTGTTATTTTTTTATGGCGTATAATGAACCTTCTTTCTAATAAGAAAAAAAAGCTTCCTTTTTATTAATAAGGGTGCTACCGGCTCTCAGGTTAGTTAATCACTATAATTTCCTTTTACAAAACGTTAAGTCTTGATTCACACTGTTCTATCTGCTTAGCAGCATGCATGGTAATGCACAAGCGTAGGCATGAATGGCCCCTAAGGCTCGGTTCACACTGCCGTGACTTGAGATCTGACTTGTGAGACCCCCCAAGTCGCGTGACATGTGAAATCCAATGTTAGTCAATGAGTGCTGTCTTAATTAGCACTACTGAAGTCGCTCTGACTTTAGAAAAGGTACCTGTACTACTTCATGGCGACTTCTATCTGACTTGTGCCCATAGACTTAGTCGCCTCCAAGTCGGATCCTCATCTATATTGATGTTATTTGGATCCGACATTACAGGAAGATTACTCGGGCATTCCCTGAAAGTCGCTTCAAAGTCACATCAAGTGGTACTCAAGTCGCTAGCAAATCACCAAGGAAGTCACCTGGCAAAGCTGCACCATAAGTTGTGCGACTTTCAGGTCGTGGCAGTGTATACCGAGCCTAAGAGCCCTTTCACACTGGGGCAGTTTGCAGGCGCTATTACGCTAATAATAGCGCCTGCAAACCGACCCGAAAGTGCCGCTGCCTTAATTCCAGTGTGAAAGCCCCGAGGGCTTTCACACTGGAGCGGTACGCTAGCAGGACGGGAAAACAAGTCCTGCTAGCAGCATCTTCGTGGGGTGAAGGAGCGGAGTGTATACCGCTCCTGCCCATTGAAGTCAATGGGACGGCGCGGCTATACCGCCGGCAAAGCGTCTCTGCAGAGGCGCTTTGCGGTGGTATTTAACCCTTTCTCGGCCGCTAGCGGGGGGGTAAAACCGCCCCCGCTAGCAGCCGTATACCGACGGTAAAACGCCGCTAATAATAGCAGTGTTTTACCGCCGACGCCGCCCCCGGCTCAGTGTGAAAGGGCCCTTATAGTTGCCCCTTCACATTTAAAAGCAGAGCACAGGTGTGAATCAGTCACAAAGGAAAAAGTAGGATTTCTACTTGAACTTTTATATAGAAAATTGCTTGAGCTTTGCTGGATGGAAATGGACAAGTGTGAAAAGGCCTTTAGCTGAATTTATTAATATAAAGTGGTTTACTGAAGAAATCGAGGCTGTTCTCTAGCAACTATAGTAAAATGGATGAACCTGCATTCAATTTAAATATCCAACCTTGTTTTAGGGAAATTGGGGGGGAAAAAAATGGATTTTTTCTATCACATGATAGGTTGATTGAAGCAAACCCCTCTTCAATGAACATTGATTTTTGCATGAAACATTCACTTTGCTAAGAGAACAGTCTCTAATATTTAACAGTGGCTTCACATAGGAAATAGAGCTTTGCTTTAACTACTGTGAAGAAACACATATTGGCTGATTTTTGTATTGACTTCAACAATAACTTCTTTATATTTCATACTGTCATTTAATAATCCTGACATGCCGGACAGGATTGTTTTAATAAAGTAATATCTTGCTGTTTGTCAGAGTAGCAATACAAACATTGAAGAAAACCCTATATATAACATTTGAATGCTTTCCGCAAGAAACCCAAGTACATCGCTCTAAACACAAAAAGACTTGGTTGTATTAAAATTCAGGACAAGCCTTGAACCTGCATTGCAGTGTGTTCTGCTGCGGCCTATGGGACTAGAGCTGTTAAAAGTTAATAGAAACTAAACAAGAACTCAATTAGCTGTTTGTAATAATGGGAGTGAGACGTTTTATTTCCCTGGCCTTGCTGGCTATGACCTGCAGAAGTGAATACATTTGTATTAATTAGTGCTTAGTATTCATGGAATTAGTAAGTAGCTCAGACATTTTATTTGAATATGATATAAGGTCTGTTTTATTATTGCATGTTGTTTACTTCAAAAGCAGTTGAGAAAAAAGTTTTTGTTTTCTTGTGGAGAGGTAGGGATGTAGAATACAGTAAAACCTTGGATTGCGAGCATAATTTGTTCCAGAAACATGCTTGTAATCCAAAGCACTATATCAAAGCAAATTTCCCCATAAGAAATAATGGAAACTCAGATGATTCGTTTCACAACCATTTATTCATAGGTCCTTCAGTTTATAGTCCACATAAAAAGATTATAGCAATGTGACCAGGTTGTGTAACCATAAAATGTCCATCCACAAACGGAAGCCTCCACAAGGGGATTAGAAGCAAAATCCAGCAGGAGCTACAGAGTATTAAAGAGAAGAGAGGCACCTCTAAGTGTAGCAATATGTTGCTAAATGTTGTACCTCCATTAAATGTAACCATATTGCTGCACTTAGATGCACCTCTCTTCTCTTTTATACTCAGTTGAGACTGCACTCACCTGTTGTGTGCAGCAGAGAGCGGACGCGTGCGTCTATAAGCTCCAGGCCATCCGGCCTCCCTGGATTCATCCCCGGACTCCCTAGGAGAACAGAACTGGGACCCCCCCAGCACGTGTATCAGGATCGGGACGAGACCTCCCCGGACTCGACCTGCCTCAGGCAGCCCCGGGTCTCCATCCGAGCCGTCCGCAACCTCCGGACGCCTGAGCCAAGCCGCCAGCCTCTTCGGATAGCCTCCAGGACAGGCCGTGGCTCCGGCCCAGTGCCGGCCTGCCGCTTCTCTCCCCCCAGCTTCGATCGGCAGACCCGGGCACTCCCCTCCTACCGAACCCCTACCGGACTCCATCTCCACTCTCAGACAGGACCACAGCCGCGCCAGGAGCCTGAGCATTGGACAGCCCGCGGCTCGGGCCAGCCCTGCGGCCATCTTGGTCCACCCGACGAGGCCACAGCACTCCACCGGTCCTCCAGGAACTCATCCCTGGACTCCCCTGCAGCACTATCCGGGACACCGGTCACACCGGACCCCCACCCAGCTCCCAGCCCACCAGGGCACCTTCCACAGCCGCCGTCTGGTCCCTCTTCTCTAGCCCCTAGACTTGAGGGACAGACCATGGCTGCGGCCTAGCTCCGGTCCTCTCCAGCCACCCCCTCAGCTCACCCACTTCAGTTTCAGCAGCCCTTCTCACCCAAACACCCCCCCTCCGCTACCGGACCACCGTGGGGCACAGAGGGATACAAAAGCCAGGATAAGAGCCAGGATAACAACGGCCCAGGCCTAGCCCCGGAGTCCAGCCCCACCCAGACGCAGCAGCAGGATTGGTAAGTAGTGGCCTAGGTCCTCCAGGCCCTCCTCTGGTCAGTTAGTCCCCCTTCCCCCGACTCTACCATCCTTCCTTCTCTCGCTCCATCCCTGGTATTCCTGTCAGGTAAGTGACCGGGGCGTCCCCAGGTCCGATTGCCTCTCGGGGGGTCAGGAAGGAATTGTTTTTCCTCTGCTGCAGCAATTGGCCAGCCCAGGTAGTGGTTTTTCGCCTTCCTCTGGATCAAAGGGAGGTAGGACCCCCCCCTCCATCACCACCACCAGAACTTCACACCTTCACCAGGACCATCGGCTTACACCACCCCTTTAGCAGCGGCACCCCTCTGGACCACCATCTACTCAGCAACCGCAATCGTCGCTTCATCAGTATCATTATTGCATCATCGAATCAGTATCAACTCATTTTCTCACCATGTGCAAATTCAAATATTCCGTGGAAGCCCTCCACAGGCTAAGAAATACCACCTCAACTTTACCAACCTCCATTCAAAAAATACGAAGAAAAGAACAATTACTAAAGACCAACCTACAATCAGCCGTCAAACTCAGGAAGTCGTCAATCCAACCACAACAATTAACATGCGCTCTGATCAACACCAGATCTGCAGTCAAACACAGACTGGAAGTTCACGACTTCATCACCCAAAACAACATAGATTGCCTCTTCATCACGGAAAGCTGGCTTACACCCGACTGCAATGCCATCCTAATGGAATTTGTGCCGGAGAACTACAGCATTCTAACTGAGCATATTAGAGGAAAAAAAGGAGGCCTAGCAGTAATCTTCAAATCTCACCTTGCGCTCATCAAACCAACTTTACAGAATGCAGTGCCTTTCATGGAGACACTCACCCTTCATCTTCAAACAACACTCCAAGACACCAGTCACATACTACTATGCTACAGACCACCAGGCCCGAAGACTAATCTCTTACACCCTTCACTGAATTCTTCTCAACATACAGCAACTGATAAATACTCCCACGCATGGTTCAGAACACATTCTGGACCTCATCTTCAAACAAAATATGGACATCAACTTATTTGACAACGTACAGCTACCATGGATGGCCCACCACGCTATCAAAATTTAAGTCGCCACCAACACCACCATCCAAAAACCGAAATATGCAATAACAACACACTGTACCAGATCTCAGAAGAAACTACATTCCGAACACTTCAAAACCACATTGTCAACCAAAATAGCAATGCTAAATCCAAACCACTCAACGGAACAAACTCTCAATTCCTTGAACAAGACATTACTACAAACAGCAGGCGAAGTGGATCCAAAACGTAGAAAACGCATCCGCAAAAAGAACTCTGGATGGTTTAATGAAACTCTTACTTCACTGAAGCAGGAACGTAGAAAAGCCGAAAGAGCCTGGAGAAGAAACTCTACAAAGGAAAACCACACAAACTACAAAGCACTCACCAAGAAATATCACATGGCAATCTTCAAAGCAAAAAAAGAACATTTCTCAAACACCATCTCAACAGCCTTAAACTGCCCTCAGGAACTTTTCAAAATAGTCGCACAGACTATGAACCCTACCTGCTTAGAGCCCCCAGCATACGAAACTCAAGAATTCTGTAATGAGTTATCAGATTTTTTCATTGACAAAATCGACAACATTCGGGAAACAATTCAACAGAAAAAAACAACCAACCTCATTCAACTAAAGCAAAAAGAGGAAATCGACACGAACGTCACACAAGCAGCGAACTTCTCGCTGATCCCAATCACCACTGACACCACCACAAACATCGTCAGAAGCCTCCGAGACAGCACATCACTAAACAACATCATCCCCACAAAACTCTTGAAAGAATGTTCCGACATTCTGGCTCCTACTATAACACATCTCATAAATCAATCGTTCAAAGAAGGGATTGTTCCAATCGCCCTCAAGCAAGGCATCATCAAACCCCTCCTAAAGAAACCCAACCTCGACCCTAAAGATCCTAACTACCGCAGACCGGTTACAAGCCTCAACTCCATCTCCAAGATTGTGGAAAAAGCAGTAGTACAACAGCTATAACCCCACTTGGATACACACAAACTCTTGGACCCACTGCAATCAGGCTTCCGTCCAGGCCATGGCACAGAAACGGCACTTCTCAAAATATGGGACAACGCCCTCGAAGCAGCAGATGACGGAGAATCGTGTCTCCTGATACTGATGGACCTCAGTGCAGCGTTCGACACAATGGACCACAATAGCCTAAACATCCGCCTCACAGAAGTAGCTGGAGTCTCAGATTCAGATCTACCATGGTCCGCATCCTTCCTACAAAATCGGTCACAGACTGTGAAACTAGGAGCCTTCACCTCTGAAACTTGGGCAATTTCTTGTGGAAAACTAGGAACCCTTGGACACCACCCACCATCCTTGGACAGACCATCTCCCCAAGCACCAAAGCCAAAAGTCTTGGAGTCATCTTTGACTCAGAAATGTTGATGGATGCACAAATAGGTTTGGTAGTCAGTGGATCTCACCATCTCCTTCGCCTACTATGTACACTCATCCCCTTCATTCCAGAAGAAGACAAAGCAGCAGTAGTTGGAACAATCATCAATTCCCAGCTCGACTACGCAAACTCCCTCTACATAGGACTACCTAAATACCAGATTGCACGCCTACACACTGCAGCAAGACTGGTAACAGGAAAAAAACCCTGGGAATCCATCTCCCCATCCCTGAAGAGCCTACATTGGCTAACCCTAAAGGACCGGATCACGTTCAAGACCCTCTGCCTCACCCATAAATGCACTCAAGGAAACGCTCCACAATACCTATGCGAGAAAATAAAACACTACACACCTAAGCGCAGTCTTCGATCAACTAACCAAAACCTCCTCCTCGTTCCCAAGTCTGGCTACAAATCAAAGGGAGAACGAAGATACGCAGTCCAAGGACCACGGTTATGGAACGCTCTACCCGCCAACATCCGCATGGAAGAAAATCATTGGGCCTTTAGAAAAAAACTCAAGACCCATCTCTTCTAAGAAACAGGACTAACAGCACGGATCAAGCGCCTTTGGAGTGATATAGTTCGCATTTGCAACGCTATACAAATCTTTCACTAATTCATTCATTCATTCATTCATTCAGTTATGACATGACACTACTTGTATATCAAAACATCGCTTGTATATCAAGTCAAAATTTATTAAAAAGATTTGCTTGTCTTGCAAAACGCTCTCAAACCAAGGTTTTACTGTATAGGCATTTTATTAGAGCGACACAGTGGAACCCATAAAAGATAAAGATAGATTTAAAAAAAAAAGATACATTTAGAGAATACTTTGGCAGTCAGTGTAGCAGAAGAATGGAGAAAATGGCACAGGTTTTTTTTTAATCCTCTTACTGCCAATTCCATATCTATTACAGTGGGACAGTCAAAGGCTGAAAACGGGCTCATGGCTGTAAAGCTGGCTAAGGACATACTGGCAGTGGTGTAACTATAGTCATAGAAGCCAACATGACTGCCATGCGGGATAGGAGGCTGTTGAGTTAATTTAAAAACATAGACCATCTATGTGCATGTGAAGACAGTTCAGAACCAGAGGTGTGTCATTAGGGGCTGCAGTAGATGCTGACCCTGAACCCCTGTAAAGTCGCAGGACAAGAAGAACTGACATCACAGGTACAGGAAGAGTCTTTGGGGTTGGCACCAGTCTCCGTTTGTCAGGCAACATTGGTAGAGCTGCTGTTAGAACTGCTAAGGTGATTAGAAATACAACCCAATCCTGCTCCCCATATAGGAATAGATTTATTGCATTCTGAGCTGCTTCTACAGCCCAGCCCTATAGGCCTCAAGCCTAGCACACACGATGAGACTATCAGACCAATTGGATGATTTTTTAATTTATTTATTTTGCTAGTCTCATATCCAAAATGAAGAAGTTCCGAAAATTCTCGTACAACTGAATAGACATATGCAGTTCATTTAGTTCCAAATCGAAATTTTCCCAATACTGTGTGTATCCGAATCACAATAGGAACTAATTTTAAATGATTCCGAAATAAGTTATAACAAAACAAAATTTCATTCAAATGGAAACTAATTCAAACACGAATTTGAAATGTAAACTTATTGCTGATTTCCTTCAAAAAGTGTGTGTAAGTGTATCTAAAAGAATTTATGCTGTTTTGAAGCCAAATGGTATTCAAATATTGATTTAATTTAGGGTTTTCTTCTGTTGGCTCACTCCAAAATAAGCAAGTAAAATATATATTTTAGAAAGTATTCTTGTTTTACATTATTTCTTCTTTCTAAAACTTTTGCACAGTACTGTACACAGAGTCAAGTACAAAGTCAAATATTTATTTTATATGAAAATAAAACTGAATGGGACAAAAAAAGAGAAATTGTCCCGGGAACGCCAGATAAGGGAATGGTCAACCACAGCTTTATGATGAAATTAACTAGACTTTATTGATAAAAAAGATGCACACCCAATGATAGGGAAATATAAAAGGCAACACTATGTTCTATATAAAACTGCACCTCTCACTATACCCAATCACAATGATAAAAACATTCTGCAGTTAGCAATAAAGTTATTGTAAAAAACAGACACAGAGCACTGTAAATACCACCATCCCAAACCATCAGTCTCCCTTCTCCAGATGAAAGTAGCGCATGTAACTCCCAATAAAGATGTCTTCTTGGTATTGAAACCTCCAAATTGTTAAAGTATCATGTAGCCATATAAAGATATTAGCATAGTTCTCTCCACAACGGGAAATAAGTTGATACAATAAGAAAGAAATAATGTAGCTTATTTTCTTGAACGTGGGAGCAAATAGCCACACCAGCCCCTTTTTGAGATGCCAGTCATTAAAGACAAATAGTGCTGCAAGTTCAGAGACTCAGATTATTACAGTCCCCTTTGATTAAGCATATATTTCACATAACTTGCCACATAATGGATCCAGTATATTAGCCAGGGATCTCCGTTTCTGAGTGTGACTAGGCAGTAATCAGGGCCAACAGCGTGCATAAAGAGTTATATGTGTCTCACAAATCTCACAAGTCACATAGACCTCCAAAGTCCACAAAAGGAACAGAAGAATAAGGACAGGAGGGGTTTAGACGAAGCTACCCATCAAGGCTCTTACCGCTCGTATCGATCACCACCTCAGCCAAAGTAAGTTTCTGTTTCTATGGTCTCTCCATGTGGAGGCCATTTGGAATGAACTGTGATAGCTCTAGATTGCACGTTGGTAATGGTCGCCGACTGTTCAAGTCTCAGGTGTATATTCCAGAGATGCTTCCTGGGAATATTCGGTCACATGACTCGTCAGATGATGTCTGGAACACAGCTTTAGTTGTAGGGTAGGGTAGGCTATTTCATGTGCCACTCTTTAGATGCTGGAGATTGTAAAGGAAAAACCCTTACATTTCTGGATAAGGAGACATGTTTGAGCTTGGTGTCGTGCTCTGCATCGAGTACGTCGACGCGTTAGCTCAATTTTTTCGTATAATGTGAAAGATGATGCTGCATCAAGTAAATAGATACCCAACATGTCACGCTTTAAAATTGCACATGCTTGTGGAATGGTGCCAAACTTTGGTACTAGGTGACACTTTAAATTTTTTTACAGGTTACTAGTTTAGAGTTACAGAGGAGGTCTAGTGCTAGAATTGCTCTCGCTCTAATGCACGCGGCGATACCTCACGTGTGTGATTTGAACGCCGTTTACATATGCGGTCGCGACTTAGGTGTGTGTTCGCTTCTGTGCGCGAGTGGACGGGGCGCTTTAATTTTTTTATTGTTTATTTTACTTAACTGTTTTTATTTTTACACTTTTTCTTAAAAAAAATGTGATCACTTTTATGTATAATTATGTATTATAATGTAAACACCCCTTGTAATAGGAATTGTGCGTGACAGGTCCTCTTTATGGAGAGATGTGGGGTCTATAAGACCCCACATCTCTCTTCTAGGCTGGAAAGATTGAGATCCCCCCCAAAAAAAGAACGATCTCTTTCCAGCCGAGTCCTCGGCTTTGTTTACTTCCATCGGCTGGACGTGAGGTCATAGAGATGACTGGGAACCATCTGATCACCGGAAATCTCTATGATCAACGTCCAGCAGTGGCGGATTCTTTCTCCGGTTCACCGATCGTATGGGCGAGTCTGGAGAAGCACCCCCCTGTAAGAACAATCAAGCGGCTGAACTGCCGCTATAATTGTTCTTACGGTGCACAGAATCGCTGGCTGTAAAATATGATATCTGAATGATGCCTGCATTTGTAGGCATCATTCAGATATCCCCACTCAAAGTTAAAGACATCATATGATCTCCTTGGGCTGGAAGTGGTTAAACTAACCATAGTGCAATTTTCTTTTCTGCAACCATGGGTTGCAGGAAAGAAAATCGCTCAATTCCCCTTTCGAAACAGTCAGCTCTGCTGATTTTATCATCCAATCATGTGCAAGCTAAAATGCTGTTTTTTATTTTCCTTGCATGTCCCCCTCAGATCTACAGTGACTGCACTTCTCAGTGCACTTGTAGTGCAAAGTGGATTTGCCTATAGTAAATAACCCCCATTGTGTCATACATATTGTCGTATACATATTTTTATACATTATTATTATACAGTAATGCCTATGATATTTACTTTGGGGTTACGAATGGCTGCTAGTTCTTCCGAGTTGTCTTCCGTGTTTTTTTTTTTTTTTTACATATATGCGCTATATTTCTCATGTGATGTTTTATTGTATAAAACCAGTACATGACGCGAAAATTGTAAGCTCTGTTTAGTAACGAAAAACATTTTGCAGTTTTACTCCTTCAGTAATTTCCTTTTGGAAGGTCTGAATTTCCTCTTGAAATGTGTGTATACACTATATGAAAATCTTATGATCGTTTTGAATATGGAATTTTCCTTCCGATTATTATATAATGTGTCGCCAACCCCCCCCCAGTGATGGTCAAATCGGTTACAGGGTAGACTTACCATTCCATAGGAATGGTCATACACAGGACCAAATTTTGCTACTTTTGGGCCAAATGTGACATTTCCAACTCCTCCATCAAAAAATGTTTGTTGCCTTTTGGCCACAGGGGACAGGGAAATGTTGACTGACAGGGCTACCTCAGCTTTTGTTTGATCATCAAAAAACATTCTGTTTTTGGGAACATACACTATATCACCAAAAGTATTGTGACGCCTGCCTTTACACATACATGAATGTTAATGGCATCCCAGTCTTAGTCCGTAGGGTTCAATATTGAGTTGGCCCACCCTTTGCAGCTATAACAACTTCAACTCTTCTGGGAAGGCTTTAGGAGGGTGTCTTTGGGAATGTTTGACCATTCTTCCAGAAGCGCATTTGTGAGGTCAGGCACTGATGTTGGATAAGAAGGCCTGGATCGCAGTCTCCTCTCTAATTCATCCCAAAGGTGTTCTATCAGGTTGAGGTCAGGATTCTGTGCAGTCCATTGAAGTTCCTCCACCCCAAACTTGCTCATTCATGACTTGGACCTTGTTTTGTTCACTGGTGCGCAGTCATGTTGGAACAGGAAGGGGCCACCCCCAAACTGTTCCCACAAAGTTAGGACCATGAAATTGTCCAAAATATCTTGATATGCTGACGCCTTAAGGGGAAAAGCCTAGCCCCCGAAAAACATCCCCGCACCATAATCCCCCCTCCACCAAATGATTTGGACCAGTGCAAAATGCAAGGTTCATAAAGACATTGATGAGCGAGTTTGGCATGGAGGAACTTGACTGGCCTGCACAGAGTCCTGACCTCAGCCCGAAAGAACACCTTTGGGATGAGTCCACATCAGTGCCTGACCTCACAAATGTGCTTCTGGAACAATGGTCAAACATTCCCATAGGCACACATCTAAACCTTATGGACAGCCTTCCCAGAAGAGTTGAAGCTGTTATAGCTGCAAAGGGTGAGTCAACTCAATATTGAACCCTACAGACTAAAGCCAGGTACACATGATCAGATTATCGGACACATTTTTGTCCGTTTTTTGTTGCATACTAGTCTCATATCGAAAGTGAAGAAGTTACTCAAAATACGAAAATTCTCGTACGACCAAATTCAACTTCAGTGATGTAATGTGTTAAATTGTTTTGTATGTGTTCTTTAGTTTCTGAGCATGCATAGTTTTACAATTTTTTTCCGACGAAAACTGTACTAACCAAACAAAAATCGAACGTTGTGTTCACATCCGACAAAAATTTTATAGCCTGCACATCCAGTTTTTGTCGTCTGAAAATTCAGAAATAGGCTGTCGAAAACACCGTACTAACGATCTGAAAATTGGCAGATCGTTCATCGGACAAAATTTTACTTCCGATTTTCTGATCGTGTGTGCTGGCCTTAAGACTGGGATGCCATTAAAGCTCATGCAAAGGCCGGTGTCCCAATACTTTTGGTAATATAGTGTTGCAAAGAACCAGTTATGATGTACAAATTAGTTATTCTTCATATTATTCAACTTGGAAAAATCTTCCACTAATTTATCTCTACTGAAAAATGAATGTAATGATTTGGCATGGGTTAGGGTTACTATTAGGGATGCACCAATACCATTTTTTTTACAACAAATATGAGTACCGATACTTTTTTTTTTTAGTACTCGCTGATACCAATTACTGATACCTACTGCAACTGTTTTGTTTTCACTTCAGCTGTCAGCAATGGTACAAAGCTTTGAAAGGTTATTTACAAGTGAAATACATTTTTTTTTTTAATTTTGCGCTTTTTCAATGTGAAATGTGTAAATATATGTTAATAAATATATATGTGTAAAAATATTCACTAACAAAGCAAACAAAAAAAAAGTTTTCATTGTTTATCGTTTATAAAATAGATGTGAACAAAAAAAAAGCAGGAAAATAATAATTAAATGGAGGAGAATAGGGAGTTAATTAAGGCTGATTAGAGTAAATTAAAGGTTAATAAGGGGTTAAACAGAGGAACATTTGTTCATCCCTTTGATCTGCAGATAAAGAAACAGAAAGATACAAAAAGTAACAATGTTTCTTTTTATTTAAGTGTTGTTAATAAACATTGCTGGCTGCTTTTTTTTTTTTTTTGACAGCTCCAATTACCGAACTTCTTTAACACTTCAGCCGTCATCAGGGGAGACCCACTGACAGCTCAAAGAACCGAGCCTAAAAGTATCGGTTTCAGGTATCGGTGCATTTGCACAAGTACCGATACTTGTGCAAATTCTCAGTATCGGCACCTACACTAGTATTGGTGCAACCCTAGTTACTATTACTGCACTTTGTATGCTCAGCTTAGCTCTTGCACTGACTTACCTAATAAAACTGCCACCTTTATTTTCATAGATTTCATTACTTGATGAGAAGGCGATCTGTCTTTAAATGCAGTGGAACAGATCTACTTTGCATAAATTGTACTAAATATAAAACAGGAATCTATTTTTACAGTACATATACAATCCATTACCAGTATTTAACTCATGAAATCTTCTTAAATGGCATTGTATATGTACATACTTATTTGAATGCTCCTTGTTTCCTCCCATCTGTCTGTTTGTCTGCCAATACACTGCTAATTCTCTAGTGGCACCGACTGACGTGATTGGTCTCATGCTTTCTGTAAATTGCTGCACAATTTATTTCAGTAAGTTACTCTGAAGCCTCAGGAATTTCTTTACACTTCAATGTCTTTATCTTTATTAACATTCCCCTTACACAGTATTTCTGAGCACATGCAAAATATTCCTTTCCCGTCAAATCTAATTTAGACATTTTAGACTGATGTCTGTATGAGCAGAATCCAATGCCTGCCACCCCTGAACATTCCCAGCCCATCAATGCTATGATATGCTGTTCCTCTCTCTCTGCCAACATGTTTGCTGCTGAAATCACACTTGCGGTTACTTTGCCTTCCAAAAACATGTAGTTTAGCTATGCTGCTCTAAGTAATGGAAATTCCCTACTTCCACATTATCCTTGCCAGAAGCGACCATCTATAATTCCCTCTGTAGTGAGAAATGCTTTAACCCCATTCAAGCCTGTGGGAACAGAGAAAAAAAGATTTTCATTACTTTAGATTTATTGATTGCATTTAGTTTCCATTAGGTTGCAGTGGTTGTTTGTATATCTGTTAAGGGTTAGGTTGCCCAGCTTGGACAAAGTGAGGGTTCAATTCCAAAGGGACCTATCGTGATAGAAATATGGAAACTGCCATTGCTGACATATTCCGTATTTGTCAGCGTATAACACGCACCCCAATTTAAGAGGGAAGTTTCAGGAGAAAATAATGGTCAGAGCATCAATGCAGCCTGATCTGTGCCCATCTGCAGCTTCAGTGCAACCTGATCTGTGCCCATCTGCAGCTTCAGTGCAACCTGATCTGTGCCCATCTGCAGCCTGATTAGTGCCCATCTGCAGCTTCAGTGCAGCCTGATCTGTGTCCATCTGCAGCCTGATCTGTGCCCATCTGCAGCCTAATCAGTGCCCGTCTGCAGTCTAATCAGTGCCCGTCTGCAGTCTAATCAGTGCCCATCTGCAGCCTAATCAGTGCCCACTGCAGCTCACTGCAGCTTGATCAGTGTCCATCTGCAGCCTTGCCGAAGGGAAGGAGGGGACAAGCGCTACCGAATAGAACCGGATCTCCTGTGTGCTCGGCGTCACGCCCAGTCCCTCCCCTTGACCTGGATCCTATGATAGACATAACGCCGGTCCAATGTCGGGACGTCAATGCTAGGAGATGTCCAGGGGGCGGGACTGAGCGTGGCTGCGAGCCGAGTACACAGGTAATCCGGCTCTATTTTGGCGTCGCTCATCCCCTCCTTCCCCTCGGTGCCAGCCTATATCGGCGTATAACATGCACACATGATTTCCCCCCTATTTTAAGGGGGAAAAGTGCGTGTTATACGCCGATAAATACAGTATTTCACAAATCATTTGTTTTCTAGTGCTAATATCTCAGTACAGCGCCAGCTTCTTTTTGTATATCTTGGTGTTGAATGATGATCTGTCAATTCTAGAAGGTAAGTAGGTATTTCAAGGAGTTAACTTAGGGTTAGTGGGTAGATTAGGGTTATAATTTAGGAGCTAGGTGTTGTGTTCACTGCATACTATTTTCAGGTCTAGACTCAGAAATTTGCAGCTACGACAAATCAAGTAGATCTTTTTATTCAGACAATACATGGCTCGAATTCTGATCAAATTTTCTTTTGAAAATCAGAAATTTTGTGCATTTTGTGAACTGATGATGCCACCGTTGATTTTGAAATTCGACCAACCAAGCCTTCAATTTCATCTCATGTTGCTACAGAAAAGAATTGTTGTGGCCGGGAATCTTCTTTTCTTGTGCTCATGTGGATTCCTTTTTCGATTTATATTTCTCACATGATTCTGCCATCACTGATTTTGAAAATCATTCATTTTTCAAAAAATATCCAACATGCCCGATCACTCAAATTCAATGGTTGCATGAAAATCAGCCATTGCTGTGGCCCACTAATGGTATGGAATTCAAACAAAAATTCTTAGAAAAGATTTTCAAAAGAAAATTCTTTCGGAATTCGACTCATGTATAGCCAGCCTTAAAGGGTAACTCCACTTTCGTGGGGGAAAAAAAATAGCAAATAAAGAAAAAATAATATAGTGTGTACAATTGTGATACAAGTCATATTGTAATTGAATGTTATTAAAAATTAACTTTCCTTTTCAATCAGCAGCAGCTGTAATTTTCTATAAACGCAATGCAATATGGCTACCTGGAGTTGTTCTGTACACAGAATGTGTACCAAACACTCCCCAGAAACCTAATGTCCTGCTTGTGTGATTGGCTCGCCAATTTTCCCAGAAGTCTGCCTAAGATACAAGTCAGATTTCAGGCATCCCCTGTAACACAAATGTCATTTTTGGTGAGATATTTCCAATAGGAACATGTCAAAAGGGATGCAGGCCCAGCAGCTTTCCTTTGGTTTGTACCCAGAGGCACAAACAGGGATTTCTTCAGAATAACAAAAGGTAGGAATCTGTTAAAAAGTTTGTTATAATCCTTGCAATGTACAGAGATCACCCAGAGGGAAATGTTTTTTTTTCCTCAACAAAAGTGGAGTTCCGGTTATGCCCTGTACACACGGTCGGACATTGATCGGACATTCCGACAACAAAATCCATCAGATTTTTTCCAACAGATTTTGTGCAAAATTTGTCTTGCATACACAGAGTCACACAAAGTTGTCGGAAAATCCGATCGTTCTGAACGCGGTGACGTAAAACACTAACGTCGGGACTATAAATGGGGCAGTAGCCAATAGCTTTCATCTCTTAATTTATTCTGAGCATGCGTGGCACTTTCTGCGTCGGATTTGTGTACACACGATCAGAATTTAAACGATCGGATTTTGTTGTCAGAAAATTTTATATCCTGCTCTCAAACATTGTGTGTCGGAAATTCCGACGGAAAAAGTCCGATGGAGCCCACACTTGATCGGAATTTCCGAAAACACAATCCGATCGCACTTTTTCCATCGGAAAATCCGACCGTGTGTACAGGGCATTTGAAGTAAGACCAGAAATGGCATCACACGTGGAAGGATCCTTTCAGATGAACAGATTCCCTGCTGAGTCAGAGAAGAATGGAACCAATGTCACTTTTTATGACATCCTTGTCCGTTCAGTTTTTTTCTTGTTCATCTAACAGACCCATGTTAGGGCTGTGGACAGGAATATGTGAATGGACTTGCAAAGATTTACATCCTTTTATCTCCAATGTGTCATATTCATGTCAGAAAAATCATAAAAGGTTGAAAACAACACAGACTTGCAGTTGGATATAAACCAACACGTGTATGTTTTACATCCACCTGCCCAAAGACTTATGCCGCGTACACACGATCGGACTTCTCGTCGGAAAAAGATATGACGGCTTTTCCGACGGGATTCCGCTCAAGCTTGCCTTGCATACACACAGTCACGCAAAAGTTCACTGAACTTACGACCTACAAGAACGCGGTGACGTATAACACTACGAGGAGAAAATGAAGTTCAATGCTCCCGAGCATGCGTCGAATTGTTTTCGAGCATGCGTAGGAATTTTGCGCGTCGGAATTGCCACAGATGGTCGCATTTTCGGATAGGAACTTTTCCCGACCGAAAAATTGAGAACATGCTCTCAATCTTTTGCTGGCTGGAATTCAGCCAGCAAAAGTCCGATGGAGCATACACACGGTCGCATTTTCTAACGAAGAACTCTCATCGGTCTTTTGCAGGCCGAAATTACGATCGTGTGTACGTAGCATATCATTGAGCATCCCTTCAGATCCACCTGAGAAACGGACAGGCAGACCTGATCAGAATGCTCCTTTGAACTGACCCTTAAGACCCCTTTCACACGAAGGCAGTTTTCAGGCGTTTTAGTGCTAGAAATAGCGCCTGAAAACTGCGTCTCATTTATTGCAATTGGTGCTTTCACACCCGGGCGGTGCACTTGCGGGACGTTAGAAAAAGTCCTGCAAGCAGCGTCTTTGGGGCGGTTTGGGAGCTGTATACAGCGCTTCCAAAACACCCCTGCCCATTGCAATGAATGGGCAGCGCTTCCGAAGCGTCTGAAAAGCGTCGCAACACGGCTTTTTGTTCAACCAGCGGGTTAAATGAAAATAAAAATGATCCAATTATCCCATTCACACATTTGATGTGGATAGGGGAATCCTCCTGCTGTGGTATTGTATTCTGACAGCAAGGAGCCTTCCCCACCGTCAGAATACAATGATTAATGTTGCAGGCTATAGCGGCCACACTGATCGTTCAGGAAAAACCTAACAGGCTGGTTGCACACAAGTCGATTGATAGATCAACTTGCGTAGCCTTCCAATACATGGATCTAAATTTGTCTGGTCCCTGCCGAAACGGCTGAATTTTGATTCATGTGTGGCCAGTTTTACTCTGCGAGTAATCTATAGGGCTGTGAGACGGTTGCACCTTTCACTCATAAATTAGTGTTGTATACAGAACAAAGTGTTTTCCTTTGATCTGCACATAATGTCAGTTGCAGCAAACTTGCAATTAAAAAAAAAAAGTTTTAACCTCCTTTGAACTCCTTCATCCTTTTTTACCCTTAGCTATTTTTGCTGATTTTGTTTTTCTAATGTAAAATGTTAAAACACTGCATGAAAAGGAAACCTTTTGTACTAAAAACATAATTTTAGGGCCTTTATAAAAATGGGCAAATAGCAGACTAAGGCCCCTTTCACACTGGGTCGGTTTGCAGGAGTTATTGCGCTAAAAATAGTGCCTGCAAACCGACCTAAAACTGCCGCTACTGTTTCTCCAGTGTGAAAGCCCAAGGGCTTTCACACTGGAGCGGTGCGCTGGCAGGAGAGAAAACAGCAAACTGCATCTTTGGATCGGTGAATACACCGCTCCTAAAGTGCTCCTGCCCATTGAAATCAATGTAGCGGTGCTATGCGAGCGGTTTTAACCCTTTTTCAGCCGCCAGCGGGGGTTAAAACCGCACCGCTAGCAGCCGAATACCGCCGCTAAAACAACGGTAAAGCGGCGCTAAAAATAGCGCAGTTTTACCGCTGACGCCCCCACCACCCCAGTGTAAAGGGGCCTAAGATTCAGTTTTGGTTACAACAATGTTAATGTAAGTCTGGATTTAGTTTCATGCTGTCATATCTGTGGGTGCCAGCAGCCACCGCCCATCGTCAACAGTTCTAAAGGGAAACAATTATCAGACAGTTTAGAAAACCCTGTCACGGCTGTCATTGTTTCCCCTGACTCTCCTGGAGTCAATGTACACCTACTACACCATAGCCAAACCAATTGTTCGTGTTTATAGAATCATTATGTGGTTGTGGTGTCTGGACAGTCAGATAGAGCTGCCATGTCTTACTGGCTTTTAAGGTCTATAGGCTACCTAAGAATGGAATACAATGCTGTTATTATTCATTGCCTGAGGTAAGACAGATGTTTTTCAAAAGTGAGATATACAGTGGATATAAAAAGTCTGCACACCCCTGTTAAAATGTCAGGCTTCTGTGATGTAAAAAATAAGACAAAGATAAATCATTTCAGAACTTTTTCCACCTGTGACCTATAAACTGTACAACTCAGTTGAACAACAAACTAAGTAAAAATAAAATAATATGGTTGCATAAGTGTGCACATCCTAAGGCCTCATGTACACTGCCGCTGGTAAACGGACGTTTAGGAGCCCGTTGGGCATGTTTTTCAGCTGCCCCTGAACTCTCCTCTATGTTATCTTATCAGTTCATGTACACAGGGTCGTTTATAGTCATTTCTAGGCAGTTGAGTTTAGAAGCATTTTTTGGAAAGCAAAAAAAATGCGTTCAGAGAGGCATTTGAAACGCCAAATGCCCTTAACAGCTTGTAAGCGTGGTAACTCTCTTTTAGCCGCGTTTCGTTTACAGGCGTTTTTAATGGAGATACATTTTTGACTATTTGAAAAAATCTATATTTTAAAAACACTCCTAAATGTAAACGCGGCATGTAAACACAGCAAAATGGACAATTCTGGCCCAATTTGGACATTTTTACTTAGGGGTGTACTCACTTTTGTTGCCAGTGGTTTAGACATTAATGGCTGAGTGTTGAGTTATTTTGAGGGGACAGCAAATGTACACTGTTATACAAGCTGTACACTCACTACTTTACATTGTAGCAAAGTGCCATTTCTTCAGTGTTGTCACATGAAAAGATAAAATAAAATATTTACAAAAATGTCAGGGGTGTACTCACTTTTGTAAGAAACTGGGTGTGTGTGTATACAGTATATATATATATATATATATATATACACATACACACACACACACATACACACACTATCTTATGGCAAGCCCTTTGAGTAATTGCAGCTGACCTACAAATCACTCATTAACTTGGCATCTGACAGAGATATGAGCCATGATATTGAATAGAGTTATATCTATAGCCATAATGATCTAATTTCATGGTGTCTGTAAGTTCAAACTATGACCTAAATAGAGGGGTTTTTTTAGTATGTTTACCAAGTTCCCATCACAAGTGTACATTGATTATCACTATCCCTTAAGTATATATACTAATGCTTAAAGCTGAAGTTTAATTTTTTTTTTTTTTTTTTTGATACACTGACATAACTTGCCTGTAATGACGAGTGTCCTACATCCTGCTGGCTGCCTCCTAATGTAGAAATCATCCCTTCGCTGACTTCAGGTCCTCCTCGCAGCTGTCAACATCTGGCGCTGCATTTATTTGAAGCAGCGGCAGTTCTGCTAATGCTTGCCCTCCCCTCTCCTCCATTAAAAAAAGCCTTGTATCATTTTCACAGAATGAGACATGTTCTGGGAGTGGAGGAAGGCTCAGTTCCCACCACCGCAATGTGATTTTGATGCGATAGGACCCTTTCCCAAGCTGTGCTGCATTGATTTGAACAGGCACCATGTTATTTTCATTGTCATGGAACCCAAATCGCATCAGTCCTAAGTGGATCCTGTCTTTTATCCAACCCTTTCTCTATTCACAGAGCATTTTACATTAATTTACAGTTGTGCTCAAAAGTTTGCATACCCTGGCAGAAATTGTGAAATTTTGGCATTAATATTGAAAATATGATTAATTATGCCAAAAAATTGTCTTTTATTCAAGGATAGTGATCACATTAAGCCATTTATTATCACATAGTTTTTGGCTCCTTTTAAAATCATAATGATAATAAAAATCACCCAAATGGCCCTGATTAAAAGTTTACATAAAGGACGGTAATCAAGTTCCGCGCAACAAGACTTGATATTCCACCACTGTGCTCCTGTGCAAAAAATGCCTGCCGACTTAAATAAATTAATATGAAAATGGTATTTTAAATTAAAAAAAATAGTGGCGCTGTGTTTCACATGAGTATAGTGATACCTAATCTAATAAACCACCAGATGGTGATAATGAAACCCAAAACAATGAATATGTTATTTACGTGTCCATAATAATTCCAAGTGTGTTAACACTCCAATGGTGAACGAAAAAAAACATGTGCACTCATAAAAATGATAAACTAATAAACAGAGACCTGGTCTGTGAGGTAGGGTGGAGTGGTTTCACAGCTGCGAACAAGGGTGGACTCTCTGGACACTGAGACACTGATTTTGCTGAGCTCCTGCATCTTGCCTTGTAACCTGAAGCAAGTGGGAACCCTAAACTCTAGTGTGGGACTGAGAGACTAGTGGCCAAGAAAAGAGCACCAGAACATGTAGAAGTTCATCAGCTACATGAAGTACAATATTTCTGCATTGTTTCTTTCCATGTGGATATATCCCCTCAGGATGAGCACTGCTGCAAATTGAAGAGCTTTATTTACCCTGATCAGCCACGGGGGGCTGTCTATTTCCTATGTGCCGAGCATGAGAGTGCAAGGCAATTTTTTGTGGTGAGTGCGGTTCCATAGGAGTGCATCACAATCACGATCGGTGTGGTGGAAGGAAGTTGAATTACATAGGAAGATTTTCTCATTTCACTTCATACTTCTGACACACAGCACTGTGCATGAACTTTTTTATCATCGTTTTTATTTGTTAGTGTATGGATTGATATCATTATTCTCATTCAATTTATTTTTGTTCATCACTTTATTCACTTATTGTTTTTATTAGTTTATCATTTTTATGAGTGCACATGTTTTTTTTCGTTCACCATTGGAGTGTTAACACACTTGGAATTATTATGGACACGTAAATAACATATTCATTGTTTTGAGTTTCATTATCACCATCTGGTGGTTTATTAGATTAGGTATCACTATACTCATGTGAAACACAGCGCCACTATTTTTTAATTTAAAATACCATTTTCAAAAAGTTTATATACCCTGAAATGTTTGGCCTTGGTACAGACACAGAAGATGACACACCCAGGTTAAAATGGCTATTGAAGGTTAATTTCCCACATTTGTGGCTTTTTATATTGCAAGGAGTATCTGTGTATAAATAGTCAATGAGTTTGTTAGCTCTCACATGGATGCACTAAGTAGGCTTGATACTAAGCCATGGGGAGCAGAAAAGAACAGTTTAAAAGACCTGCATAACAAGGTAATGAAACTTTACAAAGATGAAAAAGATATAAAAAGATATCCAAAGCCTTGAATATGCCAGTCAGTACTGTTCAATCATTTAATAAGAAGTGGAAAATGTGGGGATCTCTTGATACCAAGCCAAGGTCAGGTAGATCAAAAAAGATTTCAGCCACAACTGCCACAGGAATTGTTCGGGATACAAAGAAAAACCCACAGGTAACCTCAGGAGAAATACAGGCTGCTCTGGAATAAGATGGTGTGGTTGTTTTTAAGGAGCACAATATGATGATACTTGAACAAAAAGAGCTGCATTGTCGAATTGCCAGAAAGAAACCTTTACTGCACAAGTTCCAAAACATAGCCCAGTTACAATATGCCCAACAACACCTTGACATGCCTCATTGGCTTTTTTGTGGCATTGGAGCAGTAAAGGCCTCCTTCTGGCAGCTCCACCATGCAGCTCTTTTTTGTTCAAGTATCGTTGAATTGTGCTCCTTAAAAACAACCACACCGTCTTTTTGGAGAGCAGCCTGTATTTCTCCTGAGGTTAACTGTGGGTTTTTCTTTGTATACTGAGCAATTCTTCCTCCAGTTGTGGCTGAAATCTTTCTTGGTCCACCTGACCCTGGTTTGGTATCAAAAGAACCCCAAATTTTCCACTTCTTAACCGCTTGCGGACCAGTGCACGACGATGTACGTCAGCACAATGGCATGGCTGCGCAAATGGGTGTACCCTTTAAATTGTGGGCTAGTGGGCACGCGCGTCCGCAAGTGGCCTGTGATCGTGGCACAGAGAGGCAGAACGGGGAGATGCCTATGTAAACAAGGCATTTCCCTGTTCTGCCTATCAACATGACAGGGAACTACTGCTCCCAGTGATCAAGAGCAGTGATCTCTGTCATGTTCTAGTGAGCCCACCCCCCCTACAGTTAGAACACAGTGAGGGAACACAGTTAACCCCTTGATCGCCCCCTAGTGTTTATCCCTTTCCCTGCCAGTGTAATTTACACAGTAATCAGTGCATTTTCATAGCACTGATCGCTGTATAAATGTCAATGGTCCCAAAATAGTGTCAAAAGTGTCCAATGTGTCCGCCGCAATGTCACAGTCATGATAAAAAATTGCAGATCGCCGCCATTACTAATAAAAAATAATTAATAATAAAAATGCCATAAATCTATCCCCTATTTTGTAGACGCTATAAATTTTGCGCAAGCCAATCAATATACGCTTATTGCGTTTTTTTTTTTACCAAAAATATGTAGAAGAAAACATATTGGCCTAAACTGAGGAAGAAATTTGTTTTTTTATATATTTTTTGGGGATATTTATTATAGCAAAAAGTAAAAAATATTGTTTTTTTTTTTCAAAATTGTCTTTTTCTTTGTTTATAGCACAAAAAATAAAAACCACAGAGGTGATCAATTACCACCAAAAAAAGCTCTATTTGTGGGGAAAAAAAGGACATCAATTTTGTTTGGGTGCAACATCGCACGACCGCGCAATTGTCAGTTAAAGCGACACAGTTCCGAATCGCAAAAAGTGCTCTGGTCAGGAAGGGAGTAAATCCTTCTGGGGTTTAAGTGGTTAATAAGGGATTAAACAGTACTGACTGGCATATTCAAGGCTTTGGGCATCTTTATATATCCTTTTCCATCTTTATAAAGTTCCATTACTTTATTACGCAGGTCTTTGACTGTTTTTTTCTACCTTCTCATGGCTCAGTGTCTAGCCTGCTTAGGGCATCCAAGTGAGAGCTAAAAAACACATTGATTATTTATACACAGACAATAATTGTGATTTAAAAGCCATAAATGTGAGAAATTAACCTTTAATTGACGTTTTAACCTATGTGTGCCACCTTCTGTGTCTGTACCAAGGCCAAAAATTCCTTGGTATGTAAACTTTTCATCAGGACCATTTGGGTGATTTCTGTTATCAATATAATTTAAAAAGGATCCAAAAAACTATGTGATAATAAACGGCTTCATGTGATCACTATCCTTAAATAAAAGACAGTTTTTTGGTATAATCAGTCATATTTTCAATATTAATGCCAAAATGTCACAATTTCTGCCAGGGTATGCAAACTTTTGAGCTCAACTGTATAACAATACAAGGTGTTTTCTTAATGGAGGAAAGGGGATGGCAAGTGTGAAGAGGGATTCAATAAGAACCAGCCAGCAGGATGTAAGACAACATTCAGTTTTGTCCCTGGTCCAATATAACAAAAATAAAGTTCAGCTTCAAAATATATGAATATTTTTCGAAAAGGCAAACATACTTCCTTCACTCTGTGATTTATTATTTGCTGTTTTTTATTTAATTAGTGGGACTGCTTTAGCAGTCCCACTATTGTTATTCGATTTTATTTATTTTTAATTTTATTATTTAATTTTATTCTGTAAGTTTTTTGGCTCTGCGTAACTTCTGCATACTTTCAGCTATTAAAACCATTCAACTATTAAAATGTTCGTCTCTTTCAGCTGATGATGGGACTTTTTCAACTTTTTTTCTACTATTTATACTTTTTAAAATATTAAGCTTTTTAACACTTTTTTTTTTTAACATTGAAGTCAATGGGAGCATGCTTCAGATCCTTAAAATCTTCTTCTGCTCCCAAAAGTTTCAGCTCTTTCATACTTTCACCTACAGACGCCAAACAAACTTTAAAATGTTCACAAAATATTCAGCTATCTGGCTATATCTTTTCAGTTTGATATCTTTTACAGTTTTGTGAAAAAGCCGTTTGTTTAGTGGTCATTTCAGAAAATTTTAGCCATTAATCAGAGTGTACTGTGTTGCTTTTGTTGCCATGGTTACCAAAGCTTCTGTTATACACGGGGGGAGGTGGCTGGAGCATCTCAGCTCTGATTACAGAGCCCGGGGGAGGGGACAGACACACCATGTACTGATTTATAATAGAGGAATATGATGGGGCAGTTTAGATGGTGGCAATATGATGGGGCAATTTTGATGGAGCAGTTTTGATAGGGACAATTTTGATGGGGACAATTTTGATGGAGCCATTTTGATGGGGACAATTCTGATGGAGCAGTTTTGATGGTGGCAATATGATGGGGCAGTTTTGATGGGGGCAATTCTGATGGCAATATGATGGGGCAGTTTTGATGGGGCAATTTTGATGGTGGCAATATAATGGGGCAGTTTTGATGGGGCAATTCTGATAGGGCAGTTTTGATGGGGACAATTTTGATGGGACAGTTTTGATGGCAGTATGATGGGGCAGTTTTGATGGCAGTATGATGGGGGCAGTTTTGATGGGGGCCCTTTTAGCAATTCAGCATTCCCACACATTTTCCCCAGGAAATGCATTTTCTAGTTTATTATTCCGTACGTTTTTTGTCTCTGCGTAACTTCTGCATACTTTTATCTATTAAAACCATTCAGCTATTAAAATGTTTATCTCTTTCAGCTGATGATGGGACTTTTTCAACTTTTTTTCTACTATTTATACTTTTTAAAATATTAAGCTTTTTAACATGTTTTTTTTAACATTGAAGTCAATGGGAGCATGCTTCAGATCCTTAAAATCTTCTTCTGCTCCCAAAAGTTTCAGCTCCTTCATACTTTCACCTACAGACGCCAAACAAACTTTAAAATATTCAGCTATCTGGCTATATCTTTTCAGTTTGATATCTTTTACAGTTTTTGTGAAAAAGCCGTTTGTTTAGTGGTCATTTCAGGAAATTTTAGCCATTAAACAGAGTGTACTGTGCTGGTTTTGTTGTCATGGTTACCAAAGCTTCTGTTATACACGGGGGGAGGTGGCTTGAGCATCTCAGCTCTGATTACAGAGCCCGGGGGAGGGGACAGACACACCATGTACTGATTTATAATAGAGGAATATGATGGGGCAGTTTTGATGTGGCAGTTCTGATGGGGCAGTTTTGATGGTGGCAATATGATGGGGCAGTTTTGATAGGGCAATTCTGATGGGGCAGTTCTAATGTGGCAATTCTGATGTGGCAGTTTTGATGGGGCAATTTTGATGGGGTAGTTTTGATGGTGGCAATATGATGGGGCAGTTTTGATGGGGACAATTTTAATGGAGCAGTTTTGATGGTGGCAATATGATGGGGCAGTTTTGATGGTGGCAATATGATGGGGCAATTCTGATGGGGCAGTTTTGATGGTGGCAATATGATGGGGCAGTTTTGATGGGGCAATTCTGATGGGGCAGTTTTGATGGTGGCAATATGATGGGGCAGTTTTGATGGGGACAATTTTGATGGGGCAGTTTTGATGGCAGTATGATGGGGGCAGTTTTGATGGGGGCCGTATTAGCAATTCAGTATTCCCCACGCATTTTCCCCAGAAAATGCATTTTCTAGTTTAAAGAAACATTTTTATATGAAAAGCCATCAACTCCCCTTACTTGGCTTTATGTAAGAAAATCTATAAAACTGGCCAATCCATACATACTCTATCTGTAAAATTTGAACCAATTTTAAAAGTATTTGCTTCTTTTTAGTTCTGTAAATGATCAACTATTATAATATGCATCTTTCACTGCCAATAGGTACCTGTACAGAGCATTCATATCATCCTGCAAGTTTTACAGTCGAGGCTATAAACTCATCTTTATCAGCAGGTGCCATGGGCTCAGAAAATATAAATATTCATAACAGACTAGTCACACCTTTATTGGCCTCTCTTCTGCTATAGGAATAATCTGTTTGGTACAGCATGAATGTGTACTTTTTGTGTTTAAAGTTCACGGAACATGCAGCTGTGCACACCAAATGTTATGTACATAGTGCAACGTCTGTACAGTCGCTGTGTGTGCTTAACATAACCCCTGAGCTTCCTTCAATCCAGGTATAGGCGTTTGTCTGCAAAGCATGTACATGCATCCCAAGGGTGTTGACCATAACTGTACAAAATGTTGGGGTAACATAGGAGAAACTGATAACCACAGGGGTATTTGGAATATTTGGCATTATAAATATTTTACATTATGTACACATCTTTAAATCACAATTAAATGAGCAAGCCATACTTAAATCAGAATTAAACCCCAAATAAAAAATGTAATCTGCTTCTTATGCCCTGTACACACGATTGGAATTTCCGTCAGAAAAATCTTGGATGGTTTTTTCCAACGGAATTCCGCTCAAGCTTGCCTTGCATACACACGGCCACACAAAAGTTTTCTGAACTTTTGACCGTCAAGAACGCGGTGACGTACAACACTATGACGAGCCGAGAAAATTAAGTTCAATGCTTCCGAACATGCATCAAATTGTTTCCGAGCATTCGTCGTTTTTTGAGCGGAAAAATGGAATTTCCGATAGGAACTTTTTCCGAAGGGAAAATAGAGAACCTGCTCTCAATCTGAAAGCAGGAGCCCTGTAGAATAAAAAGAAGGTTTTTGCAATGTTTAATGTTGAACAGTCTTTAAGCAACTGTTTTTCAACCCTGTATTTTCGGGGAAAAATACAGTAAAATGAATTTTAGTGCATCCAAAAAATATATATATATACCCAATTTTGGTAAAATCTAAAAGGGGTTGTGGTGGGTTTTTTTTTACGTTTGGGAATCCTTTGTCCAAACCCTACCAGCTGGTACCCAACAGTGTTCTCAATATACCCAGTGGTGTGTGACCCTTCAATTGATTCTGTATCCTCCACCTAATTGGAAATAGAGCCTAGGTTCACATTGCTGCGGGATAGATATCTACCCGGCAATGCAGTCCGACTTCGGAGGCAATTTGACAGACATCTGTGCGGGTTCCTGCACAGACGTCTATTGAAATTGCCCCCCAAGTTGCCAAAAGTAGTACAGGAACTACTTTTGGGAATCGGTGCAGTGCTGCAAAGTCAGCGTAGCACTGCCAATTTGACATGTTAAATCGCATGCCAAATCGTACCAATGTGAACCTAGGCTAAAACCTGGTAAATAAGGCCTTCCCCCTTTCCATCTCCACCTATACATTTTTAACTGACCGATGTGCTACCTGGTGTTTACTGTAAATGCTTTCTAGACCTGTTCTACTAGTTCACTTTGAAATAATTTATGAACTGTCTATGAACTGTCCATTTTCAATTCTTTCTTCGGGCCAATTGTTGCAGCCCCTAACATTGTTAAATGCATTCTCACCTAAAATATAAATAAAAAAAATAAATAAAATGACTGATTTGTGTACAGCTGCAAAAAAGGGGGTTGTGTCAAGTAAATTGATGCCAAATATGTCAAGTCTGTAAACTGTGTGCCCCCATAACATGGAAAATGATAGTACTTAAAATTCTCCATAAACAATGCTTTAAAAGCCTTTATAGCTCATCTGAGTGAACAGCGAGTTATGGCCCTAGAATTATTGTTGCTTTTACTCTGACATTTGAGCCGATACCTCACAAGTATGGTGCAATTCTGGTCTACATACACATATGCACCCTGTACATGCACTTGCATTTGTGGGTGTGTGAAGGGCAATGGGGTTAATTTCTTTTTACTTTTTTGATTAAATTTTGTTAAGTTATTGTTCTTTACTTTTAACAACCCTTCTATGTGATAGCAATTGGTACACTTTATGGAGACATCAGGGGCTTATTAGACCCTTATCACTCCCCTGCAGATAATCAAGCACAAACAATGCTTGATTAGTTGATTCCCTGGCTAGAGCAGCCTGAAACTGGAAATGCCCATAGCTGAGCGCTTCTGCCTTTATAAACAGCAGAGGGGATCAGGGAAAAGTTTGGGGTTCGGGACCACACCGTCTGTACTGTAAAAGTGATCACTTTAACACGACAACTGTTTGCTGGCTGACTGGATGGTAACAAACCAGTGACTGTTACTTGCATAGGCTGATGTTCATGTATATACGTACATAGTATATCCAAAGAGGCAAAGTAGTTAAGCAGTTACAACACTTTTTGGTCTGCTAAAGGAAGTTGAAAAGTAACAGACTAAAGATGGTTATACACTGATCGAAATTCAGCCAGTCCAGAAGGGACAGCCACATTTCAATAAATATACAGTATCTCACAAAAGTGGATACACCCCTCACATTTTTGTAAATATTTTATTTTATCTTTTCATGTGCCAACACTGAAGAAATGACACTTTGCTACAATGTAAAGTAGTGAGTGTACAGCTTGTATAACAGTGTAAATTTGCTGTCCCCTCAAAATAACTCAACACACAGTCATTAATGTCTAAACCGCTGGCAACAAAAGTGAGTACACCCCTAAGTGAAAATGTTCAAATTGGGCCCAAAGTGTCAATATTTTGTGTGGCAACCATTATTTTCAAGCACTACCTTAACCCGCTTGGGCATGGAGTTCACCAGAGCTTCACAGGTTGCCACTGGAGTCCTCTTCCACTCCTCCATGACGACGTCATGGAGCTGGTGGATGTTAGAGACCTTGCGCTCCTCCACCTTCTGTTTGAGGATGCCCCACAGATGCGCAATAGGGTTTAGGTCTGGAGACATGCTTGGCCAGTCCATCACCTTTAACCCCAGCTTCTTTAGCAAGGCAGTGGTCACCTTGTAAGTGTGTTTGGGGTCGTTATGTTTGAAATACTGCCCTGCGGCCCAGTCTCTGAAGGGAGGGGGTCATGCTCTGCTTCAGTATGTCACAGCACATGTTGGCATTCATGGTTCCCTCAATGAACTCTAGCTCCCCATTGGCGGCAGCACTCATGCAGCCCCAGACCATGACACTCCCACCACCATGCTTGACTGTAGGCAAGACAAACTTGTCTTTGTACTCCTCACCTGGTTGCCGCCACACACGCTTGACACCATCTGAACCGAATAAGTTTATCTTGGTCTCATCAGACCACAGGACATGGTTCCAATAATATATGTCCTTAGTCTCTGCTTGTCTTCAGCAAACTGTTTTTGCGGGCCTTCTTGTGCATCATCTTTAGAAGAGGCTTCCTTCTGGGATGACAGCCATGCAGACCAATTTGATGCAGTGTGCGGCGTATGGTCTGAGCACTGACAGGCAGACCCCCCTTCAATCTCTGCAATGCTGGAAGCACTCATAAGTCTATTTCCCAAAGACAACCTCTGGATAGGACGCTGAGCACAACCATGGTGAGGCCTGTTCTGAGTGGAACCTGTCCTGTTAAACCGCTGTGTGGTCTTGGCCACCGTGCTACAGCTCAGTTTCAGGATCTTGGTAAACTTCTTATAGCCTAGGCCATCCTTATGTAGAGCAACAATTTTTTTTTTTTCAGATCCTCAGAGAGTTCTTTGCCATGAGGTGCTATGTTGAACTTCCAGTGACCAGTATGAGAGAGTGAGAGCGATAACACCAAATTTAACACACCTGCTCCCCATTCACACCTGAGACCCTGTAACACTAACGAGTCACATGACAACAGGGAGGGAAAATGGCTAATTGGGCCCAATTTGAACATTTTTACTTAGGGGTGTACTCACTTTTGTTGCCAGCCATTTAGACATTACTGGCTGTGTGTTGAGTTATTTTGAGGGGACAGAAAATTTACACTGCAATACAAGCTGTACACTCACTACTTTACATTGTAGCAAAGTGTCATTTCTTCAGTGTTCTCAAAAAGATATAATAAAATATTTACAAAAATGTGAGGGGTCTACTCATTTTGTGAGATACTGTATGGGCTCCCCTGCCTAACAAAAGTTGATTGTTTAACTTCTGTTTAACCACTTCAGCCCCGGAAGGATTTACCCCCTTCCTGACCAGAGCACTTTTTACAATTTGGCACTGCGTCGCTTTAACTGCTAATTGCGCGGTCATGCAATGCTGTAACCAAACGAAATTTGCGTCCTTTTCTTCCCACAAATAGAGCTTTCTTTTGATGGTATTTGATCACCTCTGCCATTTTTATTTTTTGCGCTATACACGGAAAAAGACCGAAAATTTTGAAAAAAAATGATATTTTCTACTTTTTGTTCTAAAAAAAATCCAATAAACTCAATTTTAGTCATACATTTAGGCCAAAATGTATTTGGCCACATGTCTTTGGTAAAAAAAATGTCAATAAGTGTATATTTATTGGTTTGCGCAAAAGTTATAGCGCCTACAAACTAGGGTACATTTTCTGGAATTTACACAGTCTTTAATTTATGACTGCCTATGTCATTTCTTGAGGTGCTAAAATGACAGGGCAGTACAAAACCCCCACAAATGACCCCATTTTGTAAAGTAGACACCCCAAGGAAATTGCTGAGAGGCATGTTGAGCCCATTGAATATTCATTTTTTTTGTCCCAAGTGATTGAATAATGAAAAAAAAAAAAAAAAAAAAAAAATTACAAAAAGTTGTCACTAAATGATATATTGCTCACACAGGCCATGGGCATATGTGGAATTGCACCCCAAAATACATTTAGCTGCTTCTCCTGAGTATGGGGATACCACATGTGTGGGACTTTTTGGGAGCCTAGCCGCATACGGGGCCCCGAAAACCAATCACTGCCTTCAGGATTTCTAAGGGCGTACATTTTTGATTTTACTCCTCACTACCTATCACAGTTTTGAAGGCCATAAAATGCCCAGATGGCACAAACCCCCCCCAAATGACCCCATTTTGGAAAGTTGACACCCCAAGCTATTTGCTGAGAGGCATGTTGAGTCCATGGAATATTTTATATTTTGACACAAGTTGCGGGAAAGTGACAATTTATTTATTTATTTTTTTTTTTTTTGCACAAAGTTGTCACTAAATGATATATTGCTCACACAGGTCATGGGCATATGTGGAATTGCACCCCAAAATACATTCTGCTGCTTCTCTTGAGTACGGGGATACCACATGTGTGGGACTTTTTAGGAGCCTAGCCGCGTACGGGACCCCGAAAACCAATCACCGCCTTCAGGATTTCTAAGGGTGTACATTTTTGATTTCACTCTTCACTGCCTATCACAGTTTCGGAGGCCATGGAATGCCCAGGTGGCACAAACCCCCCCCAAATGACCCCATTTTGGAAAGTAGACACCCCAAGCTATTTGCTGAGAGGCATGGTGAGTATTTTGCAGCTCTCATTTGTTTTTGAAAATGAAGAAAGACAAAAAAAAAAATTTTTTTTTTCTTTTTTTAATTTTCAAAACTTTGTGACAAAAAGTGAGGTCTGCAAAATACTCACTATACCTCTCAGCAAATAGCTTGGGGTGTCTACTTTCCAAAATGGGGTCATTTGGGGGGGGTTTGTGCCACCTGGGCATTCCATGGCCTCCGAGACTGTGATAGGCAGTGAAGAGTGAAATCAAAAATTTACGCCCTTAGAAAGCCTGAAGGCGGTGCTTGGTTTTCGGGGTCCCATACGTGGCTAGGCTCCCAAAAAGTCTCACACATGTGGTATCCCCGTACTCAGGAGAAGCAACAGAATGTATTTTGGGGTGTAATTTCACATATTCCCATGGCATGTTTGAGCAATATATCATTTAGTGACAACTTTGTGCAAAAAAAAAAAAAATAATAATTTGTCTCTTTCCCGCAACTTGTGTCACAATATAAAATATTCCATGGACTCGACATGCCTCTCAGCAAATAGCTTGGGGTGTCTACTTTCCAAAATGGGGTCATTTGGGGGGGTTTGAACTGTCCTGGCATTTTATGCACAACATTTAGAAGCTTATGTCACACATCACCCACTCTTCTAACCACTTGAAGACAAAGCCCTTTCTGACACTTTTTGATTACATGAAAAAATTATTTTTTTTTGCAAGAAAATTACTTTGAACCCCCACACATTATATATTTTTTTAAAGCAAATGCCCTACAGATTAAAATGGTGGGTGTTTAATTTTTTTTTTCACACAGTATTTGCGCAGCGATTTTTCAAACGCATTTTTTGGGGAAAAAACACACTTTTTTACATTTTAATGCACTAAAACACACTATATTGCCCAAATGTTTGATGAAATAAAAAAGATGATCTTAGGCCGAGTACATGGATACCAAACATGACATGCTTTACAATTGCGCACAAACGTGCAGTGACAACAAAATAAATACATTTTTAAAAGCCTTTAAAAGCCTTTACAGGTTACCACTTTAGATTTACAGAGGAGGTCTACTGCTAAAATTACTGCCCTCGATCTGACCGTCGCGGTGATACCTCACATGCATGGTGCAATTGCTGTTTACATTTGACGCCAGACCGACGCTTGCGTTCGCCTTAGCGCGAGAGTAGGGGGGACAGGGGTGCTTTTTTTTTTTTTTTTTTTTTTTTTTTCTTTATTATTTTTTTGCTTTTTTATCTTATTTTAAAACTGTTCCTTTCATTTTTTTTTTTTTTTAATCATTTTTATTGTTATCTCAGGGAATGTAAATATCCCCTATGATAGCAATAGGTAGTGACAGGTACTCTTTTTTGAAAAAATTGGGGTCTATTAGACCCTAGATTTCTCCTCTGCCCTCAAAGCATCTGACCACACCAAGATAGGTATGATAAAATGCTTTCCCAATTTCCCAATGGCGCTATTTACATCCGGCGAAATCTAAGTCATAAAATGCTCGTAGCTTCCGGTTTCTTAGGCCATAGAGATGTTTGGAGCCACTCTGGTCTCTGATCAGCTCTATGGTCAGCTGGCTGAATCACCGGCTGCATTCTCAGGTTCCCTGTTGAGACAGGAGAGCCAGAGAAAAACACGGAAGACGGTGGGGGGGGGGCATTCTCTCCCACTGCTTGTAAAAGCAGTCTAGAGGCTAATTAGCCGCTAGGATTGCTTCTACATGAAAGCCGACCGCTGGCTGAAAAGAATGATACCAAGATGATACCTAAACCTGCAAGCATCATTCTGGTATAACCACTCAAAGTCGTGAATGCTGTACCTGAAGACAAAAATATGGTTAACAATAAAGCACAGTAAACGGTAAAGTATAAAAAATTGCAGACCTGAAAAGCAAACATGATAAAACATAATAACAATAAAACATTGCAGAATAGAATACAGTAAAAAAGAGCAGAACAATAGAGAGAATAGAGAAAGAGAGAATAGAGAGAGAACAATAAAACGACAACTATTATTTTTTATTTTATATTTTTGTTTGTGTTTTTTTTTACACTTTTTTTGTAACTGTAACTTTTATAACTGTAACCGGTTCCAGGTTCGGGTCTCTCAAAATGCGATGGCATCTTGGGAGACCCTGTGAAAGTGTGCCTAGTCTGTGGAATGCTGTACCCTACGCTAATACTCAGCTAGTGAATGGTAGCGTTCAAAACATTCACCAATGCAAAGACCAGGATTGTCAGGACAGGAGGGACAATAATAGTGGGTGTCACGCCTATATCCGCGCTTACTGCAGACACAACATCTTTTTTGGGGGGGTTCGTTGGGTAGGGGTACTCGGGAGGACATAAAAATGCCTCTCATGCAGCCGACTGCATTTGGTTGGGGATGTGAATGGGGGAAGTACAGGCGCTGCAGAAGTGGTGGGTTCCCAATTAGGATTGGCGAATGCAGCAGGAAGGGCACTATGGGCACGACGGGCCTGTGTTTGTCTTCTTGGTGGCAGCGGGACACTACTTGTGCTTGCCACCTCACCAGCTTGAACTGCACTTATGGGACTCGCCACGTCACCAAGTGTTACTGCAGTGCTGGTTTGACTACGACCGGGGTGTACTAGGCCGCTGGCGCTTGCCAGTTCACCAAAACGCTACCAAAAAAACTGTTAACGATCGCAGGGATCAGGCCTGACTCTGCGAACGCTGCAGTTATGCATTTAGTGTTTTGTAAGTGACAGTGATCGATCGATACTGCACTTGGGTGGGCTGGGCTGGGCCGGGCGGAGGGGCAAAACGCAGGTGCTAGCAGGTATCTGGGCTGATCCCGCTAACACTGCGTTTTTGGGAACCCTAAACTGCTGGGGACGCCAGTATAGATCTGATCGGATCAGATATTGATCAGTTCAGATACTATACCACTAAGGGAGGTGTACAGTGCGTGCGTGGGTGTTAGCGCTACTGGCACTAACCTGACGCTGCCTGGGGCTGGTGCTTGCCAGTTCACCAAAACGCTACAAAAAAAATTGTTAGCGATCGCAGGGATCAGGCCTGACTCTGCGAACGCTGCAGTTATGCGTTTAGTGTTTTGTAAGTGACAGTGATCGATCGATACTGCACTTGGGTGGGCTGGGGTGGGCTGGGCTGGGCCGGGCGGAGGGGTAAAACGCAGTTGCTAGCAGGTATCTGGGTTGATCCCGCTAACACTGCGTTTTTGGGAACCCTAAACTGCTGGGGACGCTAGTATAGATCTGATCGGATCAGATATTGATGCGTTCAGATACTATACCACTAAGGGAGGTGTACGGTGCGTGGGTGTTAGCGGTACTGGCACTAACCTGACGCTGCCTGGGGCTGGTGCTTGCCATTTCACCAAAATGCTACCAAAAAAACTGTTAGCGATCGCAGGGATCAGGCCTGACTCTGCGAACGCTGCAGTTATGCGTTTAGTGTTTTGTAAGTGACAGTGATCGATCGATACTGCACTTGGGTGGGCTGGGCCGAGCTGGGCGGAGGGGCAAAACGCAGGTGCTAGCAGGTATCTGGGCTGATCCCGCTAACACTGTGTTTTTGGGAACCCTAAACTGCTGGGGGCGCTAGTATAGATCTGATCGGATCAGATATTGATCCGATCAGATACTATACCACTAAGGGAGGCGTATGCTGCGTGCGTGGGTGTTAGCGGTACTGGCGCTTATCTGACGCTGCCTGGGGCGACGCATATCACCGCCGGGCGATCAGGGGGCTAAATCTTTATTCGGTAATAAACGGCGGGTGCCCTGACACTATAAAAAATAAACAAACTAACCAGCGTCACCCGTAACGGTTATACAGTGATCAGTGGTGAAAGGGTTAACTAGGGGGCAATCAAGGGGTTAAAACATTTATTAGATAGTATATGGGGGTCCCTGTCGCTATAAAACTCTGACGGCGAACCTAAATATTTATGTCCCTAACTAGCATCACCAGCGACACTAATACAGCGATCAGAAAAATGATCGCTTAGCGACACTGGTGACAGGGGGTGATCAAGGGGTTAAAACTTTATTAGGGGGGGTTAGGGGGGTACCCTAGACCTACAGGGGGCCTAACACTCACTGCCCTGACACTGTAACTGTCACAAACTGACACCAATACAGTAATCAGAAAAAAAAAAAAAAAAAAAAAAAAACCTGCTTGGTGTCAGTTTGTGACGGGGGGATCGGGGGGCGATCGGGGGGGGGATCGGGGTGTTTAGTGTGCCTGGCATGTTCTACTGTGTGTAGTGTGTTGGTGCACTTACATTGCAGTCTTCTCTCCTCGGCCCGGAACGGAAAATACCGAGCCGAGGAGAGATGACATCATTTCCTCTGCCTCTGTGTACAATACAGAGGCAGGGAAATGATCCTATTGGCTGAGAGCGATCGCGAGGGGGGGGCCACGAATGGATGGCCTCCCCCTCACCTCCGATCGCCGGGGGAGATTTGCCGACCGCCGCAGGCACCGGGGGGGGGTCCGATCGGACCCCCCACCCGCGGGCAGGCAAGGACGTACATACACGTCCTTTTGCCTGCCCGTGCCGCTCTGTCGACGTATATAGTCGTGCGGCGGTCGGCAAGTGGTTAAGGAACATGTTGGAAAATGTTCCATCAATCATTGGCTACAGCTGCTGATCAGTGTATTCCTCCATTCACCTTGTTTGGGTGGATGATGGAAACTTTTTTTTTTTTTTCTTTTCCTATTTACCCTACTGACAAAAAATGTAACCTTGTATTACTTTACTGGCCAGATCACCATGTGAAAAAAATGCTTAAAAAAAAATGCAGCCACCACAGACTTAGTAAGTTGCAATATGGAACATTTTCGTTTTTGGGTTTACTATCGCTTTTACCATCCTAATAATTAAGGATTTCTTTTATAAAGTGCTTAAAAAAAAAGACAAGTACACTTGCAAACAAATCATATTTATTTAATATTCATATATGCGCTTTAAAATATAACACTGGACAGTAAAAGGAATCTCTGTATACAGGTGAGTCTCAAAAATTTGAATATCAAACAGATAATTTATTTCAGTAATTCAATTCAAAAAGTGAAACTCGTATATTATATTGATTTGTTACACACAGAGTGATATATTTCAAGCATTTCTTTCTTTTAATTTTGATTATTCCTTACAGCTAGTAAAAACCTGAAATTCAGTATCTCAGAAATTTTGAATATTGTGAAAATGTTCAATATTGTAGACTTATGGTGTCACACTCTAATCAGCTAATTAACTCAAAACACTTGTAAAGGTTCCCTGAGCCTTTAAAGGGTAAGGTCACCTTTACAGAAAATCTGAAAGATGGACTTACACTAGGCCCCCTTCCTCACCCCCCTGGTCCCTTGATCACCCGTTATGAGACATCAGATTGCTGCTTTACCGGTACAGGGATTTGAAATCCCTGTGGCTTAATCTCCTAAACGTACCTCTCTGCATGTATAGGTAGGAGGCATTCTAAATGGATGGTGCTGACCAATCAGAACCAACCTAGCTCGTCCTGTCAGTGCTGGAGAAGAGGAGAGAAAGCTGCAGGGATTTCAAATCCCCGAACTGGTAAATTGGGTGGGTAATTGCGGGACACCAGGTCAGCTGGACCGGGGGCATGGGGGGGTCCAGTGTAAGTTCACCTTACAGATTTTTTGTAAAGGTGAACTTACACTTTAAATGGTCTCTCAGTCTGGTTCAGTAGGTTACACAATCATGAGGAAGACTGCTGCACTGACACCCTCCACAAGGAGGGTAAGTCAGAAAAGGTCATTGCTAAAGAAGCTGGCTGTTCACAGAATGCTGTATCCAAGCATATTAATGGATAGTTGAGAGGAAGGAAAAAGTGGGTTAGAAAAAGATGCACAAGCAACAGGGATAACCGCAGCCTTGAGAGGATTGTGAAGTAAAGGCCATTAAAGAATTTGGGGGAGATTCACAAGGCATGGACTACGGTTGGTGTCAGTGCTTCAAAAGCCACCACACACAGACGTATCCAGGACATGGGCTACAATTGTCGCATTCCTTGTCTCAAGCCACTCCTGAACCAGAGACAACGTCAGACGTGTCTGACCTGTTGCTTGGTGGTTCAAAGTCCTCTTTTTAGATGAAAATAAATTTTGCATTTTATTTAAAAATCAAGGTCCCAGAATTTGGAGGAAGAGTGGAGATGCACATAATCAAAGTTGCATGAGGTCCAGTGTGAAGTTTCCACAGTCTGTGATGATTTGGGGAGCCATTTTATCTGCTGGTGTTGGTCCACTGTGTTTTATCAAGTCCAAAGTCAGCGAAGCAATCTACCAGGAAATTCTAGAGCACTTCATACTTTCTTCTGCTGCCCAGCTTCATGGAGATGCTGATTTCATTTTCCAGCAGGACTTGGCACCTGCCCACACTGCCAAAAGTACCAATACCTGGTTTAATGATCATGGTATCACTGTGCATGATTGGCCAGCAAACTCACCTCACCTAAACCCCATAGAGAATCTGTGGATATTGTCAAGAGACACCAGACCCAACAATGCAGATGAGCTGAAGAACGCTATCAAAGCAACCTGGGCTTTCATAACACCCCAGCAGTGCCACAGGCTGATCGCCTCCATGCCACGCTGCATTTATGCAATAATTCATGCAAAAGGAGCCCCGACGAAGTATTGAGTGCATACAATACTGTATATGGACATAATTTTCAGTAAACAAACATTTCTGTATTAAAAATACTTTTACTTATTGGTCTTAGGTTGTATTCTAATTTTCTGAGATACCAAATTTTGGGTTTTAACTAGCTGTAATTATAAAACTAAATCGATCAGCGCAAACCGTATAACCTAACACTGAGCAGCTGTAGTACTGGGGGTAAAATTTATCAAATCCCAAAAAGCATAAATAGAAAGGCAGTACAGCGCATAAAAAACTAAATAAAAACCATCAATAATAGTCCATATAAAAACTAGATCCAAATAAAATCCAGCAATTCCTCCAGTGATAATCGTGACATGCAATATCTGGTAGGGTGACTGTAGTGAAATGGACCTCCACCTTCGGTAGTACAAGCCGCTCACCTCTACAGATGGACCCCTGAGTATATCAGACAGGTCAATTAAGCAGTTCCCTCACAGGGATAAAGGCAGAGGATGGTAAATACAGATCCTGGTCAGGTTTCAGCAACAGGTACTCTTGCAGTCATGACATGTGGAGATATATAAAGGAGATCTAGTGCTCTCTGTATATCACTAAAAATCTTTTATTTAAAGATAAGTCAAAACACTGCGGCCGCTGAGGAAGTCCCGCCCCCTTTAGGGACGTAACGCGTACGGCACCGCCAACGTGTCTGGATCGTGACGTCACCTGCGCTCCGTTCGTCTATTCAACGGGGATCATCCATCTTTACATGCTGTTGTCCTTTGCACTGGGGTACAGTGCGATGCTTGTAAGTGTTTTGACTTATCTTTAAATAAAAGATTTTTAGTGATATACAGAGAGCACTAGATCTCCTTTATATATCTCCACATGTCATGACTGCAAGAGTACCTGTTGCTGAAACCTGACCAGGATCTGTATTTACCATCCTCTGCCTTTATCCCTGTGAGGGAACTGCTTAATTGACCTGTCTGATATACTCAGGGGTCCATCTGTAGAGGTGAGCGGCTTGTACTACCGAAGGTGGAGGTCCATTTCACTACAGTCACCCTACCAGATATTGCATGTCACGATTATCACTGGAGGAATTGCTGGATTTTATTTGGATCTAGTTTTTATATGGACTATTATTGATGGTTTTTATTTAGTTTTATATGCGCTGTACTGCCTTTCTATTTAACTAGCTGTAAGCCATAATCATCAAAATTAAAAGAAAGAAATTCTTGACACATATCACTCTGTGTGTAATGAATCTATAGAATGAGTTTCACTTTTTGAATTGAATTACTAAAATAAAGTAACTATTCTAATTTTTTGGAGCTGCACCTGTACATAGTATGCAAAACAAGTGACAGGGTTGGGCAGAGATGTGCGGCTTATAGGACCTTCTTGTTTTCCATTTGAGACCGTGTTTCCCCGAAAATAAGACCTACTCCGAAAACAAGACCTAGTGTTTTTTTCCAGGAGGGCTGCAATATAATGCCGCGTACACACGGTCGGACTTTTCGTCTACAAAAGTCCAACGGACGCTGACGGACTAAAGCTGGCTGGTAATCCGATCGTGTGTGGGCTTCTCCGGACTTTCAACGGACTTTTTTAGCCTCAAATCCGACGGACTTTAGATTTGAAACATGCTTCAAATCTTTACGTCGTAAGTACGACGGACCCCGAAATCCGCTCGTCTGTGTGCTAGTCCGACGGACAAAAAACCCATGCTAGGGCAGCTATTGGCTACTGGCTATGAACTTCCTTATTTTAGTCCGGTGTACGTCATCACGTACGAATCCGTCGGACTTTTGTGTGGTCGTGTGTAGGCAAGTCCGTTCGTAAGAAAGTCTGCCGCAAGTCCGCCGAAGGTACGTCGGAAGTCTGTCGGACAGGCTGTCGGACTTTTGTAGACGAAAAGTCCGACCGTGTGTACGCGGCATAAGCCCTACTTGGAAAATAAGCCATAGTTTAAAATTCTTGTAAAAGCCTATAATCCACTCACTACAGTAGTATATAATACGCAATGTGTGTGTTTCTGTAATGTAATTGCAGGGAAGAGAGCTTCGGCGGGTCACAGAAGCACAGAGTGGAGCTATAACTAAGGTATTTGGCACAATTATATTACAGAAACAAACACATTGTACATTATATACTACTGTAATAGAGTGGATTATAGGATTGTACAAGCATTTTAACTCACTTCACACTGGGGATTCCTTTCAGGGAGAGAGAGGGGGAGAGAAGACTGCACTGAAAATAAGCCCTACTGTGTCTTTTGTTGCCAAAATTAATATAAGACCCAGGCTTATTTTTGGGGAAACACGGTATTTGAAGCCAGGATGACCTCTATCCTTGCCTGCTTTCCCAGCGGTTTGCCATGGAAGAGAACCCGAGTGAGCCTTGAGCAGCATCTGTTATTTGGTTTTGAATCAAGTACAGCCCTGGCCAAAAGTTTTAAGAATGACAAATAATTTTCACAAAGTCTGCTGCTTCAGTTTTTTATGATGGCAATTTGCATATACTCCAGAATGTTATGAAGAGTGATCAGATGATTTGCAAAGTCTCCAGTAAAGTTAGCCCAAATTTTTTTATATTGTGAAAGATGATGTTACACCGAGTAAATTGATAGCCAACATGTCACGCTTCAAAGTTGTGCCTGCTCGTGGAATGGCGACAAACTTTTACCCTTAAAAATCTCCATATGTGTAGTTTAAAAAATTCTACAGGTTGCATGTTTTGAGTTACAAAGGAGGTCTAGGGCTAGAATTACTGCTCTCGCTCGATGGCGGTGATACCTCACATGTGTGGTTTGAACACCGTTTTCATATGCGGGCGCTACTCATGTATGCGTTTGCTTCTGCACGTGAGCTTGGTGGGACGGGGCACGTTTAAAAAATAATTTTCTTCTTCTAATGCCCTGTACATACGACCGGTTTTGTCGTCGGAAAAAAACTCCGAAGGATTCTCTGACGGAACCCTGACAGAATTCCGCACAAGTGGTCTTGCCTACACACTGTCACACCAAAGTCCGACCGTCCAGAACGTGGTGACGTACAACGGGACTAGAAAAAGGAAGTGCAATAGCCAGTAGCCAATAGCTTCCGTCTTGTACTTGCTTCAGAGCAAGTGTAATTTTTGGTCCGTCGGAACAGCATACAGACGAGCGGGTTTCCTGACAGGAACTGGTTCCGTCGGAAATATTTAGAACATGTTCCATTTCTAGGTCCGTCAGAATTTTTGAAAAAAGAAAAGTCAAATGAGGCATACACACGATCGGAATAGACGATGAAAAGCTTCCGTCTGACTTTTTCTGTCGGACATTCCGCTCGTGTGTATGCGGCATTATTTATTTTACTTTTTTTTTTTTTTTTTTACACTGTTTTTAAAAAAAAAAAAAAAAAAAAATTGCTGCTCCGGTAAGTTTCGGAGGACAACGGAGCGCGGGGCCCCTCTCCCGCTGCCGATAAAAGTGATCTCGTGGCGAATCCGCCGCTGAGACCACTTTTATCTGAAAGCGGACCGCCCGCTTAAGACGAGAATACTAGGTTTATGGCAGCTATCTGCTGCCATAACAACGATACTCATCTTCAAAGTACCACCGTATAATGACGGCGGGCGGTCCGTAAGTGGTTAACCATGGTTACCTGCAAGGAAACACATGCAGTCATCATTGCTTTGCACAAAAAGGAATTCGCAGGTAAGGATATTGCTGCTACTAAGATTGCACTTAAATCAACCATTTATCGAATCAAGAACTTCAAAGAGAGAGGTTCAATTGTTGTGAAGAAGGCTTCAGGGCGCCCAAGAAAGCCCAGGAAGTGACAAGACCATCTCCTCCTGATTCAGCTGCGGGATCGGGGCACCACCAGTGCAGAGCTTGCTCAGGAATGGCAGCAGGCAGGTGCGAGTACATCTGCACACTCAGTGAGGAGAAGACTTTTGGTGGATTGCCTGGTGTCAAGAAGGGCAGCAAAGAAGCCACTTCTCTCCAGGAAAAACATCAAGGACAGACTGACGTTCTGTAAAAAGGTACATGGATTGGACTGCTGAGGACTGGGGTAAAGTCATTTTCTCTGATGAATCCCCTTTCCGAGAGTTTGAGGCATCCGGAAAAAACCTTGTCCGGAGAAGAAAAAGTGTACAGTAAAGCATCCTGAGACCATTTATGTGTGGGGTTGCTTCTCAGACAAGAGAGTGGGCAAACTCACAATTTTCAAGAAGAAATAAGAACACAGCCATGAATAAATCAACTTCTCCCAACCATCCAAGAACTGTTTAAGTGGCTCAAGGAACAAAACATAAAAATTTTGGGTCCATGGCCAGGAATCTCTCCAGACCTTAATTCCATTGGGAACTCGCGGTCAATCCTCAAGTTCCCAATGGGTGAACAAAAAACCCCACAGATTCTGACAAACTCCAAGCATTGATTATGCAAGAACGGGCTGCCATCAGTTAAGATGTGTCCCAGAAGTTGATTGACAGCATACCAGGGTGGATTGTAGAGGTCTTGAAAAAAAGAAGGGTCAACACTGCAAAGATTGACTCTTTGCATAAACGTAATGTAATTGTCAATACAAGCCTTTGACACTTTTAGTATACCATTGTAACATCTGACAAAAAGATCTACAAACACTGACGCAGCAGATTATTTTTTTTTTCTGTCATTCTCAGTTTTTTGGCCAGGGCTGTATGGGTAGACTCAGTTTAACATATACAGATATAGATATAGAAAAATAACTTAGAGCAGAAAGTCCCACAACAAAAAATTGCTAGGATTTTTTGGGCAAAAGAGACATGCAAACAGTTTTGTCAAAATCCCTATAATCTAGCAGATTGTGTAGTTTCTATGTATATTGCACCATGCAGTGAACAATCCTGAAACGCCAAGAATAATGCTGGGTTAATGTAAATTTTGTGTGATTGTGCAGAAATTGCATCATCAGTGGCCACCCAGTGAAGAGAAATGTTGTGGGACTCGGAAGCAGCAACATGGGAAGAAGTGTCAACTAGTGCCTAGACCTGTCATTACTGGAGGAGAAACTATGTGGGGTTAGTGTGCCACACTTAGCACATTATGGCAACAGCCCACCCACCATTAAGGTGGGCTGTTGCCACATCAGACAGGAAATTAGCACACATAGCAATAAGAACTTTTTTTAGTACAGTTAAAAAAAAGGGCTAGAACCCCTGTTCGTTTTTTTTTTTTTTTGTTTTTTTTCTGTGTGTAGAGCATTCCTTCCCTTCCTGTTCCAACTGTTGCTGCCACCTAGGACAGAAACTTAATTAAAATCTCTCCAATAAGAACAAAAGTCTACAACAGAAACCTGACACATGGTATACTCCTTCCTGAATGTATCCAAAACTAAAATTAAAAAATATGGTTAGACTTCCACTTAAAATCATTTACTACCAAGACATTAACCGCTTGTTGACCAGCCGCCGCAGTTATACTGCAGCAGGTTGGCTCGACTGTGTGAATCGCCATAGGTGTACCTCGGGCTCATGCGTAACTTTCTGTGGGCGCTCGCGATGATTGGACAGTGGGGGAGCCAATTAGCGGGTCCAGCAGACTCAATGTTCGCCGGCTGCCCGTGAACATTCCCCGCAGTGACAGAACGGGAATCTGCTGAAGTAAACAAGGCAGATCATCGTTCTGTCAGGGGATGACACAGAGATCTTGTATTTCTCTTATGCAGGAAGACAGATCTGTGTGTTGTCCCAGGCAGCCCATCCCCCCACACAGTAAACACACCCAGGGAACATATTTAACCCCTTCCCTGCCACTGTCATTAGTACAAGGTCAGTGCATATTTTTAGCACTGATCACTGTATAATTTGTCACTGGTTCCCAAAAAGGTGTCAAAAATGTCAGTTAGGTGTCTGATCTGTCCGCCGCAATGTCGCAGTCCCGCTAAAAATCGCAGATCACTGCCATTGCTAGTAAAATAAAAAAGCCATAAATCTATCCACTATTTTGTGGACGCTATAACTTTTGTGCAAACCAGTCAATATACTTATTGTTTTTTTTTTTTACCAAAAATACATAGCAGAATACAGTTTGGCCTAAATTGATGAAGAAATTCGATTTTTTTTAATTTACTTTTTTGGGTATGCTTTATAGCAGAAAATAGAAAATGTTTTTTTTTTTTCAAAATTGTCGTTTTTTTTGTTTATAGTGCAACAAATAAAAACCGCAGCGGTGATCAAACACCACCAAATGAAAGCTCTATTTGTGGGAAAAAAAGGGCATCAATTTTATTTGGGTACAGCGTCACACGACCGCGCAATTGTCATCTAAAGTAACGCAGTGCCGTATCGCAAAAAATGGCCTGGTCGGGAATCCTTCCGTGGCTGAAGTGGTTAATACCTGCAGAGTAACCCCAGTTATACACAGTCTGCTCATTGTATTTGGATGGAATCACTTGGCTTGGCTGCCGTTATATATGTGGATTTATTTGATGCAGTTACACAAACTAATATGAATTAATGTGTCTGGGGTTAGGTTAACATTGGTTAACTAGTACCTGCACTGGACAGCGCCACCCAATGATGTAACAATAGCCATAGCAGCCCTTGTAGCTGCTACGGGGCCTGAGAGTGGAAGGGGGGCCCATTAAAGGGAGACAAACTCAGAAAATCAGTTTGCATATGAAGATAACACCAATCCAGTATTGTTGTGTTTTTCTTCTGACACAAACCCTGCACCCCCTGTGACATTTCCAATCAAGAAGAGGGGACCTCGGACAGGAGGAGACTTCAGAATCTTGGTTGCTTCTAGCCACAGATCCCCCTTTCAGGATGTGCATGAGGGAGGAATTTGTTTAGCTGTGTTATGCTAACCATACACATTAAGATTTCTTAATTGCCCGCTTGATTTTCCCATCTGCCCTAAGCAGAGAAGATGGACAGATATTGTATTCAGACAGCTGCATTACCTGTAGTTGGTTTAGACATACCTTATGGTAGGATCTATGAAAGTAGGGGCCAATTAAAATTTAGCTATGGGTCTGCCATGATCTGTAGTTGCTGCTGCAGCCACCCACACATTGTTAAGTCTAGGTACCAGTCCAATAAGTTAAACTTAATCCCTGGTATACTTCAAAGAAAAACTACAGTGAGCCTGCCTGTAAATCAGTCCTTAGTATTTTCCCCCACTCTCGGAGATTATCATAATGAGCAAAACCGTCTATAATGATAAATTACTACATGACATTTACGTTGCTGTCATTACAGCTCTAACAGGCTACATTAAAACAAGTGCATGTTGCATTTTGCTGGTTTGAGCTAATATAGCAGATTTGCCAAGCAAAACACACACAGTATTGTTTGATAAAGCAATACAAAGTGCAATGATGATTTGCAAAGTTCAGTAATTCAGGAAAGTTCAGTGCCCAATCAGATTTCAGTTTACTGTTTTTAGATGGTTTCGGTTTGGCTGCTGTGGTTAACTGCACACGGTAGCGGTTCTTTGTGCTGCTGGTCCTGTGTGGGCAGCAAATGTTTACGCTCTGGTACTTTGCTTGTTTTACAGGTACTAGTTGATTAGCGTTGATGGAATTCGCCTATGGTATGACTGAAACGGGCAGATCTGAAAGACGGTGCTGGTCTTGTATCATGTACATCTTCTTCATACCCCTGACCTTTCAGTATATATTAGAAGAGCCTCTCCAAGGGAACATATCAGGAAACTACGGAAAGAAAACACACATGTTAATAAAGTTCAGCAAGGGCAGGATCAATAAAACATAGGAACCTGGGTTACTATAGGTTACAGCCCATCAATCCTGATCTAAAGCTCAACATCATAGAAGACATTGGTTTACTCAAGTAGGTGAATCTGATACTCTCCGAGCAAATCCCAATTCTCTTGAATGTGATCTGCTGTATATTGGACAAACCATTAAGTACATATGCATACTAATAAGACAGTTGTGTGGAAAGTATTGGGTTTAACCGCCTGCCGACCAGCCGCCGTCATATTGCGGCAGGTTGGCACGATCCCGTGAACTGGTCATGATAAAAATCGCAGATCGCCGCCATTACTAGTAAAAAAATAATCAAAATGCTATAAATCTATCCCCTATTTTGTAGACGATATAACTTTTTCGCAAACCAATCAATATACGCTTATTGCGATTTTTCTTACCAAAAATATGTAGAGGAATACATATCAGCCTAAACTGAGAAAAAATTTGCTTTTAAAAAAAAAAAAAAAATGGGGATAATTATTACAGCAAAAAGTTAAAAATATTGGGTTTTTTTTTCAAAATTGTCGCTCTTTTTTTGTTTATAGCGCAAAAAATAAAAACCGCAGAGGTGATCAAATACCACCAAAAGAAAGCTCTATTTGTGGGAAAAAAGTACGTCAAATTTGTTTGGGTGCAACGTCGCACGGCCGCGCAATTGTCAGTTAAAGCTTCGCAGTGCCGAATCGCAAAAAATGGCCTGGTCATTGAGCAGCCAAATCTTCCGGGGCTGAAGTGGTTAAATTGATTTGCTCATCTCTAGAAGACATGTTGGGGCTGATCATTCATCAGTTGTTTTGTAAAGAATCATAGAACTGAACACTTAAATGAATCCCTGACACATTGGGGTTGATTTACTAAAACTGGAGTGTGTAAAATCTAGTGCAGCTGTGCATAGAAACCAATCAGCTTCTATCTTCAGCTTGTTCAATTAAGCTTTGACAAAAAAAAAAAAAAAAAACAAACAAACCTGGAAGCTGATTGGCTACCATGCACAACTGCACCACATTTTGCACTCTCCAGCTTTAATAAACCAACTCCACTGTTTTATTTTCCAAAGATACAGAATATTACCATTTCCATCCTGTTGTCTTTGCTTGTCAGCAGCAAGATTTTGGTTGCCCACAGATGATAGACATCCCACCATTTGCCCACATCTGTATCACCTAACAATCAAGACCCACTGCAACCTTCTCTACTATTTGGTTATTATGTTAGTGCATTTTGGTTACATTACATATTACATGTTGTGCTAGAGGCTTTTTTATTTTGTTTTTTTTAATACATATTTTAAGCCTATAGCGCGTCTGTCTGTATATTTGATCATTACGTTACTGCACATGTGTGGTGGGTGCAGTTCATGGTAGAGAAAGCCTCATTGACCTTCTCTTCAAAAAATCACCAGTCATGTAGAGAATTTCAAAAAAGCCAGATAAAGCTCTGAACATTATTGCCTCTAATGAACCCCACACAACTTGATGGTCCCCTATTCCTCACAATCAATGCTCACGCTACAAACAATTAAGACAGTAAAAGTGAACCTGACCTGGCTTAAAATAATTCTAGGTAACCGTGCTGAGGTTGGGCCTGCAAATACCTGTGTTAATAATTGAGTCAGTCTCCATTTAGATCAGTGCTTTTCAACTCCTGTCCTCAGGTCCGACTAACAGGCCAGATTTTAAGTATTACCTTGGGGAGATGCAGACGAGAATACTGCAATCACTGAGCAGCAAATGGTATCACATGTGATGTATTTCAGTTATCTTGCAAACCCAGCCTGTTAATAGGTCCTGAGGACAGGATTGGAGAACCACTGAATTAGATCATAGGTTATACCTGGAAATACTGGGTATTACACATTGGGGGGGAGATTTACTAAAACTGGAGCACTCAGAATCTGGTGCAGCCGTGCATAGTAGCCAATCAGCTTCCAACTTCAGCTCGTTTAAGCTTTGACAATAAAACCTGGAAGCTGATTGGTTTCAATGCAAAGCTGCACCATATTTTGACTGTTCCAGTTTTAGTAAATCAACCCCATTGTTTCTCTTGGTAAATGGAGTAGCAGTAGGGTTGCCACATCATCCCTTTAATCCAGGACACATATTAATTACACAGGTTCTGAGTCTGATTTAATGCAGATATGGCACCAAGTGAGTTTAATTACACCGTAATCAGCCACAGAACCTGTGTAATTAATGTGTGTCCTGGATTAAAAGGATGATGTGACATCCCTAAGTAGCAGGGGACTGAAGGGAAAGTAAGTATAAGCAGATGTGGGTGCATAAATTAATGTGAACTTATTATTCTGCCCTGCATTGACAAAGCACACTTGAGGCAACTGTTGCTTTAGAAATGTTTAGGCCAGTTCCAGGAAGCATCATAGGTAAATATAAGCCAGTGTTTCTCAACTTTTTTTCAGTCAAGGCACCCTTTAAAATGATGAACAGTCTCGAGGCGCCCCATTATAAAATGTAAAAAACTATTCTAAAAAACTATTCTAATAGCTTTACACAATGCAGCCACATCCACACATAGGACACCCAACGTTAGAGGTGGTTTATTCTTCCAAAGTAAATACACTTTTGCACACCCGGTACTAGTATTCCAATGTTTCTCTTCTCCCTCAATTTCTCTCCATCAGTCAGCTAATGTGACCCCAGTGCTAAAGGGAGGGGTGTACAGGAGGGTCAAACAAGGATGCTGTGGAGTCAACAGACATCCTCCTTATTAACTGACGTCATTGGTTGTTACGATGCCAGTGTCTATAAAGTCGTAATGGTGCATAATAAAAACCAGTGGCTTTGTGTAACTAAAAGGCAGGCTTAGTCCACCTGCTGCCTTATATACAATTTTTGATCAATTTTTTTGGAAAGGCACCCTGGTTGAAAAAGGCTGATATAAGCTGTGTATAGACATATATACTATGTAGGTTAAGTAGATAATACAGTATTTCACAGTGTTTTAGTCAAAAGCTTTTTAGTTCCTTCTGTCCCCACAATAACCTTACTGGTATACCTTTTCTGAATTTTGTTTTGGTTTCCAGTTTGGCAATGGCTGAAATCCATATCTTGAGTAATAAAATCTGTGTAAAACCACAGCAAAATTAATCTTGGAATGAAATCTTGCATGCTAGTTGCCTTATGAGACAATAAAGTTCCTTAGAATTAATAACTGTAGAGTGAATTTGGAGAGGGTCATTGGTCTGGGCACGATGCCCTTCACAGCATGTGAAACTCGTGTAATTTTTAATTTGCCATACCCCGCTGCCACTTACAAGAAACCAATGATAACAAGGAGTGGTAGGACGTCTGGCTTTGTCATAAGTTAAATAGAAAGTCAGGGGACTGTGCTGTTTGTGAGGAATATTTTGCATATAAAACTTATTAAAAGTGAATAAGGGACATGAGTGGTATGTCATGTGATGTATTGTCTATGTGATGTCACACTCCAATATCCAGAACAGAACAGTGCAAAAGATCAAACACACAATTACTAAAGTATCATATAAGCTTTAACAGATTAATGTGATTTTAAATGTTTTATTTAATCTGCTTTTTTCTAAAATCAGTGCGCATTAATATAATACCTGTTAATCTGGCAATTAATTTCAAGATCATATAGGTGTGAAAAGAGTGGAGTTTTAGGGGTGTATTTCAAGGGTTGAAAAGTACCAAGTGCATGTAGAAGGAAAGTCTAGAGAAGGGGAAACGTTTGTTAGAAGTCCTAAATATAGGGGAAGCGAGTATAGATGACGATCAGGTGCAAGGTAAAACTTGCATTTGCAAGGGGATGTGTTTTGAGTTTTGATGTGTATTTTCTTCTTTAACCACTTGCCCTCTGGAAGATTTTCCCCCTTCTTCATGACCAGGCCATTTTTTTGCAATATGGCACTCCGTCACTTTAACTGACAATTGTGTGGTCGTGCGACGCTGTACCCAAAAAAAATTGATGTCCTTTTTTTCCCCCACAAATAGAGAGATTTCCTTTGGTAGTATTTGATTGCCCCTGCGGTTTTTATTTTTTGCACTATAAACAAAAAGATATAAAAAATATATATAAAATATATATATTTTACTGCTATAAAACATCCAAAAAAAAAAAAAACAAATTCTAATTTCTTCATCATTTTAGGCCAATATGTATTCTGCTACATATGTTTGTTAGAAAAATTCCAATAAGCGTAAACTGATTGGTTTGAACAAAAGTTAGAGCATCTACATACTATGGGATTTTTAAAATTTATTTATTTACTAGTATTGTCGGCGATCAGCAACTTATCACTGACAGTCAGACACTGACACTAATACAGTGATCAGTGCTAAAATTATGCACTGTCACTGTACTAATGACGCTGGCTGGGAAGGGGTTAACATCAGGGGCGATCAAGGGGTTAACTGTGTGCCTAGCTAGTGATTTTGTGTGGGAGGTGCTTTTACTAGGGGAAGGCATGGATCCATTTCCCTGTTTTGCAGAAACACAGGATCCATGCCTTCCCTACTGACAGAACAGTGATCTCCGTTCTCCCTCAGTACCAAAGGATCAGTGGGTGCCAGCAGACATTTGAGTCCAAAGTACCCGCCGATCTACTGTGTATAACCATAGAGGGAGCGAGCCGCGGGTGGCACGCATGTGTGCCCCCTACCCGGACGTGCAGGATCACGTACTAGGTACGCGATCCCGCCCAGCAGTGCCACTTTGGCGCCGTATATGTAAGTTATACAGTCCACAGTGGTTAAACAGACATTGGAGGAGACTAATGCCCCGTACACACAATCCGAAAATCGGATGACAGATCGTCCGACTTTTTTCGCTTACTAGTCACAAGTACAAATTGAATAGGTTACTAAAGTCACGAAAATTCTCGTACGACAGAAAAAAAATTCTGAAGTGATGTCATGTGTTGTGGTGTATTTGTATTGTCTTTTCGGACAACAACTGTACTGACTAAACGAAAATCATACGATCTGGTATCGTACGAGGAAAATTTTCATGCTTGTCTGATCGAGTAATATCAGGTGAACTGTCATGATCAGCTCTCAAAAGCTCTGTACCAACGATCAGATTATTGTACAATCGATTTCAAATCGGTATTTGTCGTACAATTTTCGGATCGTGTGTACGGGACATTGCTAAAACTGGAGAGTGCAAAATGTGGTGCAGCTGTGCATGGTAGCCAATCAGCTAACAAAAAAACCTGGAAGCTGATTGGTTTCTATGCAGAGATGCACCAGATTTTGTACTCTCCGGTTTTAGTAAATCAACCACAATATATACATTTCATCATTTCCAACACAAAACTTACCAAACAAGTGGTTTATTCCTAATCTGAGTATAGTTGTTGGCATCACAATGTAAAATGTTACCATGTTTAACTAAATTAACCTTCAACGTGCTATTAGCAAAACAGTGAAAGGAAGCTGAACACAATATATAATTTACTTTGCGAGCTGCTATGTTAAACTATATATATCAATTTGCTTATTAACAAAAACCATGAATGAAAGCTGCTACCACTTTCCACATTCTCATATCTGTGTTATACAATACTAGAATAAATAATAACAGTGCAGCGCTTTCTACACATATAATCAAAATGCATAAATCAAAAAAATACACAAACATAAATGTCAATTCATTGATATGTTGATTCTTCAATCCTTCTCTCTTCTACTACTTGTTTTAGTGCTTCAACTTATTCACACCAGTGCTTTAAATATTATAAATGACAACACTGGACATGCTCAACTAGAGACCTTGTCATCACACATCCATTATACCAGTTGCCAAATAAAGCTTCTGGTTTACAACCCAGCCCAGCCTTATTCCACAACACCACTTACAATGGGCAAAAAATCTGAATCAGTTGTTATGTAAGCTGGTAAAGACAAAGGCCAGAGAGGTATAAATCAAAAGAAAAAAAGTATTGGTTTTAGAAAAACCAAAATTATACTCACCTAGGTGGATGCAGCATCGATCCAATGCTGCAATCAAGAAAAAACTGTAAAAATGTAAAAAAAAAATAAAAAATAAAAAAGGATGTTTGTATCTCTTTGATATGCACCAATAGGAGAAAAAAAAAATCATACACCATAAAAATGTGTACTTTAGGGAAAAAAGCCTGTTTGTGTGTGCTGGGCCATATGCTAGCCATTATATACAATGCAACTCCATTTACAACTAAGGCCTCTTTCACATGAACGATCCGTTCAGGTCCGCCTGTCAGTTTTTTAGGTGGACCTGAACAGACCCTCCATAGACCTCTATGGAGCATCGGATGTCAGCGGTGACATGTCCGCTGACATCCGACCCGCTCCAATCCGAAAAAGTGTAACGGAGGAAAAACCTACTTTTCCATCCGTTTTTGGATCGGGTGACAATGGACTCTACGGTCTGTCATCATCCGATCCCCCCATACGAGAGAGCGGCGCTCTGACAGATCCGTCGCTGCACACCTGTCATCTGCCTGCTCAGCGGGGATCCACGGAGCGATCCCCGCTGAGCAAGCGGGTGTTCACGGAGCGGATCATCAGGGATCCGCCCCGTGTGAAAGGACCCTAAATCCTCCTTGACTGCAATTAGAAACATATCCTGAGCTGCTGGAAGCCAATATCTAACCTGTACCTCTTAACTGAGAAGTATATCCATAGCTCACAATTACATAGTTACATGGTAGGTGAGGTCAAAAAAAAGACACAAGTCCATCAAGTCCAACCTATGTGTGTGATTATATGTCAGTATTGCATTGTATATCCCTGTATGTTGTGGTCGTTCAGTTGTTTATCTAATAGTTTCTTGAAACTATCGATGCTCCCTGCTGAGACCACCGCCTGTGGAAGGGAATTCCACATCCTGGCCAGTCTTACGGTAAAGAACCCTCTACACAGTTTAAGGTTAAACCTCTTTTCTTCTAATTTTAATGAGTGGCCACGAGTCTTGTTAAACTTACTTCAGCGAAAAAGTTTTATCCCTATTGTTGGGTCACCAGTACGGTATTTGTAAATAAAAATGAGCATGTGCACAAAATCAGTTTACTGGTGACATTAGGGGAATTATGAAAGAGTGGTGCAAGCACAAGATTGTACCACTCTTCTAGACATAGAAAATGGAGCAGATGCTTCTCCCAATTAAAAAAGTGGTGCAGTGCCCTGTTCTGCCATGTCCAAGACAGGCAGCACAGGGAACAGAGAGCTGAAGCTGCATGCTCCGATCTCTCGGCCTGTCCCCAACTCCCTGCTTGGCTCAGAGTGGGAGGGGGGAGCAGGGCTGTAAGTTCGACAGGCTCTGCTTCTGTGGTGTAATCACTGCACATGCAGAAAGAGGGATGTGGGCTGCCTACTGACAGTTCACATCCTGTACAATAAGGTCACACCTGGCGTGAAGCTCCGGGAGTTTTCACTCTGGAAAGCTGCTGTATTCCCTCTGTTAACTAGGGACAGATCTGTACTAATTTCTAATTCATTCTGAAATAGAAACTGACATTGGTGGTGCATATAGACCCAAAACAGGTCTATCTGCTTAGTTAATGTGGATCACGCCACTCCTGAGAGCTTCCCGAGGCCCCGTTTACACCTGAGCGATTTTCTGCTTGAAGCTTGTAGCTCTAAAATGCTCAACAAACCAAATCCCAATGGCCTCTGTTCACATCTGAGTATTCTGTTGCCTGAGGCAAAACACCTGAAGCTCATAAAAGTATATGAGCCTCTTTTTGGCAGATTACAAGCCCCATAGACTTGGCCCCATAGACTTCCATAGAAATGCCTGACTAGAGCAGAAAACGCTCATAAAATGCTCAAATAGCAGCTCTCCACCCCTTATTTCCTCTCCCTCTCCTCCCCCTAGTGCTTTCTAAAACACCTGAAGCTTTAAAAAACTTGTGGTACACTTCTAAAATGCTTTTAAAAAGTTTGTAAAAAGCTGCAAAAAAAGCTTAAAAAACGCCCGAAAAACTAAGTAAATTGATTTGCTCAGGTGTGAATGGAGCCTGAGCCATTATAATAGTGCAGGAAGCTTAAAAGATAAGTTTGCCATTTTTTTTTTTCCAAGACCCATACTTACCTAGGTCAATACAGCATTGGTCCGAGGCTGCTTCTATCACCCGCCGGCTCTAAGATTGAGAACCGAGAGATCAAACACCGCCGATCGCTTGGTTCTCAGAGCTCTGTGAGCAGAGAGCTGGTGACTCTCAGTCACTGGCTCTCTACTCTGCTCCCCCATGCTCACTGGAGTGCTGGGCTATGGTGGGGGTGGAAGCGGCTGGCTCAGACTCTCAGCGACTTGCTGAGAGACTGAGCTGGGTGACAGTCCAGGTTTGTGGGTGGATCCAGACCATATTGTTACAAACTTTCCCCAACCTGGACCGGCTCTGTGACATCAGCCATCAGCGGGCTTCAGCCCCCTGTCTGCAGAAAATAGGTCACAGGAGTGCAGAACGAACTGCACTCATGTGATCCATAGGAGAAGTACAGCCAAACGAGCTTTGGCTGTACTTCTTCTTTAATTCCCCCTGGATTATGTGCTTCGAGTTTACATGTTCTTGCTGTATTAACATGTTTTTCTTCTGGGTAATCTAGCTATTCTCCTACAGCAAGATAACACATTTATAGTAAATGACTTACACCTAAACGATAAGCTCCAGGCACCCTAGTATTATCTGCAGTCACAACTCTATAATTTTGAGAGCCTCCATAGTGGGAGCACATATACAGTATAGTAATAGATAGATTGAGGGCAGGTTTGCCTGGAGGGGGGCCACTCCTCAAAAAGGCACATGGCACACTGGACACCCAGCAAATAGCACAATGGCAGCAAAGGTGTCCAATGCGTCCCCTCAACAAATAACCAATAGGACAAACAGCAACTCCCCAAACCTACAACTGGCCTGAACAGCAAGGAGCACATGGAAGGGCGACGCATGTCAAACAAAAACAGAAAAATTCCCAGCTCAACTTACCAGTCAGCCTGCATTAAACCAAATTGTCCTATCACAGTTCACACTAAAAACGGGGGTTTGGTTGCACACATTTACAAATACATGCGTAAGCTGTGACAAGACCCCCCCCCCCAGTCTTATCTGCAGTCCTAACTCTATACATTTTGAGAGCCATTAAATTCCTTCTAGAGTTCCCCTTCTATGTAATGTACTGCATTTGCTGGCAGATCTCATTATCAGTTGTAATATAGATTTGAACACTGTCTGTCCTCACAAAGGGTTAAAGGTCTTAGGGCGGTGCACTAAAAGACCTCTGATGTCTCATTAAAGGGAATGTGTCAAGCAAGCACTTAAACCCTCTCTCTAAACCCTCTCCCCTCCCAACCTCATATTTTATGAAAATTATTGGATAATATATTGTATACTATTTTAGGGGATAAGTAATATTCAGGCCTGAAATAATTTTTTTAAACAAGTGTACAAAAAAAACCCTCACAAAAATGGATCTGAAAGGGTTAAACTCCTGCTGACTTTGTCAATACTATCAGTGAAATAAGTATATTGGCCAAGTTTTATGAGTATGCAGATAAGCTGGAACCATTTATATTATTCCTTATAGCACATAGGTGAAATCATGAGCTGCATGAGATCATTGAATCATCCAGTACAAAAAATGATGTAAAATATTTTAGAAATGCTCGGGATAAACATACAGCTATGCCAAGAATGATTACAGGACTAGAAATAACTTTGAAGCAGACAGACCAATGAGAAATCTAGGTGGATCTACTAGTCTTTATCCACTGTCTTGTTACAGAATGATATGCAATTCTATAAATCATATCAGAGTAAGAAAACAATTCCACTAGAAGCCTGGCTGCTATGTCTTCCCGATCTATGACACTTTGAAAGTCTTGTTTCTGAGCAAATCTTGTCCAGACACGCCAAACTACCAAGGACATTTCACTTTGTCTGCTTTCATTTTTTTTTGTTTCTCTGTGTCAAACTATTCTTAATTATTAATTCTGCCACAGAGTGCCCTCTGCTGGAAGCATATTGCTCCCATTTCCATGTCTTGCATCCTTCACCAGCTCACCAGCTATATGAATGACTTTCCATCGGATGAACAATAAACCATGACATGCCTACTAAGGCTTAGTACCACCATGGATGGAAGTCTAAATGGGACCTACCACTGACATACACTATCCAGGTCTTTAGCACACCATTTCACATGGACCTGGACTTGTGTTCCCTTCAAACAACCAATGGAAAGTAGAAGCCCCCCCCCCCAAATTGTCCTTTACGTCACTGGATGTTTAATGAGCCCACGGGTTAACTTCATATCAATTCACTTTAATATAGATTTCAGTAAATCAAAGTTTTTCGTAGGGGCATATTTATTGTTGCTTTAACCATAAATTTTCCCAACATTTGACAATTTTTTTCAGTTATGATTTGATTTTCCACATTCACTCTGTGCCAACCAGCCATAACATTATGACCACTGACCGGTGAATAACCTTGAATAACTTGTTACAATGGCATCCGAAAGTGGGTGGGATTTATTTGGTAGCAAGTGAATATGTCCCTGAAGTTGATATGTTGAAAACAGAAAAAAACATGCAAGCGTAAGGATTTGAGTGACTTTGACAAAGGCCAAATTGTCTTGGCTGGATGACTGGGTCAGAGCATCTAAAAAACTGCAGCTCTTTTGGGATGTTTCTGGTCTGCAGTGGTCAGCACCAACCAAAAATTGTCCAAGGAAGGAAAACCAGCAAAACCTGTAACAGGGTCATGGGCAGCCAAGGCTCTCTGAAGCAGGCGGGGAGCAAAGGCCGGTCTGTGTATTCTGAGCCAATAGACGAATTACCGTAGCTCAGATTGCTGAAAAAGTTAATACTGGTTTCAATAGAAAGGTCAAAACACACACTTTGTTGTGTATGGGGCTGCGTAGCCACAGACTGGTCAGGGTGCCCATGTTGACCTGTGTCCACAGCCAAAAGCACCTACAATGTGAACATGAGCATCAGAGCTTGACCACAGGGACAATGGAATAAGGTGGTCTGTTCTGATGAACTCAGGAAGGATTTGAGGTACACAAGTCTGACGTGTTGACTTCCAAATTCTATACAATCGAGCATCTACGGATGTGCTGGGAAAGCAAGTCCAATCCATGGAGGTCCCACCTCGCAACTTACAGGATGTAAAGGATCTGTTGAAGGCTGAAGGCTTGGTGCCAGATACCACAGCATACCTTCAGAGGTCTAGTGGGCTTCATGTCTCCATGGGTTATGGTGGGTGGTCATAATGTTATGGCTGACTGATGAGTATGTATTAACATTAATTTTCACCTGTCAAACATTTAATTAAACAAGTTTACCTAATATCAGCTCTTCAATTGTAAAGTGATTTACTCTATTCCTCCTATTACTCAGGAAATGTAGATTTGTTTTGAAATGTATCCAACATTTGCCCATTTTTTACCTTTCACAACATTCAAAATACTCTTTGGTTTGGATTGGGGAATGTGTATTTTTAAGTGCTACATTGCATACAGGCTGGATTTTTGGCTTATACAAAGCGCTGTACCTGCATTTTAAAACAAGTTCAGCACAATCATGGATTCTTTTTTTTTTTTTTTTAATATTGCAAACAAAAAATAAGTGTTCACCTCCCTCCCAGACTGAAAGAGCCCTGCGTATTATGCATGCATACTGGTATCTCTATAGCAAATGAGTAGAGTATGTGCAGCTCCCCTGCAGCGGGTGGTAGGGGCTCGGGAGCGAGGATGACACAGAGACACAGCAGGGCGAGCTTAAACAAGTGTTCCCATAGCAAATGGCTTGCTATGGGGCACTTGGCAGGGGGAAGGGGCCAGAACACCGGAGGGGGACCTGAGAAGAGGAGGATCAGTGTTGCTCTATGCAAAACCATTCACAGAGCAAGCACGTAGGACATGTTTGTAAAGGCAATTTTTTAAATAACAAACTTTAAGCCCTACTTTAACAAGACTTGCCCCAAACATTCCCAAAATGACTCATCCAAAAGGTAAAAAATAGCTGCTACTGTACTATTAATATTCATCCAGCAAGTGTCATAATAAATATGCCAGAGATTGCTGAGCAAATTCCACTGAATCTTAATTAGGTGAATTTACTTTTTTTTTTTTTTTTTTTACAAAAGCAAATCAAGGACAAATACACCCTGTAAGTTTATGTCACCTTACTTTTCTGCTTTAGACTTTAGGGTAATAAAAATTGAGAGAAACAAACTCAGCTACAAACATTAATGTTACTTTATACTGCTAAAAATATAGCACACGTAAGACTAAAAGAAAAGCTTATTGCCATTTCTGTGCTTGTTTATGGAAGGGGGCTATGTAGGGCATCTGACCAGTTATGGAAGAAGGTTTTTTTTTACTATATCTGACCCCCAAGTTATATGTAAGGAGTTATGTACTGTGTGTGACCCCTTTTATTATATGGAGGGGGTTATGTACTGCATCTTACCCGATAATTGGAAGGGGGTATTTATTCGCTTGACCACTCAGCTATGGAGGAGGGAGATCCGAACAAAAAAAAAATCGGGTGGCTGCACTCCCACACTATACAATTCGGCTTTATTGAAATAAATGTCCATAAAAACAACTTAGCACAGACAGGCAGGGGGATGGCAAGTTTGACGCGTTTCACAAATGGAATCCGTGCTTTATCAAAACCACATTTTTCAGAGAATATGAATAACACAAAAACATTTCTTTTACTCATGGTTAGTGTTTGTCTGAAGCCATTTATTATCAACTGTGTTTACTCTTTTAAAAATCATAATGGCAAGAGAAACTACCCAAATGACCCTGAACAAAAGTTTACTTACCCTGGTGATTTTGGCCTGATAGCATGCACACAAGTTAACACAAAGGGGTTTGAATGGCTATTAAAGGTAACCATCCTCACCTGTGATCTGTTTTGCTTGTAATTAGTGTGTGTGTGTGTGTTTGTGTGTGTATAAAAGGTCAATGAGTTTCTGGACTCCTGACAGACCCTTGCATCTTTCATCCAGTGCTGCACTGATGTTTCTGGATTCTGAGTCATGGGGAAAGCAAAAGATTGGTCAAAGGATCTGTGGGAAAAGGTATTAGAACTGTATAAAACAGGAAAGGGATATAAAAAGATATCCAAGAAATTGACAATGCCAATCAGCAGTGTTCAAACTCTAATCAAGAAGTGGAAAATGAGGGGTTCTGTTGAATTCTAACCACGGTCAGGTAGACCAACTAAAATTTCAGCCACAACTGCCAGGAAAATTGTTTGGGATGCAAAGAAAAACCCACAAAAAACTTCAGGTGAAATACAGGACTCTCTGAAAACATGTGGTGTGGCTGTTTCAAGATGCACAATAAGGAGGCACTTGAAGAAAGATGGGCTGCATGGTCGAGTCGACAGAAGAAAGCCATTACTATGCAAATGTCACAAAGTGTCCTGCTTACAATACGCCAAACAGCACAGAGACACGCCTCAAACCTTCTGGCACAAAGTCATTTGGAGTGATGAGACTAAAATTGAGCTTTTTGGCCACAACTATAAACGCTACATTTGGAGAGGAGTCAACAAGGCCTATGATGAAAGGTACGGAGGTGGATTGCTGATGTTTTGGGGATGTGTGAGTTACAAAGGCACAGGAAATTTGTTCAAAATTGTTGGCAAGATGAATGCAGTATGTTATCAAAAAATACTAGAGGAACATTTGCATTCATCAGCCAGGAAGCTGCGCATGGGACGTACTTGGACATTGCAACATGACAATGATCCAAAACACAAGGCCAAGTCGACCTGTCATTGGCTACAGCAGAATAAAGTAAAGTAAAGGTTCTGGAGTGGCCATCTCAGTCTCCTGAACTCAATATCATTGAGCCACTCTGGGGAGATCTCAAATGTGCAGTTCATGCAAGACAGCCCAATAATTTACAGGAACTGGAGGCTTTTTTGCCAAGAGGAATGGGCAGCTTTACCATCTGAGAAGATAAAGAGCCTCATCCACAAACACCACAATAAACTTCAAGCTGTCATTGATGTTAAAGGGGACAAAACACGGTATTAAGAACTGGGGTATCTAAAATTTGATCGGGGTCATTTGGGTAGTTTCTGTTGCCATTATGATTTAAAAAGAGTAAACACAGTTGATTGATAATAAATGGCTTCAGCCAAACACTAACCATGAGTGACAGAAAAGTTTTTGAGTTATCATTCATATTCTCTGAAAAATGGCCAAGAAATCATAAATTCTGCCAGTGTATGTAAACTTCTGAGCAAAACTGTATGTATAAAATCCGTTTTAATATAGGTATGCCCAATCAGGTAATTGCAAATCCCATTGTAAGTCCCTATAGTGTGTATATTAGAACGCTATTAACAATCAGTGGAATGATCTAAATAAACCTTAAAAGATATTATAAAAAAGGTCAAAAATGGCTTATCACGAAAATGACAAGACTAAAAACTAAAAATCTAGAGGACAAAAACACTATAAGGTATAGCAGCACATAATTGTGGAGACCGCCCTCATTCAGGTATCACATAAACGTATATACCTGAAGATACTAACCTATGCAATTGTATCAAAGGGGAAAGGACAAATAACAGATACATATACACGTGAGCTGGTAATACATCACAAAGTCAATGTACCTTACATGAATCAATACATATTGTGGACCATTGCAAGAAAAGGATCAAAAAGTATATTAATTTTAGTCATAAAATGTGTCAGATTCCACTCAAAATTCAAACCCCTAAGAATTCTACTCTGTAGGGCAAATATCCAAATTACTTAGCGTTTGCATACAATTCTAAAGCGGTCACCCACTCTTCTGGGTGTTGAGATTTTCTCTATGCCCTGTATTTGTATCAAAGACATGTCCCCATTATGAACCTCATTAACCACTTCAGCCCTGGAAGATTTGGCTACTCAATGACCAGGCCATTTTTTTCGATACGGCACTGCATCACTTTAAGTGACAATTGCGCGAACGTGTGACGCTGTACCCAAACAAAATTGATGTCCTTTTTTTCCTCACAAATTGAGCTTCCTTTTGGCGATATTTTATCATCTCTGCGGTTTTTATTTTTTGCGCTATAAACAAAAAAAGAGCAACAATTTTGAAAAAACCCCATGATATTTTGTACTTTTTGCTATAATAAATATCCCCATTTTTAAAAAAAAAAAACAAAAAACTTAATTTTTTCCTCAGTTTAGGCCGATATGTATTCTTCTACATATTTTTGGTAATAAAAATTGCAATTAGCGTATATTGATTGGTTTGCACAAAAGTTATAGCATCTACAAAATAGGGGAAAGATTTATGGCATTTTTATTATTATTTCTTTTTTTACTAGTAATGGCGGGGATCAGCGATTTTTTTATCAGGACTGCGACGTTATGGCGGACAGACCGGACACTTTTGACACATTTTTGGGACCACTGACAATTATACAGCCATCAGTGCTATAAAAATGCACTGATTACTGTGTAAATGTCACAGGCAGGGAGGGGGTTAACGCTAGGGGGTGATCAAGGGGTTAACTGTGTTCCCTCGTGTGTGTTCTAACTGTAGGGGGATGGGACTGACTAGAGGAGATAACAGATCGTTGTTCCTAGCTAGTAGGAACACACAATCGGTCTCTCCTCACAGAACAGGGATTTGTGTTTACACACACACACACACACACACACACACCTGTTCAGGCTCTCGTGCCCACGATCGCGCGTAGACCGCCGGTCATCACGACCGCCGGCCACATGCATCGGCACCCCTGCAGTGCAGCGGCTGCTATCCCCTCTTAAATGGCCGACGTACAGCTACAATGGTTCAGGGGAACGTGCTGACCTGCCGCAGTATTATGACGGCAAGCAGATAAAGTGTTTAGCAACATTAGTGGCATGTTCCTTCTCAGTGTCATAAACATGATCATATAATCGATCCCTCAATCTTCTAGTTGTGCAACCCACATATTGGATTTTTTATTCTTTATAAGTGATCAAGTAAATCACAATTCTAGTGTTGCAATTTATTGAGGTTCATAATAGGGACATGTCTTTGATACAAATACAGGGCATAGAGAAAATCTCAACACCAAGTAGAGGGGGTGACAGCTTTAAATTTTTATGCAAACACAAAATATTTTGGATATTTGAACAACAAACTAGAATTCCTAGGGGTTTGAACATTGAGTGGGATCTGAACTCACTTTCACACCTGAGACCTTGTAACACTAACAAGTCACATGACACCGGGGAGGGAAAATGGCTAATTGGGCCCAATTTGGACATTTTCACTTAGGGGTGTACTCACTTTTGTTGCCAGCAGTTTAGACATTAATGGCTGTGTGTTGAGTTATTTTGAGGGGACAGCAAATTTACACTGTTATACAAGCTGTACACTCACTACTTTACATTGTAGCAAAGTGTCATTTCTTCAGTGTTGTCACATGAAAAGATATAATAAAATATTTACAAAAATGTGAGGGGTGTACTCACTTTTGTGAGATACTGTATATATGTATATATACAGTTGTGCTCAAAAGTTTGCATACCCAGGTGGAAATTGTGAAATTTTGGCATTTATATTGAAAATATGACTAATCATGCCAAAAAAATGTCTTTTATTCAAGGATAGTGATCACATGAAGCCATTTATTATCTCATATTATGATTTTAAAAGGAGCCAAAAAAACTAACAGAAATCACCCAAATGGCGCTCTCTCTCTCTCTTATATATATATATATATTACACATACACAACAGTGGCACAAATTCAGATCATTTCCGTGTACATTATTGGAACAGAGAACAGCAAGGATACACTGCTTTCTTTCCCTTCTTATTATAAGTATATTCTGGGTAAATGGTGTCTGGATAATCTCATAACTGTAAAATATAACAAAGTAATATCACATAATACAGCATAATATTTTTCTCTTGATTTGGCGCATTAGAAATGTTGCAGTGCATACTATGTGTGACCTCTGGAATGTTTTTTTTTTTTTTTTTTTCTTCTTCATTGAGCTCCATGCCTGGGAAAGAATCCAAGTTACAAGTCATGTAGATTAGAGTAGATCAGAGACGCAGGATTGAGTTGCTTCGAGAAACAAGTGAGAAGAGGCCATTCTCAGACACGAGAACACCAGAGTACGCAGTGTGTGAGATGGGCTTCTTTCCATTGATCCAATGCTTGTATTCATCTGCTACCAAACCTCCACTCCATAATAACACCTTAAAGCATTTAACTCTCACTAGCAGACAGAACATCCAAAAAAGCTATTCTGCTGTCTTGAAGAAAATGCAGATTCCTACCATGGATATTTGATACATATATTAACCACTTCAGCCCCGGAAGGATTTACCCCCTTCCTGACCAGAGCACTTTTTACAATTTGGCACTGCGTCGCTTTAACTGCTAATTGCGCGGTCATGCAATGCTGTAACCAAACGAAATTTGCGTCCTTTTCTTCCCACAAATAGAGCTTTCTTTTGATGGTATTTGATCACCTCTGCCGTTTTTATTTTTTGCGCTATACACGGAAAAAGACCGAAAATTTTGAAAAAAAATGATATTTTCTACTTTTTGTTCTAAAAAAAATCCAATAAACTCAATTTTAGTCATACATTTAGGCCAAAATGTATTTGGCCACATGTCTTTGGTAAAAAAAATGTCAATAAGTGTATATTTATTGGTTTGCGCAAAAGTTATAGCGCCTACAAACTAGGGTACATTTTCTGGAATTTACACAGTCTTTAATTTATGACTGCCTATGTCATTTCTTGAGGTGCTAAAATGACAGGGCAGTACAAAACCCCCACAAATGACCCCATTTTGGAAAGTAGACACCCCAAGGAAATTGCTGAGAGGCATGTTGAGCCCATTGAATATTCATTTTTTTTGTCCCAAGTGATTGAATAATGAAAAAAAAAAAAACAAAAAAACAAAATTACAAAAAGTTGTCACTAAATGATATATTGCTCACACAGGCCATGGGCCTATGTGGAATTGCACCCCAAAATACATTTAGCTGCTTCTCCTGAGTATGGGGATACCACATGTGTGGGACTTTTTGGGAGCCTAGCCGCATACGGGGCCCCGAAAACCAATCACTGCCTTCAGGATTTCTAAGGGCGTACATTTTTGATTTTACTCCTCACTACCTATCACAGTTTTGAAGGCCATAAAATGCCCAGATGGCACAAACCCCCCCCAAATGACCCCATTTTGGAAAGTAGACACCCCAAGCTATTTGCTGAGAGGCATGTTGAGTCCATGGAATATTTTATATTTTGACACAAGTTGCGGGAAAGTGACAATTTATTTATTTATTTATATTTTTTTTGCACAAAGTTGTCACTAAATGATATATTGCTCACACAGGTCATGGGCATATGTGGAATTGCACCCCAAAATACATTTAGCTGCTTCTCCTGAGTATGGGGATACCACATGTGTGGGACTTTTTGGGAGCCTAGCCGCGTACGGGACCCCGAAAACCAATCACCGCCTTCAGGATTTCTAAGGGTGTACATTTTTGATTTCACTCTTCACTGCCTATCACAGTTTCGGAGGCCATGGAATGCCCAGGTGGCACAAAACCCCCCCCAAATGACCCCATTTTGGAAAGTAGACACCCCAAGCTATTTGCTGAGAGGTATGGTGAGTATTTTGCAGCTCTCATTTGTTTTTGAAAATGAAGAAAGACAAAAAAAAAAATTTTTTTTTTCTTTTTTTAATTTTCAAAACTTTGTGACAAAAAGTGAGGTCTGCAAAATACTCACTATACCTCTCAGCAAATAGCTTGGGGTGTCTACTTTCCAAAATGGGGTCATTTGGGGGGGGGTTTGTGCCACCTGGGCATTCCATGGCCTCCGAGACTGTGATAGGCAGTGAAGAGTGAAATCAAAAATTTACGCCCTTAGAAAGCCTGAAGGCGGTGCTTGGTTTTCGGGGTCCCATACGTGGCTAGGCTCCCAAAAAGTCTCACACATGTGGTATCCCCGTACTCAGGAGAAGCAACAGAATGTATTTTGGGGTGTAATTTCACATATTCCCATGGCATGTTTGAGCAATATATCATTTAGTGACAACTTTGTGCAAAAAAAAAAAAAAATAATAATAATTTGTCTCTTTCCCGCAACTTGTGTCACAATATAAAATATTCCATGGACTCGACATGCCTCTCAGCAAATAGCTTGGGGTGTCTACTTTCCAAAATGGGGTCATTTGGGGGGGTTTGAACTGTCCTGGCATTTTATGCACAACATTTAGAAGCTTATGTCACACATCACCCACTCTTCTAACCACTTGAAGACAAAGCCCTTTCTGACACTTTTTGATTACATGAAAAAATTATTTTTTTTTGCAAGAAAATTACTTTGAACCCCCACACATTATATATTTTTTTAAAGCAAATGCCCTACAGATTAAAATGGTGGGTGTTTAATTTTTTTTTTTCACACAGTATTTGCGCAGCGATTTTTCAAACGCATTTTTTGGGGAAAAAACACACTTTTTTACATTTTAATGCACTAAAACACACTATATTGCCCAAATGTTTGATGAAATAAAAAAGATGATCTTAGGCCGAGTACATGGATACCAAACATGACATGCTTTACAACTGTGCACAAACGTGCAGTGACAACAAAATAAATACATTTTTAAAAGCCTTTAAAAGCCTTTACAGGTTACCACTTTAGATTTACAGAGGAGGTCTACTGCTAAAATTACTGCCCTCGATCTGACCGTCGCGGTGATACCTCACATGCATGGTGCAATTGCTGTTTACATTTGACGCCAGACCGACGCTTGCGTTCGCCTTAGCGCGAGAGCAGGGGGGACAGGGGTGCTTTTTTTTTTTTTTTTTTTTTTTCTTTATTATTTTTTTGCTTTTTTATCTTATTTTAAAACTGTTCCTTTCATTTTTTTTTTTTTTTAATCATTTTTATTGTTATCTCAGGGAATGTAAATATCCCCTATGATAGCAATAGGTAGTGACAGGTACTCTTTTTTGAAAAAATTGGGGTCTATTAGACCCTAGATTTCTCCTCTGCCCTCAAAGCATCTGACCACACCAAGATCGGTGTGATAAAATGCTTCCCCAATTTCCCAATGGCGCTATTTACATCCGGCGAAATCTAAGTCATAAAATGCTCGTAGCTTCCGGTTTCTTAGGCCATAGAGATGTTTGGAGCCACTCTCGTCTCTGATCAGCTCTATGGTCAGCTGGCTGAATCACCGGCTGCATTCTCAGGTTCCCTGTTGAGACAGGAGAGCCAGAGAAAAACACGGAAGACGATGGGGGGGGGGGGGGGGGCATTCTCTCTGCTTGTAAAAGCAGTCTAGAGGCTAATTAGCCGCTAGGATTGCTTTTACATGAAAGCCGACCGCTGGCTGAAAAGAATGATACCAAGATGATACCTAAACCTGCAAGCATCATTCTGGTATAACCACTCAAAGTCGTGAATGCTGTACCTGAAGACAAAAATATGGCTAACAATAAAGCACAGTAAACGGTAAAGTATAAAAAACTGCATACCTGAAAAGCAAACATGATAAAACATAATAACAATAAAACATTGCAGAATAGAATACAGTAAAAAAGAGCAGAACAATAGAGAGAATAGAGAGAGAGAGAATAGAGAGAGAACAATAAAACGACAACTATTATTTTTTATTTTATATTTTTGTTTGTGTTTTTTTTTTTTTTTTTTTTTTTTTACACTTTTTTTGTAACTGTACCTTTTGTAACTGTAACCGGTTCCAGGTTCGGGTCTCTCAAAATGCGATGGCATCTTGGGAGACCCTGTGAAAGTGTGCCTAGTCTGTGCAATGCTGTACCGTACGCTAATACTCAACTAGTGAATGGTAGCGTTCAAAACATTCACCAATGCAAAGACCAGGATTGTCAGGACAGGAGGGACAATAATAGCGGGTGTCATGCCTATATCCGCGCTTGCTGCAGACACAACATCTTTTTTGGGGGGGTTCGCTGGGTAGGGGTACTCGGGAGGACATAAAAATGCCTCTCATGCAGCCGACTGCATTTGGTTGGGGATGTGAATGGGGGAAGTACGGGCGCTGCAGAAGCGGTAGGTTCCCAATTAGGATTGGCGAATGCAGCAGGAAGGGCATTATGGGCACGACGGGCCTGTGTTTGTCTTTTTGGTGGCAGCGGGACACTACTTGTGCTTGCCACCTCACCAGCTTGAACTGCACTTATGGGACTCGCCACGTCACCAAGTGTTACTGCAGTGCTGGTTTGACTACGACCGGGGTGTACTAGGCCGCTGGCGCTTGCCAGTTCACCAAAACGCTACCAAAAAAACTGTTAACGATCGCAGGGATCAGGCCTGACTCTGCGAACGCTGCAGTTATGCATTTAGTGTTTTGTAAGTGACAGTGATCGATCGATACTGCACTTGGGTGGGCTGGGCTGGGCCGGGCGGAGGGGCAAAACGCAGGTGCTAGCAGGTATCTGGGCTAATCCCGCTAACACTGCGTTTTTGGGAACCCTAAACTGCTGGGGACGCCAGTATAGATCTGATCGGATCAGATATTGATCAGTTCAGATACTATACCACTAAGGGAGGTGTACAGTGCGTGCGTGGGTGTTAGCGCTACTGGCACTAACCTGACGCTGCCTGGGGCTGGTGCTTGCCAGTTCACCAAAACGCTACAAAAAAAACTGTTAGCGATCGCAGGGATCAGGCCTGACTCTGCGAACGCTGCAGTTATGCGTTTAGTGTTTTGTAAGTGACAGTGATCGATCGATACTGCACTTGGGTGGGCTGGGCTGGGCCGGGCGGAGGGGTAAAACGCAGTTGCTAGCAGGTATCTGGGCTGATCCCGCTAACACTGCGTTTGTGGGAACCCTAAACTGCTGGGGACGCTAGTATAGATCTGATCGGATCAGATATTGATGCGTTCAGATACTATACCACTAAGGGAGGTGTACGGTGCGTGGGTGTTAGCGGTACTGGCACTAACCTGACGCTGCCTGGGGCTGGTGCTTGCCATTTCACCAAAATGCTACCAAAAAAACTGTTAGCGATCGCAGGGATCAGGCCTGACTCAGCGAACGCTGCAGTTATGCGTTTAGTGTTTTGTAAGTGACAGTGATCGATCGATACTGCACTTGGGTGGGCTGGGCCGAGCTGGGCGGAGGGGCAAAACGCAGGTGCTAGCAGGTATCTGGGCTGATCCCGCTAACACTGTGTTTTTGGGAACCCTAAACTGCTGGGGACGCTAGTATAGATCTGATCGGATCAGATATTGATGCGATCAGATACTATACCACTAAGGGAGGCGTATGCTGCGTGCGTGGGTGTTAGCGGTACTGGCGCTAATCTGACCCTGCCTGGGGCGACGCATATCACCGTCGGGCGATCAGGGGGCTAAATCTTTATTCGGTAATAAACGGCGGGTTCCCTGACACTATAAAAAATAAACAAACTAACCAGCGTCACCCGTAACGGTTATACAGTGATCAGTGGTGAAAGGGTTAACTAGGGGGCAATCAAGGGGTTAAAACATTTATTAGATAGTATATGGGGGTCCCTGTCGCTATAAAACTCTGACGGCGAACCTAAATATTTACGTCCCTAACTAGCATCACCAGCGACACTAATACAGCGATCAGAAAAATGATCGCTTAGCGACACTGGTGACAGGGGGTGATCAAGGGGTTAAAACTTTATTAGGGGGGGTTAGGGGGGTACCTTAGACCTACAGGGGGCCTAACACTCACTGCCCTGACACTGTAACTGTCACAAACTGACACCAATACAGTAATCAGAAAAAAAAAAAAAAAAAAAAAAAACTGCTGGTGTCAGTTTGTGACAAGGGGGGGGGGGTGATTGGGGGGGGATCGGGGGGCGATCGGGGGGGGGATCGGGGTGTTTTGTGTGCCTGGCATGTTCTACTGTGTGTGTAGTGTTGGTGCACTTACATTGCAGTCTTCTCTCCTCGGCCCGGAACGGAAAATACCGAGCCGAGGAGAGATGACATCATTTCCTCTGCCTCTGTGTACAATACAGAGGCAGGGAAATGATCCCATTGGCTGAGAGCGATCGCGAGGGGGGGGCCACGAATGGATGGCCTCCCCCTCACCTCCGATCGCCGGGGGAGATTTGCCGACCGCCGCAGGCACCGGGGGGGGGTCCGATCGGACCCCCCACCTGCGGGCAGGCAAGGACGTACATATACGTCCTTTTGCCTGCCCGTGCCGCTCTGTCGACGTATATAGTCGTGCGGCGGTCGGCAAGTGGTTAAGGAGTCTCCAATAAAAACAAATGGTGTTTATAGCTGTTACAATGTAGTATGACTATGAGGTCATTATCATATTCACTATGATATGAACATAAGCTGCAGTGATAAATACGCACGTTATTTTTTCACATGATAACTGCACACCCAAAATAAATACATGGTCATTAAAGCGAACCTTCAGTCATTTTTTTTCATGTTTCCATCTATTAAATCTTCTGCCCTTGTTTTAACTTTACTGACATAAAAAAAAATGTTTTACTCTCTAAATACCTTTATACAGCCCACTTCCTGTTTCTTGTCTGGTCATTAGCCTAGGCTTATGACATCATGCACAGCTCTCTCTTTCACTCTTGTGAGATTTTGCCAGGAAAGGAGGGCCAATGAGAGCTCCAGAGCTGGAGGTGTGCCTCTGTGTGTCTGTGTAAATCCAGGAAGTGAACAGGCAGCAGCTTCAGCTGTCCACAGTTAAAATGGATGCAGCCAGACTCAGAGGAGAGAGATTTTGGCAGCATATTGGCAAGTACAGAATCACAGTATATATAAAAAAATATGCAAAGTGGTTGGAGGGAAGCTTCAGAATGGCAAAGATGTTTTTATTGCAGATTAAGTGAGCAAACTGCAGTTCCTCTTTAAAGGAGGAAAGTGGATTTACACAGACACACACCTCCAGCTCTGCAGCTCTGATTGGCCCTCTTATGACTCATCCCCCCTTCCTTCCTGGCAAACTCTCACCAGAGTGAGAGCGAGAGAGAGCTGTGCATGATGTCAAACGCCTAAGCATTTTTCCAGACAAGAAACAGGAAGTGGGCTGTATAAGGTATTTACTGGCAGAAAAAAAATGTTTTACTATCCAACGTTTAAACAACAAGGGCAGAAGATTTAATAGATGGAAAGATAAAAAAAAAAAAAAAAATAGGACTGAAGCTTTAAAGAGGATGTCTACCCTAGGAACTAGGTAATACTAGCCATTACTGACAATACAGTTCTACCTGCCTTTTTTCCCCATCAACAATTGCAAAATTTCCTCTGAGGTCCCCTAACCTGCAGATTCTGAGTAAAAACAATGTTGCAAACTCTTATCTGCCATTTAATGATCTAAATCAGGTACAAAAATGTAATATTTTGGACAAGAAATATACATAAAATGTACCTGCATTTCATAAAAACATTGCACACCAGATATTTCCACCATGATGCCACCATATGGGCCTATAGACTGCGATCCCTAACTGCAGCAACTGGGCCCCTGGAAGCCCAGACAGTCCTCTGAAACTTCAACTTTACAAAAGATCAAGCATAGGCAACCCTTCCACGTTCCACTGGATTTCATAATGCCTCACTTAATTGGTTGCCCACATTGCGCTCTTGGATGTGAAGTTAACTCCGCAAAGTAGAAGAAGTTTGTTTTAGATCTTCTATGCTGATGAGCAGCATATGTGCAGATTCTTCTAACTCAGACATCTTTTGGATAGGATTGTTGGATGTACCTGGCTTGTGTACAATTAACTTCAACACCCGCTGAACAATATGGATGAACGGGCAACACAAAACACCCATGCATGTCAGATAAGGTCATCACCACATGTGGCCAAGCCTCCCACAGATCTGGATTACACCTCCAAGAAAATCTCTGGCGAAGCAACCTACATGTGCTCTTTGCCTTTAGGCCTCCTAGATGAAATACATGAATGACAATATAAAGGCAACTGCCAACAATCTTTTCACATAATGTTTCAATGCTTGGGAACAGTTGAAGTTACGTTTTTTTTCCTTTAAAACATTGTAGGCACTGAATTGTGCATTTGAGCAAACAGTTCATGAGATACAAAGGTGCCCATACATGAGGCACATATCCTGGTTGATGTGGTCAAATGCCCATTTATACTGTTGGGCTACAAAAGTGCAAATTAGCACACAAGTGCAAGCTGCCACTTTTTACAATTATTTCTTAAAGACATATACATTTATTTTACATATAGGGAATATGCCACTTTGACAATATACAGTACAGTAGCAAGGAATGCAAACAATTTTATACAGCCACAAAACACAGAAAACGCTCCTAAAACAAGTTGCCGCACAGCAAATCTCCAAAGTTTATTTATGCAATTACCAAATACCAGTGTAGACAAAAATCCAATTCATATACCTTAGCATAAAACACTTAAAAACATTTAGCCCGGGTTCACACCTATGCGAATTAGATGCGGCTTACACCGCATCTAATTCGCAGGACATTTTAAAATACATTCATATGAATGCATCTGGTTCACATATGTGCGTTGCATTCGCACTGCGCATTGCACAAAAAACGTGTGCGTTTTTTGGACATTGCGGTGCGAACTACAAGCCTATTATCTCCTATGGGAACGCATCTGATTCGCAGATGCATTGCGTTCTGAACAAGGATTTTCTCTTTCTCCTCACTACACCTCCCCCTCTCCCCCCCCCTCCCTCCCCCTCTCCCTGCTCTCTAATCCTGAGCAAAAACGCAATGAATCCGTTGAACAGGAGATTGTTATCTCCCCAGTGAAACCTGAGCTTCAATTCGCACCGCACATGTGTGAAACAGGGCTTAAAGATAAGAGTGTTTGTTTTTAAGCATTTTTACGGGCTAGGGAGTAAGGTTTGAATTTTTGTATACTTAAAGTGGAAGTAAACCCTCCTATGGTTTTCAGCCAAAGGAAGCTGCCATCTTGGCCTCTGTTTGATCTTCAACTGCCAAGATTCTGCAGATGTGACACCAGCCATTGGATGATTTGACAGTTTGAAAGCACAACCAATGTGACCACATTTCCGAATTTAATTGGGTTTTGAAACATTTAAATCAATGGGTTTACTTCCGCTTTAAAGTATAACTAAAGGCATTTTTTTTCTTAGAGCTGGGGGGGTTCAGTAATAGGGTGATTCAACTTATTTATCACATTTACCATTATCATTAAAACTGAAGTTAAAGAAAATCCCAAATGTTGGGTTGTATCCAGAACAGGAATTGAGGGGAAATCTTTTAATGTGGATACTAGCTCTGGTGACAATCAGGAATTTCCTCATTATGGAGAGATTTCCTCTCACATCCTGCTACAGGACAAGTGAAGGAAATCTACCCAATGGAATATAGAAAAAAACATGACAGGATTTTAATGATTCCCTGTTCTATCCAAATTAAAATGTCTTGACTTTAGATATACTTTTAGGCCGGCCATACACAATTCGAATCTTGACCGGCTCAGCAGGAACCGTCTATGGGCTGCCTAAGCAGGTAGTGAGCAACTTCCTCTTTGTCTCTGTAAAAAAAATTCACATTGAAAGTGCTAAGGTAGGCTTGACTCCGATTGCTGGCTGTTACATATTGCTGCCTGTATTGTAGTGACAGCAAGGAGCCTGCAGTAGGTGTGTTGGAAACACCTATCCTACATAACCATAAAATGGAAAAGGGGGTTCTCAGACTACTGACAAAAGCTAATGAAGGATACCGATGCAATACAGTCTGAAAGAAAAAATTGAAGCATGGAGCTGACAAGCTGTATTTCATGCATGTTATTTAAGTCATTATTAACACTTTTGAGTAATTCCTACTTTAAATCGCAGATCTCCATCTCTGAGAGATGAAAGCAGTCAAAATCAATATGAGGTGACCTGACCCTTATGATTTTAATGTGCATTATAATCAGAATTGCTTTAGCCGCTTTGAAGAATTAAAAAAATAAAATAAATAATAAACATTTATGTATTTATGAGTTTTCTCATTATTTAGGAATAAAACATGAGATTTTTCATAGTATATTGCTTCATTCCTGAGACCAAACTGTTATCAGGGAACAATGTTTTGTCTGCAACCATCAACTCTACTGAGCAAAAGAAGGATCTTTGAACAATGATCTTACCATATAGTCAAGGGAACATTCAAGGATATTTCGAAGACAAATAGTGACACAACCGCAGTAAGAACCTTCAATACAAAAATGAAAACAATACATATTACTAAAATGACTTTAGAAGACAAATCACATGGATGTTCAGATTGCATTTCTAGCCATTTTTATCCTTTTAGAGAAAATGGGGAAGGGTTAGATTGGAGAACATACTACAAAAAGCAAAAACAGGAAGTTCAGACCACTGCAATTACAGATAATAAAAGTATGCAAGTCAAGAATACTACATCAATGTTCTTGCTGACTTTGAACAGCATTGCAGAGCAGCACACTGTGATAATGTATGGTAACGTGCCATTTTGTATGGCACCCCAATACACCTAGCCATAATACCACAACACATTTTTAAAGTATCAAAACACACAGTTGTGAACCCCCTATGCATTGTGGTGCTGTTGGGGCAAGATTTAGACCTTGGGGGCCTGGGGGATGTCAGTTTCGGGGGGTTTTCATACACAGAGCGGGTTTACATTTTCAATGACAGTCACACATTTTTAAAATGCATGACATGTCATTCTGAAGTCAAGCCTGCGCACACACACACACACACTGCTCTATGTGTGGTTTGCTTGAGCTGCCACCACTTGTTTTTAAAAATGCTACAATATAAAAGTCCAGAGTAAAAACTTTTACAGATGATGGCCAGCAAAATATTACTTCTCAAGATGCATTTATTAAAAGAAAGAATTTTTTTTATTATTATAGATTTTCAATTATTTTATTAATGTTTATTTTTTTAAAGGGTTTTTATATTATTTTTGTATAGAGGGGAGTACTTTCTGCCAGGGAGGCCCAGGGCAGTTTCCCCTTTTGCCCTCTTAAATCCAGCATTGGGTGCTGTGTGTCTGGGAGAATATTGCAGGCCTGTTAAAACCCATATTGTTGCATTATTATGAATGAGCAGCCTTACTGTATAAGTGCCATACTATGACCTGTGGCTTGCCCAGTGCGAAGGACTCTCTACCTGGCAACCTTGGACAGTGCTGGGCACCTGAGCTTTCAGTCACCAAGCAGTGAGTTACAGGCTCCCCATACTCAGAAGTACTGTGTATCTTTCTTCAATCTCAGCAGAAGATAATTTGAAAACCTGCTAGCCAACAGTTGTTAGCGGAAAGTCCGACAACAAAAGTCCGATGGAGCATACAAACGGTTGGATTTACCGACACCAGCCTGTCATCGAATATTTCCCATCGGAAAGTCTGATCGTGTGTACGGGGCTTTAGAATACACATTACACAGGTAAAAAGAACTGGCAAGTCATACATCAGTTAGGCATCACACTACAATATTTACAAAAAGTCTTCCTGCACAATCTTTAACCATCTCACTAAAAACTGTATCATCCTGAGGACACTGCTCTCATCAGCCAGTAGGTACAGAGCACTTATGGCCCGTACACACGATCAGAAAATCATATGAAAAATACCGCTTTCTAAGCAATCGTACGATAATCTGATCATTAGTACACAGCTTTCAAGAGCCGATCACGATAATTCATGCAAAATTATCTGATGGGACAAGCAAAAAAAAATTTTTTTCGTACGATACCAGATCGTCAAAATTTTCATTTAATCTGTACAGTTGTCGTCTGGAAATACAATGCAAAACAATATATCCCTTCCAAACTTTAGTAACCTCTTTTTTTCCAATATGAGAATAGCATACAAAAACATAAAAAATATGGACGATCATTCGTCCAATAATCTCATTGTGTGTACCAGACTTTCGTCTTTAATGGGTCATTGCAGTTCTCAAATAATTCTTTATCAGAACCAATTTGCTGAACAACCTTTCTCCCGAACAACTAGTGACTATCATGCTCAAATATATTCAAAGAGCTACATTAACACATGGAAATTTATCAGAAAACTTCTCATCATGTAATAAAACTGCCAGTTGAGATGGAGTGAGACATGACTAGAGCTTGGCAAAGGCTGCAAACAGGACAATTTCCTCAACAAACGCACTACTGAAGTCTTGAGGAAAAATACGTTTCATTTCGGACCTAAAAACGGGGAACAGGGCCGCACCGGACACCCTGCTGTCATCTGCTCAGTACTGCGGTGTGAACCCAGCCTAAAGGAAGTCTGGGGCCCCCTCTGGCAGGGGGGGCCTGGGGCATAGCCCCTTTTGCCCACTTATAAATTCGGCATTGTATTTGGGCATGGTCCACTGCTGTCATCATCAGGAAACCTGCCCAAAAGATTGCCATGCAGCCATCATTGAAGTGTATGCAGACATGAGGCAGCTTCAAAGGGGTTGCATTAGATCAGCAGCACTGTGATACAACAAAAGGTGATAAGTATTTTATTAAAAAAAAAATTTCAATTGTCATCCAGTTTGGATTTTTAAGTGTTTTAATAAATACTAGACTCAGGGCTGTTTTTACTTTTACCCGTCTAACATATAACACAAAAACTATGCAGCAGGGTTCATGGTCTTTGCTTTGTTTTTCATGTTGTGTCTTTCACAATGAAAGGAATGTTAAAAAGCATCCTATTTTGGTCAGAAATATTTGAGCTTTGAATAGCGTTAGAAAGAATGAAGCCTCACAAAGAGTGGTCAGGGAGTGTTCTGGTCTCCTGTGTCCTTGCACGACTTCCTGGCTGATGCCAATTCACAGAGAGAGACGGGATCACAGGTTCAGCTCAGGGGAGATCATGTGCCTACTTGTTTAGAAAACACAAGAAGAAAACTTGGCATACGAGATGCGGACGGAGCGATTTCACCCTGTCATTAATAAGTAGAGTTGCCAAAGAATTGTCCAGATTTTTCCACTAAAATATTTGCACAATAGTTCTCTGAACTGTTTTGGGGAGTATCTACAAAAACACAATCTATTTTTATTTCTACTAAAGAGAATTATTTTCTTACAGATTTTTGCCAGTTACTCTTGCAATCTACAGAATGCAGTATTTAATCAAATCTTACATTTTCAATATAAATCAAGTATCGGACAAACGTTAGATTTCAATAGAAATAGAAATAAAAAGCTGAAGGCAAATACAGGGCTTGCAAGACAACAAATGATACTGTAGGTAGAGCTACATGATTTTCTTAACAGTGTCTACGAAGTAGGGATTTCAAATAAGAATGCATAGCTGTCCCATGATTTGTCTGTATTGTAGAGACAAGCATGACACCATCATTTGGTGTCACAATGGCAGTGGCTGCTGGTCAGAATAAGGGAATGGCAATTATTATGACTGCTGTACAGGCATTAGGGAGACAAAGGTTAACCGCTTGCCAACCAGTGCACCACGATATACGTCGGCACAATGGCACGGCTGCGCAAATGGGTGTACAGGTACGTCCCCTTTAAGAAGCGGCATTGTGGGCGCGCATCTGCCGCGTGCTCCGTGACCGTGCCCGCGGGACCCGTGGACTCGATGTCCGCCGGTGTCCCAAGATCATGTCACGGAGCGGGAGAAGCCTATGTAAACAAGGCATTTCCCCGTTCTGCCTAGTGACAAGACAGAGATTTACTGTTCCCTGTCATCGGGAGCAGTGATCGCTGTCATGTTCTAGGTAGCTTCCCAGTTAGAATCACTCCCTAGGACATACTTAACCCCTTGATTGTCCCCTAGTGGTTAACCCCTTCTCTGCCAGTGTCATTTATACAGTAATCAGAGCATTTTTATAAAACTGATCGCTGTATAAATGACAATGGTCCCAAAATAGTGTCAAAAGTGTCCGATGTGTCGCTATAATGTCGCAGCCATGATAAAAATCGCAGATTGCAGCCACTACTACAAAAAAATAAATAAAAATGCCATAAATCTATCCCTATTTTGTAGACGCTATAACTTTTGTGCAAACCAATCAATATATGCTTATTGGGATTTTTTTTTTACCAAAAATATGTAGAGGACTATTTTTGGGGATATTTATTATAGCAAAAAGTAAAAAATATTGCCTTTTTGTCAAAATTGCCACTTTTTTTTGTTTATAGCGCAAAAAATAAAGACCGCAGAGGTGATCAAATACCACCAAAAGAAAGCTCTATTTGTGGGAAAAAATGGATGTCAATTTTGTTTGGGTGCAACGTCGCATGACCGCGCATTTGTCAGTTAAAGCGGCGCAGTGCTGAATCGCAAAAAGTGCTCTGGTCAGGAAGAGGGTAAATTCTTCCGGGGCTAAAGTGGTTAAAGCCCCCTTTCTATTTCTACAAACAGCTGGGCAATCTCAGTCTGCAGTCTCATCAGTTCCCAGTACAAAGCAGCTGGACAGATCTTTAGTTCAGACAATGTGAAGAAATTCTCAGAGTAGGGTTGTTTTACTGGAAATAATTTTAGGTCAATGGGCACTCTGCAAGCATAAAGTAATACATTTAATAAAGGGAAGTAGACTGTGCACTTTGCAAAGTGCAGTTACACTCTGCAAGTGCGGTTGCTCCAGAGCATAGTAAATGAGGTAAAGCTTCACTTTGCAAAAAAATACCCAATTACATGCAAAGGAAAAAAAAAAAACAGCATGTTTGCTTGCACATGATTGGACATTGACACCAGAAACGTTCTAACCTTACTTCAGTATATTTGTAATACAGTTTTCAATTCCATTGAAAAAGATTTAATCACTTGAAATCTGTTCCTACGACATGAAATGGAACAAAATCTCCTCTAAAGTGACACATACAGGAATAAAAAACTAATATTGTATAGGTTGCTGAAAGTTCTACTCAAAACCGGAAGGGTAAAGCCTTAGAACATAGAAATATGTGCATGATTGGTTTTTAAAGTGATATTAAAAGGCACAAATTTTCTTTTTTTAAAAGACAAACCTGTCATACTTACCTGCTCTGTGCTGTGGTTTTGCACAGAGCAGCTCGATCCTTCTCTTCTTGGGTCCCATGCTGACGCGTGCTGCTGGCTCCTCCCTCCTGTCGAGTGCCCCTAGAGCAAGCAGCTTGCAATGGGGGCACCCAAGCAGGTGAGCTGCGGCTCTGCATGTCTATGCAGACAGAGCTGCAGTTCAGCCCTGCCCCCTCTCTCTCATTGGCTCTCTGGCTGTGATTGACAACAGCGGAAGCCAATGGCTGCTGTCTCAACCAATGAGGAGGGAGAGTCCAAGGAGAGCCGAGACACTCATGCACATTGCTGTATCGCGATGAAGCTCAGGTGAGTATTAGGGGGGCTGCTGCACATGTAAGGATTTTTACCTTCATGCATATGCAGGGAGGTAAAAACCTTCAGCCTTTAGAACGACTTTAATTCAAAGATGATTTGATTGTAGATCATCATAGCATAGGTGATATATTAAACCTCCCCCAAAATGCTTTGGCTAGAATTGAAAGGGAATAAATTAAAGTGGTTCTAAAGTCAAGACATTTTCTACCTTAATGCATTACCTGCATTAGGGTAAAAAATGTCCCACTACTTGCTCTTTTCTCCTTCCTCCCTAGACACTTACATGTCCCATCTCGATCCAGCACTGTGCCATCTGCAGCAGTGCTGCTTTCTCTTCCTCTCCGCACAGGACTTAGAGCTGAGTGAATCATTGGCTCCTGCTGCTGTCAGTCAAATCCTGAGAAAAGAGAGAGTAGGGGGGCGGAGCTGAAACATACTGTTTTTGTTTATGGACACACACAGCCCAGCTCAGGAGCACGCCCCCACGAGTATTGCCTCAGCACACAGCTTGCACTCAAAGAAGAGGAGGAGACAACACCCCAGAAAAGGAACTAAGCAGCCACTCTGTGCAATACCATTGCACAGAGCAGGTAAATTGAACATGTACGTTGTTTCATAAAAAAAAAAGCCTTTGGAACCACCGTAAAACCCCCGAAACACGTTGGCTAAGATTGCATCACATTAAGACTCCTTGAAACTACAGACATTTGTCTATCACTGGCCTTCTAGACTGTAGTAAAGCACTTAGCACTGGCTGTACCATGTTTTGTATTCCATTGTACATAAGGCCCCTTCATGCCATGCTATGTTGAGCATGTGAGCAGCTTATGGCATGCAACAGATGACGGTCCTTGGTTTGCAAAAATTGTTCTCTTTCCCAGTCCAGAAATAAAAAACTGGCAAAGGATTAAACCAAATTAAACTGTTTTAACTTTACATGGCTTAAAAGACAGTATGACCAAAGCTTTTTTGGCCATACGTTACTTCTGGGTCACAGCAGTGCACTTACTTTTGCTCTCCAGCGACCCAGAACCATATCCTACAGCCACTCCAGGCTCTGGAAGGATCCTTACAATAATGTTGGGATCCACCCAGATGCATGTCCAGCAGCTTGCTCAGAGAGTTTGCGTCAGCTGCTCCCGCTTCCTCTCCAGTTTGGTGCTCTAGTGAGCTCTGGAGGGAAAGAGCAGAGAGCGGTGATTGACCATCACGGATCTCTGCTCTGAATAGACCAGGAACCGAGTGATCGCTCAGACCAGGAACAGTCATGTGATCGCTCAGTTTCTGGGGCTTAGAGCTGCAGGGAAACAGCTGCAACATCAGACCGATGCTGCAGCATGGAGAGGATTATGAATTAATTTGTGTTGTTTTTTACAATCCCACACTTTTACTTTAACCATACATATGGAATGCTATTGAACGGTGTCTCCCTTTTGCTATAAAACAGAGGAAATTGTATTTTGGTAAATGAACCTTTAAAGTTCAATTAAACATTCAGCTAATCAGCTAAACATTCCTGGTGCATCAAAATAAAAGATGTTCACAGCTCATTTTCTTTAGAAAGCAGTCACAGTCTGTGTAGAAAAGGCATTAATAGCGTCAGACCTGAAGCTGTGCAATCAGCAAATCTCAGCTGAGGAAGGGGACAGTCTTTCTTTCAGGAGACATACTTTTCTACTCAGGTTGTGGCTGCTTTCTAAAGAAAATGAACAGTAAACCTGGCCATAGATGAATCGACATTCGTCCATTTCTCAAATAAAAAAAAATTTAAAAAAAAGTTAATACTAGCTGTTGAAAACATTTTGTTCATACACTATTCGTATAAAGGACAATTAATTATGCCCAAAGGACTAATAAATTTTTCAAGCCAAAAAAGAACCAGTCATTTTCTGCAAACAGAGGCACGGGTAGGGGACTTGTTCTTTCTTAAAACACAGAAAGCACATCATACAATTGCTTACAAAGGATTGCCCTTCAAAAAAACAATGTATGGCCAACATATTCCACAAAGGGGATATATTTAATTCTATAGAAATATAATCAGCATATTCTGTATTTTGAAGTACATACAATTTTGAAGACTTGCCAGGCAAAATGAAACAAAAAAAATATATTGTCACTCGTGGCCTTTCTGGATATCAGCCAATGTTCTGTACTGTACAAGGAACAAACAACACTTGTTTAAGAACAATGTACATGAACATTGAACAACTTTAAATAATTATCATGAAATTATAATTTTTCACTAGCCCTATTTAATCTTATGTATTTAAACTCGTCATTCTGATTTGGAGATACCAAATCAGACCAGACCATTGTAATACATTTCTTAAACTGCTGAAACAAGAGTGCAAATTGGGAGGGTCTGCCTGCTATAAATAAGTGGTCAGTCCCAGTGTTGTGAAATTAAAAAAATGATGGGAAAAACAGTAGCTAATTAAATAAGAACAGAATAAACTGTGAACAGACTTTCAAAGTTATTAACATACCGTATATACTGTATATATACACTTGGTGCTAGGAACCAAATTTGGTGTGCAAACTCAGGGGAACGAGCACTACAATATATCTAAAGCTGGGGTACCTAGGACCAAGTGGCCCCGAGATATGGGGCCTCAAAGTCGGTTCGGAAACTGTCATTCTCTGCTGCAAAAAAGTGCTTGACATTTTGTGAACCGTATCTCGGGGCCACTTGGTGCTAGGAACCCCAAGCTTTGGATATGTTGTAGTGCTAGTTCCACTGGCTTTTTACACCACGTTTGGGGTCCCTAGCACCAAGTGGCCCTGAGATACGGGGCCTCAAATTCGGTCAACTGTGTCCATCTGCAGCCATGTCATTTCGGGACCCTTTGGGTCCAGAGACCCCAAATTTTGGCTGCAGCTAGGGGGCATCCAGGAACCCTTAACTACCGAGTTTGAAGTTTGGGGGACCTATGGCTGCAAATGGGCACAGTGAGGCTGCAAATGGGCATTGTTGACCCTCTTTTCCCTTTACAGTAGCTGCGCATTTCTCACCCTAGGCTTATACTCGAGTCAATAAGTGTTCCCAGTTTTTTGTGGTAATATTCGGGTCGGCTTATACTTGAGTTAATATGGTATATCAAATAGTGTCATGCAATATCATCTGAAGCAATACATAAATCCAGTGACTTAATGCCTATGTGGGATCCGCCCTGATGCATTTTGTCTCTTCCTGTGTGACTTTTTCAAAAGGAAACAATAATATATGTCATTTATTTTATTCTTGATTTTTTGTAAATTATCCTTCATGTATATTTATTTCTTGCTCACACATAGCATTAAGTCACTGGATTTATTTACTGCTTGGGAAGATGTTGCGTGGCACGATTTGATATATGATTATGGTTTGATGTGGAAACACAGCAGTGTGAAAGCAACATTATTAGATTAGTAGATTTGGAGAAATTGTTTTATTCACTATTGATTCTGTAGTGGTATAGCACTTTTTGTGTTGCACAGAGAGGACAATTTACTAGACTTCCAAATTTACTATGGTTGTGAGGAACTGACATTTGAACTTTTTAAAAGATACAGAAATCATAGCTGGAGGCAGAATGTAATGGAAAGTTAATTTCACTTTTTTTTTTTCTTTTTTTTTTTTTTTTGAGTTTACAACCTAGATATGCGAGAGAGTATAGAAACACAGATGGTGTTAACAATATGAACAAGTGTGCTTGGAGGTTGTACATAGAAATAGATTGAGAGTTCACAATACTTTTGTGACACAACCTATTGTAAGGAAGACAAATCCCCCACCAAGCTTGTAAAGCTTATTAGAATAAAAATATGTGGAAAACTTGGTTCCTTGGAGAAAGCAAAAAAGTAAGAGTGGTTTATAAAGTGATGAGAACAAAGAAGGTAAATGAGACATAGGTTTGGAAATATGACACAGACAAGGAGGATCTCCCTCCAACCCCAGGAACAGAGCAGATCCAGATGGTGTGTACAGGACTATGTATGAAGCCATAACTCCTTATAAAGAGATTCAATTGTTGGAGGTGCTATAGCCCTGGAGTTGCACAAAGCAGGGCTTTATGGAGTGTGGTAAGAGGACAGGGGAACTGCTGAAAAAAACACATAAATCACAGTTGGAGTATTCTAAAAAGCATGTAAGAGAAGCCGCAAATGTGAAAAAAGGTTCTCTGGCCTGGTGAGACCAACTGTTTTTTGCTTCAGCACAAACTGCTAGTTGAGTTGGAAAGCCAACATTGGTTATCACCCTGAGAACACCATTCTCTATGGTGGTCGTGGCAGTAGCATCAATTTGGGGACATATTTCATAAATAAAAAATAGACCATTTAAAAAAAAAAATCAAAGGCAGTTCTGGAGGACAATTCGTTTTTTTAGTGTGCAAGAGAACGGAGATTGTGTTGGAGGGTTACCTTCCAAACAGATCAATTACCCTAGGCACACAGCCAGCACTACAGGGAAGTGGTTTAAAACCAAGAACCTGAATATCTTAAAATTGCCTAATCCAATGGAAATCTGCAACACGAGTTGAAAGTTGCTGTTTACCTGACAGTCCCCATCCAACCTGACAGAGATGGAACAGTTTGCCAGACATTGCAGGATCTACAGTAGATGTGTATTGAAATTTTAACAACACCAATTACATTTTTCCAATGACAGCTACCCAAGATGACAATTTCTAGTACACTGTTGATTTCCAGTAATTTCTTGTTGTGTCTCTGGCACGGGAAGGGAAGAGACTCCCCCCAATAGTTACATAGTTAGTCTGGTTGAAAAAAAACACAAGTCCATCCAGTTCAACCAATAGAAAGGAAAAAAATAAATATATAATCCTTTACGCACAGCTGATCCAGAGGAAGGCAAAAAACCCCAATAAAGCATGATCCAATTTGCTCCAGCAGGGGAAAAAAAATCCTTCCTGATCCCCCAGGAGGCTATCGGATATTCCCTGGCTCAACTTTACCTATAAATAGTAGTATCCATTTATATTACAGTGCCCTGCAAAAGTATTCACCTCCCTTGGTTTTTTACCTATTTTGTTACATTACGGCCTTTAGTTCAATGTTTTGTTAATCTGAATTATATGTGATGGATCAGAACATAATAGTCTAAGTTGGTAAAGTAAAATTAGAAAAATATATACATAAAACTAATTTTTCAGAAATAAAAAAACTGATAATTGGCATGTGCGTATGTATTCACTCCCTTTTAGTCCATAAAAAAGCTCTGGGGCAACCAATTACCTTCAGAAGTCACATAATTAGTGAAATGATGTCCACCTGTGTGCAATCTAAGTGTCACATGATCTGTCATTACATATGCACACCTTTTTGAAAGGCCCCAGAGGCTGCAACACCTAAGCAAGAGGCACCACTAACCAAACACTGCCATGAAGACCAAGGAACTCTCCAAACATGTAAGTGACAATGTTGTTGAGAAGTACAAGTCAGGGTTAGGATATAAAAAAATATCCAAATCTTTGATGATCCCTAGGAACACCATCAAATCTATCATAACCAAATGGAAAGAACATGGCACAACAGCAAACCTGCCAAGAGACGCCCGCACACCAAAACTCACAGACCAGGCAAGGAGGGTATTAATCAGAGAGGCAGAACACAGACTTAAGGTAACCCTGGAGGAGCTGCAGAGTTCCAAATCAGAGACTGGAGTGTCTGTAGATAGAACGTCAATAAGCCACATGCTCCACAGAGTTGGGCTTTATGGCAGAGTGGCCAGAAGAAAGCCATTACTTTCAGCAAAAAACAAAATGGCACATTATGAGTTTGCAAAAAGGCATGTGGGAGACTCCCAAAATGTATGGAGGAAGGTGCTCTGGTCTGATGAGACTTGAATTGAACTTTTTAGCCAAAGAAAACACTATGTCTGGCGCAAACCAAACACATCACATCATCCAAAGAACACCATCCCCACAGTGAAACATGGTGGTGGCGGCATCATGCTGTGGGGAGGTTTTTCAGCAGTCAGGACTGGGAAACTGGTCAGACTTGAGGGAAAGATGGATGGTGCTAAATTCAGGGATATTCTTGAGAAAAACCTGTGCCATTCTGTGTGTGATTTGAGACTAGGACAGAGGTTCACCTTCCAGCAGGACAATGACCCCAAACACACTGCTAAAGCAATACTTGAGTGGTTTAACCACTTGCCGACCGCCTCACGCAGATATATTGCGGCAGAATGGCACGGGCAGGCAGAATCACGTACCTGTACGTGATCTGCCTTCCGTTCCGGTGCCGAGGAGAGTAGACTTCAATGTGAGTGCACAAACACACACACACACACAGTAGAACATGCCAGGCACACAATAAACCCCCGATCACCCCCCCCCCGTCACACTGACAGCAAGCAGTTTTTTGTTTGTTTTTCTGATTACTGCACTGGTGTCAGTTTGTGACAGTTAGTGTGGTAGGGCAGTTAGTGCTAGCCCCCTTTAGGTCTAGGGTACCCCCCCCAATAAAGTTTTAACCCCTTGATCGCCCCTTGTCGCCAGTGTCACTAAGCGATCATTTTTCTGATCGCTTTATTAGTGTCACTGGTGACGCTAGTTAGGGAGGTAAATATTTAGGTTCGCCGTCAGCGTTTTATAGCGTCAGGGAGCCCCATATACTACCTAATAAAGGTTTTAACCCCTTGATGGCCCCCTAGTTAACCCTTTCACCAGTGATCCCCGTATAACTGTTACAGGTGACGCTGGTTAGTTCGTTTATTTTTTATAGTGTCAGGGCACCCGCCGTTTATTACCGAATAAAGGTTTAGCCCCCTGATCGCCCGGCGGTGATATGCGTTGCCCCAGGCAGCGTCAGATTAGCGCCAGTACTGCTAACACCCACGCACGCAGCATACGCCTCCCTTAGTGGTATAGTATCTGAACGGATCAATATCTGATCCGATCAGATCTATACTAGCATCCCCAGCAATTTAGGGTTCCCAAAGATGCAGAGTTAGCGGGATCAGCCCAGATACCTGCTAGCACCTGCGTTTTGCCCCTCCGCCCGGCCCAGCCCAGCCCACCCAAGTGCAGTATCGATCGACCACTGTCACTTACAAAACACTAAACGCATAACTGCAGCGTTCACAGAGTCAGGCCTGATCCCTGCGATCGCTAACAGTTTTTTTTTGGTAGCGTTGTGGTGAACTGGCAAGCACCAGCGACCTAGTACACCCCGGTCGTAGTCAAACCAGCACTGCAGTAACACTTAGTGATGTGGCGAGTCCCATAAATGCAGTTCAAGCTGGTGAGGTGGCAAGCACAAGTAGTGTCCCACTGCCACCAAGAAGAAGACGAACACAGGCCCGTCGTGCCCATAGTGCCCTTCCTGCTGCATTCGCAGCCCCAACCAAATGCAGTCGGCTGCATAAGAGGCATTTTTATGTCCTCCAGAGTACCCCTACCCAACGTACTGCCCCAAAAAAGATGTTGTGTCTGCAGCAAGCGCGGATATAGGCGTGACACCCGCTATTATTGTCCCTCCTGTCCTCATAATCCTGGTCTTTGCATTGGTGAATGTTTTGAACGCTACCATACACTAGTTGAGTATTAGCGTAGGGTACAGCATTGCACATACTAGGCACACTTTCACAGGGTCTCCCAAGATGCCATCGCATTTTGAGAGACCCGAACCTGGAACCGGTTACAGTTATAAAAGTTACAGTTACAAAAAAAAGTGTAAAAAAAAAAAAAACACAAAAAAATATATAGAATAAATAAAATAGTTGTCGTTTCATTGTTCTCTCTCTCTCTATTGTTCTGCTCTTTTTTACTGTATTCTATTCTGCAATGTTTTACTGTTATTATGTTTTATCATGTTTGCTTTTCAGATATGCAATTTTTTATACTTTACCGTTTACTGTGTTTTATTGTTAACCATTTTTTTGTCTTCAGGTACGCAATTCACGACTTTGAGTGGTTATACCAGAATGATGCCTGCAGGTTTAGGTATCATCTTGGTATCATTCTTTTCAGCCAGCGGTCGGCTTTCATGTAAAAGCAATCCCAGCGGCTAATTAGGCTCTAGACAGCTTTTACAAGCAGTGGGAGGGAATGCCCCCCCCCCACCGTCTTCCGTGTTTTTCTCTGGCTCTGCTGTCTCAACAGGGAACCTGAGAATGCAGCCGGTGATTCAGCCAGCTGACCATAGAGCTGATCAGAGACCAGAGTGGCTCCAAACATCTCTATGGCCTAAGAAACCAGAAGCTACGAGCATTTTATGACTTAGATTTCGCCGGATGTAAACAGCGCCATTGGGAAATTGGGAAAGCATTTTATCACACCGATCTTGGTGTGGTCAGATGCTTTGAGGGCAGAGGAGAGATCTAGGGTCTAATAGACCCCAATTATTTCAAAAAAGAGTACCTGTCACTACCTATTGCTATCATAGGGGATATTTACATTCCCTGAGATAACAATCAAAATGATTAAAAAAAAAAATGAAAGGAACAGTTTAAAAATAAGATAAAAAAGCAAAAAAATAATAAAGGAAAAAAAAAAAAAAAAAAAAAAAAAAAAAAAAAGCACCCCTGTCCCCCCCCTGCTCTCGCGCTAAGGTGAACGCAAGCGTCGGTCTGGCGTCAAATGTAAACAGCAATTGCACCATGCACGTGAGGTATCACCGCGAAGGTCAGATCGAGGGTAGTAATTTTAGCAGTAGACCTCCTCTGTAAATCTAAAGCGGTAACCTGTAAAGGCTTTTAAAAATGTATTTATTTTGTTGCCACTGCACATTTGTACGCAATTTTAAAGCATGTCAGGTTTGGTATCCATGTACTCGGCCTAAGATCATCTTTTTTATTTCATCAAACATTTGGGCAATATAGTGTGTTTTAGTGCATTAAAATTTAAAAAAAGTGTGTTTTTTCCCCAAAAAATGTGTTTGAAAAATCGCTGCGCAAATACTGTGTGAAAAAAAAAAATGAAACACCCACCATTTTAATCTGTAGGGCATTTGCTTTAAAAAAATATATAATGTTTGGGGGTTCAAAGTAATTTTCTTGCAAAAAAAAAAAAAAAAGAATTTTTTCATGTAAACAAAAAGTGTCAGAAAGGGCTTTGTCTTCAAGTGGTTAGAAGAGTGGGTAATGTGTGACATAAGCTTCTAAATGTTGTGCATAAAATGCCAGGACAGTTCAAAACCCCCCCAAATGACCCCATGGAATATTTTATATTGTGACACAACTTGCGGGAAAAAGACAAATTTTTTTTTTTTTTTTGCACAAAGTTGTCACTAAATGATATATTGCTCAAACATGCCATGGGAATATGTGAAATTACACCCCAAAATACATTCTGATGCTTCTCCTGAGTACGGGGATACCACATGTGTGAGACTTTTTGGGAGCCTAGCCGCGTACGGGACCCCGAAAACCAAGCACCGCCTTCAGGCTTTCTAAGGGCGTAAATTTTTGATTTCACTCTTCACTGCCTATCACAGTTTCAGAGGCCATGGAATACCCAGGTGGCACAAAACCCCCCAAATGACCCTTTTATGGAAAGTAGACACCCCAAGCTATTTGCTGAGAGGTATAGTGAGTATTTTGCAGACCTCACTTTTTGTCACAAAGTTTTGAAAATTGAAAAAAGGAAAAAAAACATTTTTTTTTTCTTGTCTTTCTTCATTTTCAAAAACAAATGAGAGCTGCAAAATACTAACCATGCCTCTCAGCAAATAGCTTGGGGTGTCTACTTTCTAAAATGGGGTCATTTTGGGGGGGGGGGGGGTTGTGCCACCTGGGCATTCCATGGCCTCCGAAACTGTGATAGGCAGTGAAGAGTGAAATCAAAAATTTACACCCTTAGAAATCCTGAAGGCGGTGATTGGTTTTCGGGGCCCCGTACGCAGCTAGGCTCCCAAAAAAGTCCCACACATGTGGTATCCCCATACTCAGGAGAAGCAGCTAAATGTATTTTGGGGTGCAATTCCACATATGCCCATGGCCTGTGTGAGCAATATATCATTTAGTGACAACTTTGTGCAAAAAAAAAAAAAAATTGTCACTTTCCCGCAACTTGTGTCAAAATATAGAATATTCCATGGACTCAACACACCTCTCAGCAAATAGCTTGGGGTGTCTACTTTCCAAAATGGGGTCATTTGGGGGGGGGGGGGTTGTGCCATCTGGGCATTTTATGGCCTTCAACACTGTGATAGGTAGTGAGGAGTGAAATCAAAAATTTACGCCCTTTGAAATCCTGAAGGCGGTGATTGGTTTTCGGGGCCCCGTACGCGGCTAGGCTCCCAAAAAGTCCCACACATGTGGTATCCCCATACTCAGGAGAAGCAGCTGAATGTATTTTGGGGTGCAATTCCACATATGCCCATGGCCTGTGTGAGCAATATATCATTTAGTGACAACTTTTTGTAATTTTTTTTTTTTTTTTGTCATTATTTAATCACTTGGGACAAAAAAAATGAATATTCAATGGGCTCAGCATGCCTCTTAGCAATTTCCTTTGGGTGTCTACTTTCCAAAATGGGGTCATTTGGGGGGGGGGGTTTGTACTGCCCTGCCATTTTTAGCACCTCAAGAAATGACATAGGCATTCAAACTAAAAGCTGTGTAAATTACAGAAAATGTACCCTAGTTTGTAGACGCTATAACTTTTGCGCAAACCAATAAATATACGCTTATTGACATTTTTTTTTACCAAAGACATGTGGCCGAATACATTTTGGCCTAAATGTATGACTAAAATTGAGTTTATTGGATTTTTTTTATAACAAAAAGTAGAAAGTGTCATTTTTTTTTTCAAATTTTTCGGTTCTTTTCCGTTTATAGCGCAAAAAATAAAAACCGCAGAGGTGATCAAATAACATCAAAAGAAAGCTCTATTTGTGGAAAGAAAAGGACGCAAATTTCGTTTGGGTACAGCATTGAATGACCGCGCAATTAGCAGTTAAAGCGACGCAGTGCCAAATTGTAAAAAGTGCTCTGGTCAGGAAGGGGGTAAATCCTTCTGGGGCTGAAGTGGTTAAGGGGAAACATGTAAATGTGTTAAAATGGCCTAGTCAAAGCCTAGACATCAATCCAATAGAAAATCTGTGGTCAGACTTAAAGATTGCTGTTTACAAGCGAAAACCATCCAACTTGAAGGAGCTGGAGCAGTTTTGCAAGGAGGAATGGGCAAAAATCCCAATGGTAAAATGTGGCAAGCTCATAGAAACTTATCCAAAGCGACTTGGAGCTGTGATAGCCGCAGAAGGTGGCTCTACAAAGTATTGACTTTAGGGGGGTGACTAGTTATGCACATTGACTTTTTCTGTTATTTTGTCCTATTTGTTGTTCGCTTCACAATAAAAAAAAACAAAAAAAAAATCATCTTCAAAGATGTGGGCGTGTTCTGTAAATTAAATGATGCAAATCCTCAAACAATCCATGTTAATTCCACGTTGTGAGGCAACAAAAGGCGAAAAATGCCAAGGGGGGTGAATACTTGCAAGGCAAGTAAATGCAAGGCACTGTATGTGTATCTAGGAAAAAATCCAGGTCTTTCCTAAAACATTTTACTGAGCTGGCCAGAAGCAGCTCTTGAGGGAGTCTATTCCACATTTTCACAGGTATTACTGTGGAAACAATAGGACAATAGGGCAAATGGTAAACAGAGTTTTAACCATTTCATGTTGTATTCAAAGCTAAAAAAAAAAAAAAAAAAGTTTTTTTACTATACATACACTAACTTTAAGACAGCGTTAATAGATACGAAACCCAACAGAAGAAATGGGTTTGTGACTGGATCTTAACTTCCGCCGTCTCAAACAAATTCTGGTGAGAGTTGTTTCCTCTTAAGACCCATATCCACAAAAAGCTTCAGTGGGCTTAGCAGCTGAAGCTTTCACTTCATTCCATGTACCACGCTTTTCTCCAAACACACATCAAATTGAAGACCAGTTTTTTGTTGCACAACAGTATCGGAAAGTAGTGCCTTTAAAGATTAAATACAACACACATACATATTTGCTGAGGAATGCCAGCTGTCTGTATTCTCAGACACTGAGTAATACTTTCACCAGCTTTCAGAACAGTTTCCTTTCAATAAGTAACAAATGCTGCAACTGCTGTTTATGTACAAGGAAAAGGACTTTCAGGCTCATTATATGTAGGAGCAGAAGAAAAACAAGTGTCTCACCACTTTTTAATTAAAAGGCGTACTCCAGTCAAAAGTGAAAACAAAGGCTTGAAATGCATACAAAAATGCACTCCTACCCATTGTAAGCACCCCTGACCATTGTAAGCACCCCTGCCAATGATAAATGGTTTGTCTCAACCCTCTGCCCTTTTTGTAGCCGTGTTAAAGGAATATGAATAACAAAAGACATACTGGCTGAATCACCAGCCAGGTTAAAATAAAGGGAAAAAAAATCCAAAGAAAACGAATGCAGCCAATGCAGCCATTTAAGAATCGGTAAGCTTCAGTATAATACATTTTTTGTTTTTGGGGTAATACCACTTTAACAGTCTTCGTGGAATGGAGACATACAGGATCCCAAGTGCTCCAGACTGCCAGACTGCCCCTGTGTTGGTACGTATGTGAAGGCTTTGGCAATTGCTCATGTGATCAGTGCTAAAGGAGATGATCAGCAGTTCACATTGGCTGATCTTGTCTTTCACCAGAGATCATGTGACCAAATACCACATGTCACATATAGAAAATTTGGGAGCAGCATTTTCTCCAAGAAAAGGAAATCATCCCAACCCTTCTATTACTTATCTTCATTTTAACACGTTTTTAATCTGACTCCTACCATGTGTGCGATAAGAGAATCTAGCTTTCGTTTTTCAGGTGCAAGTTTAAAAAACAAACAAACTGGATGATATGGACAACACGGCCACATTTATGTCCAGCAGGCATCGGAAATCTATAAATCTATCCTGTGCGTATTTTAATTATTTCTGATTTTGTAGCTTACAAATAAAATAGGTTAATTTTATCAAGGAAAAACCATTAATATGGTTATGTAAATCAAGTTTTAACCAAGGTGAAAATTTCCCTGTAAACTATTAATTTTAATACTGGTGGCATTTATCTTCTGGTGGTATCATCAAATTAATGAGCACTAATTATCAGCAGTATCATTTATTCTATGCTTCTCTGCAGGATCCTTTTACCACATGCTGTCAGTTAGTCAATAACAGCTAATGATGCATCCTTCAATATAATGATGAATTTAACCGCAACTCTATGAACAGAAAGGTATGGTAATGCAGAAAGAAAAAATACCTAGAATGAAAATGTAAAGAGTGTTAACAGACAAAATAATACACATATGCCAGTAGTGACAATAGCTAATATGTAAAAGTATTTTGTCTGCAATATTAAAGTGGTTCCAAAGGCAGAAGGTATTTTTACCATAATGCATTCTATACATTAAATGTAAAAAAACCTTCTGGGGTGCAGCTCCCCCATCTTGATCCAGCGATGTGCATGAGAGCAGTGGCTCTCCTAGGTCCCTCTCTCTTCATTGGCTCACATGGCAGCAGGAGCCATTGGCTCCTACTGCTGTCAATCACAGCCAGTGAGCCAATGAGGATAGAGCAGGCACGCGGCTGAGCCACACTGTGTGTGAATGGACAATGTCCATTCACAGAGCAGCAGCTTGGGAGCGAGCCTGCTCAAGTGCCCCATAGCAAGAACTTCATTAAATATACTACAGGTACATCTTGACATGTGCCTTGTATATAGGTACATTTTTTCCCCAAACATTCCCTTATGTTGGGTTTTTAAAATCTTATTTTAATAGATCTTTTTAAGAGTAACAGGTATGGACAAATCGTAATGGTTCACGTGTATAGCAACTTTTGAAGATGTTACATCAATTGACAATAAACAATAATACAAAGGGCACAGTGAAAATGGCATTGATTGTTAGCAGAGTCATAACCATATTTCATTATATATATAAAAAAATTAATCAACCTTTATTTAATGGTACAAGATAACATGAATGGGTACAAATAGGCAATTAAAAACAATCCTCAATAACACACATTAAAAAAAACAGAATACAAAAATCAGAACCTGTGAACATGGCCTGCAAGCTGTCATACCCATAATATCCACATACACCATAAAGCTTTTTGAAATATTTTTGAAAAAAGGGGCGAGAAACACATTAGGGCGTTTGAGGGAAAAGTGAAGATGTAAATGTAGAGAGAAAAAGTAAGGAAAAAAGAAAAAACAAAAAGAAAAAAAAGGTTGTATAGGTAAACATAGAGGAAGAGGCAGAATGATAGGGCGAATGGAAGGGGGTGGAGGTCCACATTGGGTGAGATGGGTCTTAAAATCGCATCTAATATAGAAGATGTTAGCAGGTTAAGATAGCGATAACTATTCACCTGAATAGTAAAACAAGTCCCAGTGAAGCCATCACATGTTGTGCTCCTCTATCTTATTTCTAAGGGCAGCAGTCAAGTCCTCCATGTGTTGGATGTCCTTCACCCTGGTGAACCATTGAGAGATGGTAAGTGGTTTTTTCCACATACTGGGGATGCATGCCCTGGCAGCATTCAGTAAATGCTTTCTTAGTGACTTACGGTATCTCTTACTGGACATGGGGGTCAGGTTGAGAAGCACTGCAGCAGGGTTGTCAAAAATGGAGATGTCCATTAGTTTGTGAAAAATTTGTAGGACTTGTCGCCAAAAAGACTGAATGCTTGGACAGTCCCAAAAAATATGAAATATTGTACCGACTTGGGCTCTGCATCGCCAACAAGAAGGACTGTGTCCAGGAAACATTGACACTAGAACAGCGGGAGTCTGTTACCAACGTGAATTTTATATGTAGTCTCTTGGTATTTGCTACACAAAGAAGATTTGTGGGCAAAGAAAAGTATACAGTGCTCCTGGTCATCAGTGAAAATGGTATTCAGGTCCCTTTCCCATTTGGATGGGTTATGAAGGACCCTGCTGGGAAGATAAGTCTAGCAGGATACACTATGAGGAAGAGAGTAATGTACGAATGTGACCTTCACCGAGGCAAAGGTCTTTAAATGGGGTGAGGCGCCTGTCCCGCAGGGTCCAGGAAGGGAACGTAGAAAGCAAGACAGTTGCGCTGAGATAGCGTGAAATGCATTGAATTCTCCTTCAGCCCACAAAGTGCTTTGCTTTTGCTACTGAAAATGTCATTACAACAATAAAAGCGGATGATTTTTTTCAGAGTGCAGCCGTCCAAGTCTCCTGCATTTATCTATCTGTACAGCTCAATAATCTGGGCTAGCACCTGTTTCTAGTGAGTGGTGTTCCCCTTGAGCAGCGGCTTTAATGTCAATGTCATTCAAAAGTATTTCAAAATTTCCATTCCAATCAATTTTTATTGAGTTTATTGATTAACGCACAAATATCAGACAAGTATTTTGTTTCATAATGATACATAGTAAACTATAGCTTACAAAACATACACAACCAGTTCCCAAAAACGAACAGGCTCGCTCAACCTTGTAACATGTAAGCCCCGATTCAACATGTAAAAAAATTATCTATACCCACCAAGCCTGAGTAGGAGAGGTATGAGCCACATACTATGCGAATACATTGTATAAGAGGGCAGGGCAGGGCAAGTGACTTCAAGGGAGGCTTCTGCCTTGGTAGCAGAGATGGGCTCTGGCGTGTTTGGGATCCTAGTCCCAAACCCAAATGCTCAATCCCACCAGGAAGCCGACACTGCCAATTACAGGCAGCAAGACATTTCCCGGTCCGCAGCTGCACAGATCAGGAAATGTCTCACTGCCTGTGATTGGCGGTGTGTGCAATGTCGGCTTCCTGGCGGGATGGGGCAGGTGGGTTGGGACTAGGATCCCGAGCACGCCAGAGCCCATCTCTACTTTGTAGAAGAGGTTAAAAAGTGCTTTTAAACAATCAATTTTGGAATAGAAGAAATGGTTAGAAATGTATTAGTTCCAGACACATTTCCCATACTGCTTCTTCAAATTTTCTCATCACTGCGGTTGAAAACGAATGTTAATTTGACCCCAATAATGGTTATAAAATCTAGTAAAAATTCTTAAAATTAACATTTTTATACAAAAATTTTACTAATGTATGGCCAGCTTAAGAGTGTTGAGACAAACTATTTAACACTGACAGGGGTGGTTACAATAGTCTGCTTTCATTCATGTAAATCTTTGTCCCAAAAGGGAAAAAAAAAATTGTAACTAGCTAACAAGCATTAGCTGGAGTTTGCCATTAAACTTAAGTCCATCTAGATTCGCTGGTGTATCTAAAGGCCGGGTACACAAAATGGTCGGTTCTGCAGGAACTGGATGATTTTTGGCCCGTGTGTACAGCTCCTCACCCAACAGAAGCTGGTCTCATGACCGGCTTCTGCGGAACGAGCAACAATAGTGTGTACCCGCATAAGACTACCCAACCCCCACAATTACAATGCTACTGTCCAAAAGGAGTCTTCTTTGCCCCTCCATCGAAGAAGGAGGAGACAGACAGGAAGTGTGTTACTGGTAGGATCACCAGGTGAAAATAAAAGGGGAAAAAATAAAAAAATAAAGAAAATGAATGCAGACAAAACATTTAAGGATTGGTAAACAGAAAGATATATTTTGGGTTTTGGGTTGATTTAAGGCTAATGTTAAACAGAGGTACATAGGAAAGTCTCTAGGACTCTCAGCCAAGAGCATGGCCATTTGTTTCTATGGCAAACAGCAATGTTTGGCAAATAAAGCATTTAAATAAGTTGTATAACATACCTCTAACTATGAATATTAAAATGTGACTGGTCCTCTTTCAGGCTAGAAATATCTTTATGTATATGGATTCCATTACAGTGATCTCTGACGACTATTTTCATAGCCCTGTCTAGACACAATTACAAAAGCTTGGTGGAACTGAATAGGTTAACTATGAAGGCAGAGGGAGCAGAAGTAAGCAGACTTTGAGCTTTGGTAGAACATTTGTTAAATCATGTATGATATTAAATAACTCCACCCAGACTAATTCAGACATTGAGTGAAGGCAACATGAGCGAGGCAGCCAAGTGAAAGCATGTGGCAGCACCTCTGTAAGATAATGGCCAAGAAACACACTTCCCCTTCCTATGACTAACCAGAGCAAGCCTGCACAACAACAACACAAAGCAACTTCTACTGACTCAGCTAGAAATCCAAATGTCTGGAAAAGGGAGAACTAATGTGGGTTTCCTGTGCACACACAATAGATGTTGGGCAGGTTTTTTTTTTCTATTTTGTTTTATTAAATGTAGGGATTGCATAATCATAGCATATACATTTTATATCCTGATAATAAGAAATACACAGAGAGTTTACATATAAATAGCAAAGTTTACAGAGCACACCAAAACATATCATTTGGTAACATTCTGTGGGTACCCAGATTCCAGTAACATTAGCACTGCAATAAAAAAAGGACTGACATTAATACAAGAGCAAAATACATTTGATGATGGTAGATTTTGTTAGCTTGAATTTGGTTGCTCAAAAAAAACAAAAAAAAAACAAACACAAAACAAAATGAGCACCAGTTAGTGGTTGGTGAACCACTGTTTTGTTTTCAAGACACCAGAATTATGGACTGTTTGCGTTAATTTTTGCTGAGGAAAGACATTTTGCTTGCCCATATCCCATAGCAGTCAATGGTCCACAGTCTATCCCGAGAAAAAGCAACAGGGTGGCTACCTTCCTATATTGGGACCATAAAGAATAAACATATCCACCTTTTAACAGGAATTCAGATCACAGCAGAAAAAAAAAAGGAATTTGACAATTTGGAGGTGGCTGAGAGCAACAGAAGGTTATTTATTTATTTTTTTAAACCAGAGTTTAGCATCACTGTAAGCGCTACACACCTATGGTCCATCTTCAGAAAGAGTAACAATTCCACTGAAATCCATCAGAAGTAGTACTGCCTGAGTGGTAACGTCACCAGCAGAGCTGCTTCTCTGGGGTTTTTGACAGCATTATCACTTCTCTTTACTGTGTGCTCTCAGTGTGCCGATGGCTAAGGCCTTGACTGTCTCTGTGTTCTGTTTCTTTTTTTTTTAAATCTGTATCTCCAGATCAGGATTTAATTGACATGGGACTGTGGCTACTGCAAAGTGCATCAAAATGTGGAAGTACTAGATCAAAATAAGAAAACTGACCGGTAGGTGCTCTTCCTTGCTTGCTACTCAGCTATAAAGTCGCTGTGGATTCATCATTGTTGTTCACCAAAGCACAGTTTTTTTTTTTTTAAAGATTGTTGTGCAAGCTACTTATCATTGGATACTACTAGTTACAATGTTGCAACCTGATCCTGTGTACTACCGATATACTGTGTATGTATATATTACACACATACACACACACACCTATGTGTTCTAATGTGGATCCAACGGCTGTTGTGTTACAACAGACAAATCATTTTGGAAATAATTGGGACATCCCCTATTCTAAACTGGGTGACATTTAGTTTGCAAGGGCAATAAACGCCATGTTTTTTTCCTAAAGCACTAAATACTAAATGTCATGTTTTTTTTTTTTTTTCTAAAAAAGGTTTTAACTTTTTCTTCATTTTGGCATCTCAGTGGCACTGATCTCCTCCATCCTGTTCCAGTCACTTCCTGTCTATAAATAATAAAATATGAATTGATTACTCTACCTACTCCTTATAAAGATATTAGATCCAATGGATATACAGTACTTTAAAATATAATATTCTCATAGGGAGTAGGCAGAGAAACCAATCGATATATTGTTATTATTCAATATAGCTTTTGTGGACATCTCTCATTTCTATGGAGACTTTATCTAAGGAAAAAAAAAAAAAAAAAAAAAAGGTAAATAATTTAGGACCTGGAGGATTTGTTTTAAGTGAGCTTTGGTCATTTCCTGTCTATATGTACTTGCTCCAATTGTTACATATCATTGCTCGGGCCTGCTTCCTCAAGAGCACCATGATGGACCATGCCTTTGTAATGGGAGTCCTTGTAGTCTTATTAAGGGGGAGCATGTGACAGGGTGTCAACATAGAGGCAAAACAGAGTTAGAGGTCTGCCCAAAACAGAAAATGCCTGAACATGGCAGGATCACTGGGTATTTGAACCTGTCCACGTCGACTGTACGAAAATTTGCGGCCCCACTGGACTGGGTTTTTTTTCGTGGGGCCGCATATTTTAATATCCCCCTCTGTGCTGGGAGCGCGGGTCTCACGGAGAGCCTTCATATCTCTCTCCCTCTCTCCATGCAGAGAAAAGTGTGTGTAAAAATAAATAGTAATAAAAAAATACAATAAAAAAATACCTAGATCAAGGTTTGATCTAGGTCAATGCCAGGGTTAGACCCCTTTCACACCGAGGCAGTTTTCAGGTGTTTTAGCGCTAGAAATAGTGCCTGAAAACTGCCTTCCATTCATTGCAATGGGTGCTTTCACACCCGGGCGGTGCTCTTGCGGGACGTTAGAAAAAGTCCTGCAAGCAGCATCTTTGGGGTGGTTTGGGAGCACTGTATACAGCGCTCCCAAAATTCTCCTGCCCATTGCAATGAATGAGCAGCGCCGCAACCTTTTTAGGGGTTAAAAGCGTCCCGCTAGCGGGCGAAAATGCAGAGCAAAAGCACCGCTTTACCATGGATGCATGAGGGGCTCCAGTGTGAAAGGGCTCTTTGAGTTTGGGTCAAGGTTAGGGTCAGTATTTAGGCGTTTTAGGTAGGATAAAAAAACAAAACAAAATGGGCACTATTGTTTTTGGGCTGTGCTATGGGTAGAAACAACAACATACATATATGTGGTATTGCTGCGATCATCAGGAGCAGGAGAATTTAATTTGGGTTGTTCTTTGGTTGAAGGTTCTGGTAGCAGCAAGAAATCCACAGCTAAATTTAACAAAAAAAAAAGATTTTTTTTTTTTTTTACTACTTTGGGCCAGTTTTCCTTTGATAATATAGAAAATAATAATAATTAGGAGATATCCATTACCATTTACCACCAAAAGAAAGCCCAATTTATTCCGAAAAAAACGCATTATAATCCACCTGGATGCACAAAGTAGTTGTAATGATATGTACAGTTTTACTAACACATGTCAAAGTTTCAAAATTGTGCTTAGACATTTAGATTTGTTTTACCCTTAGGAGTGAAGGGGTTAAATGAAAGTTTCAGCTTTAAAAAGATTAAAAACTTCTGAAATGACATCAATTTAGTGATTGCATTAGGATCTTCCTCAACAAACCCCTTTCTGGATATTGAAGTGTACCATTGCACACAGATCTGCCTATGTACTGTAACACCCAAATAACCTGAACAGTGTTCATGCATTCGTGCATAAAGCCTAAGGCCCAAATATACTGAAGTGTGCAGTGAGCTGAAACAATGCACCTGTGGGAACACCCAACACACCCAATCATGTGCAGAACTTCTTCTGGTCATGAGTGCTTATTTGAAATCTGCACAGATTTACTTAATTCACACTCATAAATCAGGTCCAGATCCTCTTCAGTTTACCACAATTGATAAATCTGATACTAAAGTGTGAAGAAAGATCTTTTCAGCTGTCACAACAAGAAATTATTGTACTATACAGTTTAGCCAGTTTGAGGAATTGAAGCTGTATTTTGTAAAGGTACTTATATGGTAGGAAGTAACCTAAAGATATTCAATGTAATAGCACTGTTCTATGGCTGAATAGCTGAAAAGGTGGTATCGGTGGGGATGTCTTACTGTTCTTGTATTTGGGTAGTAGAATAATGAAGGACATCATTGTTAAAGTGATTGGATAGAAATTAAATACCCATTTGGATCCATATGCATCAGAGATTATTACTGTTGGCTATTAGAGATGATCACAGTTAGCGTTTTCTTAAAGGGATTGTAAAGGCAGAAGGTTTTTTAATCTTAATGCATTTTTTGCATTAAGATTAAAAAAACCTGTGTGCAGCAGCCCCCTTCATACTTACCTAAGCCAGTCTTTATTCAGCTATGTTGCAGGAGTGACTAAGCTGCCCGGGACTCCCCTCCTCATCGGCTGAGACAGCAGGGTGGCACAATTGGCTCCCGCTACTGTCAAACAAAATCATTCAGCCAGTCGGGAGAGAGAGGGGGCAGGGTGGGGCCGGGTCACGGCTCCGTGTCTGAATAGGCACAGGGAGCTGTGACTCAGCTTGCGTGCCCCCATAGCAAGCTGCTTTCTGTGGGGGGGCACTAAACCCGAGGGAGGAGCCAGGAGCACCGAAGAGGGACCCAAGAAGTGGAGGATCTAGGCTGCTCTGTGCAAAACCAACTTCATAGAGCAAGTAAGTATAACACGTTTGTTATTTAAAAAAAAAAAAAAAAAAACCTGTGCCCACACTGCAAAGGTTAATTGCTCGTTTTTGTCTAGGGGATTGGAGAAGGACGATATACTTACCCGATCCTCCCCGCACAAGACTGGTCCCTGTAGCTTCTGTGCCCCTGTGATCTAGCAGTTTTGCGTGGTGGACTGTTCCTGACGTAATCAATCCAAAAGCCCTGCTCTGGACATGAGGACGTCAGGAGGAGTCCACCACTGGATCATGTTCGCCAGTGGAATGGGTGAGTATAGACTTCCTACTCTCGCCCTGGACAAAACGACCAGTGAACTCTTGTAGCGCAGGCACAGCCCGACTACTAAAGGGAAAAAATTTTTTGCCCAGAGTTAGGCTTTAACAATCGATTTTATTAGCTTTAAATCAGACAGGCCTCCGCATTACATAGTTGATGGTAGTTCTAAAGGGGATTGTACAATCAGATTGTATAGTGCATGGTCAACTTTAGAACAAAAAAATATATATTTATGTATCATTTGCAAAATGTAAAACCTGTGGGCGTTTTGGCTTCATGTACACGTGACGTTGTTTAACCTCTCCTGAACGATGTAACTTGACAGCTAGAAACCAGTGCCTAAAAATGCCCATTCATGCTGCGTTTACATGCCGCGTGTGCATCTAGAAGCATATGTAAAAGCGCGTTTTTATGTATTTTTTTGTTAAAATGAAAAACGTCTGTAAACGAAATGCTGCTAAACGCGAGTTTACAAGCATTTGGCGTTTTAAATGTCTCTGAACATCCATCTGAACCCATTTTTTTGCGTTCCAAAAAATGCTTCTAAACTCAACTCCCTAGAAACTACTATAAACGACCCTGTGTACATGTAGTGATAAGATAACAGAGGAGAGTTCAGGGGCAGCTGAAAAAAATGCCCAACTGCTCCTAAAGGTCCCTTTATCAGCAGCAGTGTACATGAGGCCTAAAGGGGAGGGGGTGGCAGGTCATGAGACATTATTTTCTTCCCTGAGAGAACTACTTTAAGTGCATCAATATAAGGGTTTCTGGAAAATGTGTCCAAAATCTGCATCGAGATTGATTTTTGCTTGTTGTAAACCCTGCAAGGCAAAGGCACAATGAGCTAGTATGCACAGCATTTGAAACACTTACCTTAGAACGAGGTCCCCGTATCGCAGCCCCATCCACGCTGAGGGAACTGACATCTTGCCCTTGGTGTTTCTTCCGGGTTCGCGGCTCTGGCGCTTCTGAGTGGTGAAGCCGCAATGGCATCACGCGGGAGTCTTCTTCCCAGCAAGGCAGAGTCTTCAGCCGGGCATTCAGAGCGCATGCGCCGCTGACATCAGCGGCTGCATGCAAAGGGAATATCTCCTAAGCCATACAGGTATAGGAGTTATTAATTTTACCTACAGGTAAGCCTTATTATAGGCTTACCTGTAGGTAAAAATTACAAATTAGGGTACACAACCGCTTTAATGCTTAAAACTAAATAGGTTCCAGGTTTGTATATAAGGTGGGCTTCACCTCTGAAAGAATCATCTAAAAATAAAAACTATGCATCTGCAGAGAGAGATCATACTTATTAATTTAGATCGTATTTGTAAAGATTTCACCAGAATCACTTAATGGAATCTGACGGCTACAGTATCTACTGCACAGCAAAAAGATAAAGGACACCCTGTATGAGGCCCCCTCCTTTGTCACAAATATAAAGCTAATAAAAATGGCCATTTTTTTAGAAAAGACATCTTTGGCCTTGTGAAGCAAGCATGATGCCAACACATTCTCTGAAACAAGTTCAACATCAGCTTAGACACAATGAATTTTTATTAAATTGATCTTCCCAGGCATAAATCTGTTAAAAGACCCTGCCATAACCTGCTACATTTCAAACTCATTACAGCCATGGAATATGCATTAGAAGTAGGGACAGAAACCCTGCCTGCTGCAGTGTGTTTTTTAATCGTTTTATTGAGCAGGGCAGGTTACATACTCTGTCTGTTTTTTTATTGCTATTAGGGAGTCTCCCCTCATTTCCTGTCAGGGCAGGATATGGAGGCAAATCTATTCAGCAGGGATACAGAAAAACAAACATTATTAGTAAAGGTAGGAAAGGTTAGAACATCTGACAAGGATTTTATTGCTGTCTTTGCTTTCAGGCTTCTGCAACAACTGCAACTTGTATTTGTTGTAGGGCAGGAGCAGAAAAGTGCGGGAAAATCTCCCAATGGGGTAAAGACAGAAACAACTCTTCCCCACTCTATTTAAAACTAAAAACCTGGGAGCGTGATCTCCAGTGTGAGTTTGCCGAGGAGCAATTGCACCACTTGTACCGCCTCACACATTCTAGCTCAGTGGATTCTAAAATGCAAGAAAAAAAAACTATAAGCTGCTGTCATGGTGGTACAGTGTGCCCACGTCCCTTGCTAGAATTTACCTCAGTCTCTGACTTGCGCTGGAGGGGTGCAGGCATAAGGGAACACGCCATATTTGGAGGGACTGTCCGTTATTATTACCCTTTTGGTCTGCTGTCCGCAGGCGCATATCGGATAGTCTTGGTACTGACGTACCTTTTTCCTAGAAGCACTTTTTTGCTTCACATCCCTCACCCCCCACTCTCACTATAAAACGCAGTGCTCTCCCTCACCTTTTCAAAGCCGCAAAGCGCCTTATGCCACAAAGCCAGCGAGTTCCACGCGAGCAGGACTGTCTTGGGAAGGTGATGGAGATAATGGTAGCAGAGGAATAGGTGGCCACTTGCAAGGGAACTTGTGAGCGCTTTAACTCAATCTGGGCCTCATGGCAGAGTCATACGTCTGGACAGACCCCAGTTTCCTCTAGTCTAGATATTGCTTTGCTAACCTTGGCAGACCCTGCATTTGGGCAACTTGTCCAAATGAACCGGGAACCTGAATCAGGTTCAGAACCAGATATAGAAATAAAATTAATGTTCCTAGTTTAGTCCTACCCAATCAGCCAATGAACCAGGTGTGTTTGTGTCTACCGATTCATAGAGTCCTTAGCTATACTTGTATATTTTTCATATTTTATATGCTCATTTTTTGAGCGCTTAAGATACAGTGAGGTTTTTTTTCACCGATTTATTATGCGAGCCCTTTCCCCTTCAGCCCAAAGTTTGAGGGGAATGTCCACTTAGATCGAAAATCTAGGACAGATTTAGGCTCGTAATGGTTATGGTGTACTGACGCGCTACTAATATCAGTGTTTGTTCTTGAGGTGAATTCTCCCTTCCGTTTTCCTTCTTTATATTGTTTTGTGTGGCTTAAAATGTCAAATAAAATAAATTGTATAAAAACTAAAAACCTAACCTCTATCCAAATTTTTTTTTTTTTAATGTCCCACGAGCTCAGAATGTGTGCCTCTAGAATGAGAATTCATTGCAAATATAATAGATTAGCCCATGCGAAAAGGCTTTTTCCTATAAAATTTACAACACAGAAGTCAGTGTTGGCTGAAACGGGATTCATACAAGGAACTGTTTGCTCATAAGAGAACAATTAAAAAACGTTGTATTCAGGGCTCTTTTAATAAAGCAGCTAAAAGGGCATTTGCTCTGGGCCTGCCAACAGCCTAATATGTAATGCTGTAATGTTAGAATTGTGAAATATTAAAACGGCTCATATGTCAGCATTTAGCCCCAATCCATTCAGCCCAACTTGTGATCCCAAGTCAGTACTAAAATATTTAACCAAGCTGTGATATTTGCTGTAATTATTCAACAGAGCTAGCAAGTGATTTTTGCCCTGCCCCATTTAAAGCTGAACTTGGCTGTTTTTATTAAAGGTTCTAAGTAATGCTCTTACTACTTCTACTAGTTCTACTTCTACTACTTTTGTGCAAGTAAAAGTTTAAACAAATATTTTTTTTCCGGTTTTAGATTGGAGTGGGAAGTGTATGAGATTCTTCAAGATTGTTACTGATAATGTCCATGTTTAATACATTTCTCCTCACTTTCTGTTCACCTGGAACAGGATATCAGAGAAAATGACCCCAGTAGACGCTGACAGCCATCTGTGGTTTTTAGGTTACATCAGATTTTTATAACTGTCTGTATCCCTGTAAGGTTTACCTTTCCCTCCACTTTCTGTCCCATAGACGGATGCCATTTGTACAGGTGGTGAGGTAAAATCTCCCCAGTGAAGACAAAGACTGACGATATTAAAAGGTCTGACAAACCCCAAACTATGTAACGAGAACCCTAATTATCCCCAAAACTGTGCATGTTTGCAACAAAACTGGCCACGTTTAAATTCCATGTCAGTGCTAAAAGTGGAACTTTATGCAAATTATAAAAATGGGCGAACAGACAGGAATTTTAATGTAGAAGAGACATGCTTTGTCTCTTCTGCATTAAACTTGCCTACCTGCCTGTCCCCCCTGTACAGTAAAACTGCAATGCCGAAGCCAATTGAACTCCTGTGCATGCGTGGATTGACGTTATATCAGCCTGGCCAATGAAAGCAGTTGGTGCTTTATACCTGGAAGCCCGCTGCTCAAAGAGGTCAGCAGCCAGCGAGAAGCTCCAGGACGTTGCATCGCTGGAGCAAAGGTGAGTATAGTTCCGCTTTAAGCAAGTAAGCTCAAGCCAGCTACAGACACATTTGAGACATAGCAGACAAAGTTAGAAGCATCATAAACTTTACTTAGCGGGGCCTTTAAAGGATTACTGATTAGGCCCGGATGTCATATGGAAAATATAAGAGCCCTTTCACACTGGGGCGGCGTCGGCGGTAAAGTGCTGCTATTGTAAGCAGCGCTTTACCATCGGTATTCGACCGCTAGCGGGGCGGTTTTAAGGGTTAAAAACCACCGAAAAAGCGCCTCTGCAGAGGCGCTTTGCCGGCGGTATAGCCGCGCTGTCCCATTGAATTCAATGGGCAGGAGCGGTATACACTCCTTCACCGCTTCGAAGATGCTGCTAGCAGGACTTGTTTTCCCGTCCTGCTAGCGCACCGCTCAAGTGTGAAAGCCCTCGGGGCTTTCACACTGGAGACAAAGCAGCGGCACTTTCGGGTCGTTTGCAGGCGCTATTATTAACGCAATACCGCCTGAAAACCTCCCCAGTGTGAAAGGGCCCTAAATGTGCCCAGAATAGTTGCCATTAACCCCTTGCCGCCAACATTATTTTGGTCTAGGAAACCAGGAAGCAACAATAGAAATGTAAGGCCCCTTTCACACTGTGCAGATTCCATTCTGATCAGCAAGGGATCTGTGAGCTGATCCTCTGCTGATTGAAGCAGTTGTGTTCATTCAGTTTCTGCAAAGCAGACACGGCGAGAGCCTGCTCTGCTCTATGACCCCTTTCACACTGGGTCCTTTTGCAGGCGCTATTGCGCTAAAAATAGCGCCTGCAAACCGACCTGAAACAGCCGCTGCTGTCTCTCCAATGTGAAAGCCCGAGGGCTTACACACTGGAGCGGTGCGCTAGCAGGACGCTGAAAAAAGTCCTGCTAGCAGCATCTTTGGAGTGGTTAAGGAGCGGTGTATACACCGCTCCTTCACTGCTCCTGCCCATTGAAATCAATGGGGCAGCGCGGCTATACTGCTGCAGCGGCGCTTTGCAGGTGGTTTTAACCCTATTTTCGGCTGCTAGCGAGGGGGTAAAACCCCCCCCGCTAGCGGGTGAATAGCGCAGCTAAAACGACGGTAAAGCACCTCTAAAAATAGCAGCGTTTTACCGCTGACGCACGCACCACCCTGGTGTGAAACCGGCCTAAGGGTGGTGTGGAGTAAACTTCACTGTCCATTTACACCTGTCTTCCAAAAAACTTAAAAATATTTTTTGTGGCTGGAGTTGCACTTAAAAATTTAAATGTACAACTTACACACAAATTCTGCTTAAGAAAAAACCTACAGAATCTATCTTGTTTGTAATCCGGCAGTCATACCTGGAAAGAGATCACATCAAAAATTCCAAATAAGCATGTATAGTAGGCACTGTGGAAGAGATGAGCTTACAAGAATATATGCCTATCACATTAATGCTTTCCTTCTGTCTGTGTGCTGCCATCATAATGTATGGAGATAATAATCTGTAGGCAGCCTTTCTCATTTGTATAATTAGCGATAAACCCACAGTTATTATTGCACAAATAAATCATGTTTAAAATGGAAATTACCGGTGACAACACACATGATTACTTTGCTCATTTGTCAAATTGTCAGTTTCTCATGTCAACTGTTGACTACTTTGATTTAAAAAGGAAATTATAGTCTACCATTTTTAGACATGGTAATGTTATGATGTAAATTTTAAATACTACGTATAGTTATAAAACTTTTTTTCATATAAACTTTATATTATACATGAAAATGCTGGGCAGTATATTGGCTTTTTTTTTTTTTTTTTTACAAAAAAAAAAAAAATTCTCTGGTCTCATCAGACCGGAGAATCTTATTTTTCATCATCTTGGAGTCCTTCAGGTGTTTTCTTTAGCAAACTCCATGCGGGCTTTCATGTGTCTTGCACTGAGGAGAGGCTTCCGTCAGGCCACTCTGCCATAAAGCCCCAACTGGTGGGGGGCTGCAGTGATGGTTGACTTTCTACAACTTTCTCCCATCTCCCGACTGCATCTCTGGAGCTCAGCCATGGTGATCTTTGGGTTCTTCTTTACCTCTCTCACCAAGGCTCTTCTCCCCCGATAGCTCAGTTTGGCCGGATGGCCAGCTCTAGGAAGGGTTCTGGTCGTCCCAAACGTCCATTTAAGGATTATGGAGGCCACTGTGCTCTTAGGAATCTTAAGTGCAGCAGAATTTTTTTTTAACCTTGGCCAGATCTGTGCCTTGCCACAATTCTGTCTCTGAGCTCCTCAGGCAGTTCCTTTGACCTCACTATTCTCATTTGCTCTGACATGCACTGTGAGCTGTAAGGCCTTATATAGACAGGTATGTGGCTTTCCTAATCAAGTCCAATCAGTATAATCAAACACAGCTGGACTCAAATGAAGGTGTAGAACCATCTCAAGGATGATCAGAAGAAATGGACAGCACCTGAGTTAAATATATGAGCGTCACAGCAAAGGGTCTGAATACTTAGGACCATGTGATATTTCAGTTTTTCTTTTTTAATAAATCAGCAAACATGTCACCAATTCTGTGTTTTTCTGTCAATATGGGGTGCTGTGTGTACATTAATGAGGAAAAAAATTAACTTAAATGATTTTAGCAAATGGCTGCGACATAACAAAGAGTGAAAAATTTAAGGGGGTCTGAATACTTTCCGTCCCCACTGTAAAATGATTTCTTCTCAGAAGTTATTTAGCAAAGATGACAACTGCATTGTCTAACATACAGAAAGATGCAAGGAGAATATTCAAATTTATAAATGAAACACCATCATAGAATAGAAAGGAAGCAAGCACAAATGTAACCCTTTAAAAAAAAATCCTTTCAGCCAAACGTGAAAAGAATAACTCATTGAAAATACACTATGCTTGACTTTATAAATTCTTTATTTCAAACTCCAAAAAATTGGAACAGACAGTATAGCAATCCTATTACAAGTACAAACAGTTAGAAAGAATTAGCCATCACAATACATCAATTAGGATTGTAGTAGATGTACAGAGTCTGTAAAGGCTGGCTATAAACCTCTAGTGGTAGGTTAAGATATTGCAAAGTTCTGTCGTTCCACCCCTCATTTTCTGTTTTCTTAGAAATAGTTAAAAATGGGCTCAGCAGAGAAAAGATGAGCTTTTTTATTTTTAAAAGGGTGGCTGTTGTGAACGGGGGACTCGCCGCTCCAAAGAACCTCTTTGTGGTCTAATGTGACACCATCAGGGTGTCCAAACATGGAAGTGTTTCACAGTTTGGTCCTTGAAGTCGGCCATAAGTTGCTCCAACTAGAAATAGGATGCTCGGTCCAGCCATTGCTCAATTGTTGGTGGAGAAGGTTACTTCCACATAACAGGGACGAAAGCTTTGGCCGAACTAAGGAGGGTTTGAGGAGAGAGTATGTAAATCGCTTAAATGACATTGGAGTGACACAGGCAGGCTGCAGGGTCATTTGCAAGAGACACATTCATCACCCTATAAATGGTATCAGTAACTTGCATCCAGAAGTCGCATATTTTAGATATTTTAGGGAAAGACCAAAAGATGTGTAGTAGTGTCCCAACTTGCTGGTTACACCTCCAACACAAAGGAAACACTGTTGATTCAATTTAATGCAAGACTTTGGAGGTTATACCAACAAGTCATCATTTTGTAACCAGTTTGTTGGCAGTTGTTGGCTAAGGAGGCCTTACGGGAAAAGAGCAAAATGCAGTCTTTTTGCAATGGAGAGAAGGAAATTTTAAGCAAGTGTTCCAATTTGTGTAGGAAAGAGAGGTTATGTGTACGGAGATCAGAAGCCAGCAGGTTGTAAGATACCATAAAAAAAAATGACTTAAAAAGGCGTTTTATCCATACAATAATCTAAGGGAGCGAGCTGACGAAAATCTCAGCGTGGGTGAAATAACGTCTTGAGTTGAGTGCCCGGCTGCTTACAGCTTAAAAAAGTCAAGTGATGCACAGACTATGCTTGACTTTAAAGGAATACACAGTTTTCAGGTTTGGTATACTTTAATGTATTACTACTCACCTTCCATCTAACCATGACCGTATGCAGAATACATTTCCCAACACAAACTGTCAACTTACTATAATTTTTCACAGGTAGCCTATGGCAAGTGAGACCCACTGAGATTGGAAACAGGTCCACTAAAGTTGTTTTTTTTCCTTATAGTAAAAGAAATCAGTAATAGGTTGCTCTGTAAATTGTCATAGCTTCTTGCACTTACCTGAATTGATATACAGTGGGGAAGGAAAGTATTTAGACCCCCTTAAATTTGTCACTCTTTGTTAAATTGCAGCCATTTGCTAAAATCATTTAAGTTCATTTTTTTCCTCATTAATATACACACACACACACACAGCACCCCATATGGACAAAAAAACACAGAACTGTTGACACTTTTGCAGATTTATTAAAAAAGAACAATTGAGATATCACATGGCCCTAAGTATTCAGACCCTTTGCTGTGACACTCATATTTAACTCAGGTGCTGTCCATTTCTTCTGATCATCCTTGAGATGGTTCTACACCTTCATATGAGTCCAGCTGTGTTTGATTATACTGATTGGACTTGATTAGGAAAGCCACACACCTGTCTATATATAAGACAGGTGTGTATATATATATATATATATATATATGTCTCTGAGCTCTTATATATAATATATATATATATATATATATAAATAAGAGCTCAGAGACAGAATTGTGGCAAGGCACAGATCTGGCCAAGGTTACAAAAAAAAATTCTGCTGAACTTAAGGTTCCTAAGAGCACAGTGGCCTCCATAATACTTAAATGGAAGACGTTTGGGACGACCAGAACCCTTCCTAGAGCTGGCCGTCCGGCCAAACTGAGCTATCGGGGGAGAAGAGCCTTGGTGGGAGAGGTAAAGAAGAACCCAAAGATCACGGTGGTTGAGCTCCAGAGATGCAGTCGGGAGATGGGAGAAAGTTGTAGAAAGTCAACCATCACTGCAGCCCTCCACCAGTTGGGGCTTTATGGCAGAGTGGCCCGACAGAAGCCTCTCCTCAGTGCAAGACACATGAAAGCCCGCATGGAGTTTGCTCCTGAAGGACTCCAAGATGGTGAGAAATAAGATTCTCTGGTCTGATGAGACCAAGATAGAACTTTTGACCTTAATTCTAAGCGGTATGTGTGGAGAAAAACAGGCACTGCTCATCACCTGTCCAATACAGTCCCGACAGTGAAGCATGGTGGTGGCAGCATCATGCTGTGGGGGTGTTTTTCAGCTGCAGGGACGACTGGTTGCAATCGAGGGAAAGATGAATGCGGCCAAGTACAGGGATATCCTGGACGAAAACCTTCTCCAGAGTGCTCAGGACCTCAGACTGGGTCAAAGGTTTACCTTCCAACAAGACAATGACCCTAAGCACACAGCTAAAATAACGAAAGAGTGGCTTTACAACAACTCCGTGTCTGTTCTTGAATGGCCCAGCCAGAGCCCTGACTTAAACCCAATTGAGCATCTCTGGAGAGACCTAAAAATGGCTGTCCACCAACGTTTACCATCCAACCTGACAGAACTGGAGAGGATCTGCAAGGAGGAATGGAAGAGGATCCCCAAATCCAGGTGTGAAAAACTTGTTGCATCTTTCCCAAAAAGACTCATGGTTGTATTAGATCAAAAGGGTGCTTCTACTAAATACTGAGCAAAAGATCTGAATACTTAGGACCATGTGATATTTCAGTTTTTCTTTTTCAATAAATCTGCAAAAATTTCAACAATTCTGTGTTTTTCTGTCAATATGGGGTGCTGTGTGTACATTAATGAGGAAAAAAATGAACTTAAATGATTTTAGCAAATGGCTGCAATATAACAGAGTGAAAAATTTAAGGGGGTCTGAATACCTTCCGTCCCCATTGTATGTATATAGTAATATATAATATATGGATGAACACATCAAAACATGCAAGTATGCAGACAGTTGCTAATTAACTGTGTTGCAAAGACGTGCTTTAGCAATATGTTTCTAATACATGCAATAAATGACTTCAGATCTAGTAGACAATATCATATACCCCTTAATACCACATACCCCTGATGTACATCATTTGAAGTTTATATTGTCTGACCTGTCAAGGGGCAGTGTAATTTGCTTTCAGTGGTTTGTTAAAGCCTGCGGAAAATGGGCATGCCTAGTACTGGTACTAGCTAAAGATGAGGAAAAGTCATTATTCTGTAGGCCTAGACCAGGACTAATAGCTTTTATAGGACACAAATAGCACCTGGATCAAGGAACACTGCATCAGCGAACAGGCCAGACAGTGTAAAGGTCAATTTCTGCATATTGGAGTAGCTGCAGGGATATTTTTGCTGTAGAGAGGGTTGGTTGTGACTAAATCTGGGTTTAATGGTTCCTTTATCCTTATGCCTCACCAACACAATACTTACCTTCAATTTGCGCAAAATAGCCAAGCAAAGAAGCCCCATGTAAGCACTAAGTTGGTTTGGTTTTGTCTTTCTAGTGTTCCCTCGGTGTGCCCCCACGTGAGTGCACTCAGGCCTATGGACTGGCTCCCAGTGCTACATCATGGGAGCAAGATTAGAGAATCACAAGCTTCGCCATACACAGAGGTACCAGATTTTTCATTTGGCCTTAGCAAGTAAATAGAGCAAATACTACAAAATGAAAGGGCCCTCAAGGTAATGCCTAACATAAAATTATAATGATCAAAAAAAGTTCAAAAGAAAACAAACTTAGTTGAATTATTGCGATTTGTCTAACTCAAGTAAGGGGGGAAATGAATGGAGTGGGAGCCTTCGGTAAATGCATATTGAATAAAAAACCTGTCTCGGCTCAACCAGCCCAAAAGCATAAAATATAAATAGCCCACTGCATTCATCAAAGATAGCAAATAATTTTATTAGATAAACCACAAATGTATGTTTAAAACAATGACGAACAGACACAAACACTAATAAAAACAAGCCAAGTCCACCTCTTGCAGACCCATGAATAAGACCAAGATAAAAGCAGCATGTGGCAATTGTACAATAATAATAAATCTAGCCTTAGATTGTAAGCTCCTTGAGGGTAGGGACTGATGTGAATGTACAATGTATATGTAAAGCGCTGCGTATATTGACGGCGCTATATAAGTGCCTGAAATAGTGTTGAGGGTTATACCCTTCAATCCACAAAATCTGAATGAATAGCTTGTGCACCTATGGAGGCCAAGATATATATATAAAAAAAAAAAACGTCAATGCTCATGGAGTAAAATGTGCAAATCCCCCCTGCTGCATCGTTGGATCCAATAGTGATAAGGGTTACTGGCCACATATACACAAATTGTGTTGACAATGTCCTAATGGTGTTTGGACAACCCAAAAAGGGGAAAACGTTTCCAATGGTCTAGAAGAGGTATGTCAAACAGGATAGAAATGTGTGTGAAATGCTTGCGCTAATAATCAGTGTAGACTGCTGCACTTTTACCACTCCTTGGATACAAGTAGATGATGGAAAAAAATTGAAAATGTAAAAGGTTGCACTGTCTCCTAAAAAAAGAAAAAACCTCTTCAAAAAATACAGCACACACAGTGTATCAACTAGTGATAAAAAAAAGAGTTCAATAAACAAGTGTCCATGTATAAAATTATTCCATTGGTATTCCACCAATTGGATGTGCTATCCACCGTTCCCAGTGATAATAAAGTAAAACAATCCAAATGAAAATTAAACTGGCCTCTTATCAACTTCCGATGATCTCTAAATTATAAAAGACGCATGAAGTAAGAAAATGTCCGATGCCTGGCCACATCCTGTGTGTGTCTTCCGACCTCCAAGATGGATGGATGGATGGAATATACTTTCAGTGTGGAGCCAGAGTTCAGAGTGAGAGGTGTTGGGATGCTGAGCCTGGAGCATTTGGATCCATCCATCCATGTTGGAGGTCGGGAGACACGCAGAGGATGTGGTCGGGCATTTTCTTACCTCATGCATTTGCTGATCTCTTATAATTTAGAGATAATCGAAAGTTGGTAAGAGGCCGATTACATTTTCGTTTGGATTGTTATACTTTATTATCACTGGGAACGGTGGAGAGCACATCCAGTTGGTGGAATACTAATGAAATAATTTTTGATGTGGACACTTGTTTATTGAACTCTTTATTTATCACTAGTTGATACACTGTGTTTGCTATATTTTTTGAAAAGAGTTTTTTTCTTTTTTTCATGAGACAGCGCAACCTTTCACAATGTCAAACAGGATGGTTGCGTACACACAATATAGAGCCACTAAAGACACTCAGTGGCATATCCGCTCCTGTATGGCCTCCCTTACATTGTAGCATATGGCTGAAAAAAGCAAACTGATAGTCCTGATCCCCCCAAGGACCATATGGTTGTATATAAAATATTGCGTAGTTCCCAAGTTCTTGGGGTGTAAGGTATACTTATCAGATGCAGAAATATGGCCAACTCCTTGATGGTGCAGCAATTGGTATTCCATTGCAGGGTGCATTCAAACAAGCGGGTGCCGTCACAAGGTCAACAGGGTCATGAGGATAAGACTGTGGCAAGGCCTGACCGGTTTTGCCAGTAACCGCCAGCTGCGTCAGAGGCCCAATCAAGTGCAGTCCATACACAACCATCCTGTTTGACATACCTCCTCTAGACCAGTGGTCATCAACCCTGTCCTCAGGGCCCACTAACAGGCCAGGCCTTATGTATTACCTTGGGGAGATGCAGACTAGAATACTGCAATCACTGAGCAGAAAATTATATCACCTGTGATTTATTTCAGTTATCTTGAAAACCTGGCCTGTTAGTGGGCCCTGAGGACAGGGATGATGACCACTGCTCTAGACCATTGGAAAAGTTTTCCCCTTCTTGGGTTGTCCAAACACCATCAGGACATTGCCAGCAAAATTTGTGTATATGTGGCCAGTAACCCTTATCACTATTGGATCCAACTATGCAGCAAATGGACATTGGGGATATGTATGCACATTGTACTCCATGAGCATTTACAGTTTTTATATACCTTGGCCTCCATTGGCGCACAAGCTATTCATTCTTAAGAGGTTTTGTGGGCTGAAGGGTATAACCCTCAACACTAGATTTATTATTTTTGTACAATTGCGAAATGCTGCTGTTATCTTGGTATTATTCATGGGTCTGCAAGAGGTGGACTTGGCTTGTTTTTATTAGTGTTTGTTTGCGTCTGCTCGTTATTGTTTTAAACATACATTTGTGGTTTATCTAGTAAAATTGTTTGCCATCTTTGATACATGCAGTGGGCTATTTCTATTTTTATGCTTTTGGGCTGGTTGAGCCGAGACAGGTTTTTTAATTCTCAGTTCTAAGTAAATAGAGCAGCTGGGGGCACCAGGACAAAATAAATAGTCAGGTTTCTTAGTGGGCTCTTAAGAAAACCATTGTTCCTTTGCCCTAAATGTATTACAACAAACACATAACATGGTCAGATGTCATTACCAGCTGCTATAGAACTTCACAATGCTGGCTTTTACAGTCAATTATATATGTTGAACAGTCCCAAGCAGAGAACCCTCAGGCTCGGTTCACACTGGGGCGACTTGTCAGGCGACCTAGTCGCCTGACAAGTCGCCTCCCGTTCTGTGCTATGGAACCGTTCTAATTGGAGCGACGCAAGTCGCTCCGACTTAGAAAAAGGTTCCTGTATTACTTTGGGGGCGACTTGGGGCGACTTGCATAGACTTCTATGCAGAAGTCGTCTCGCAAGTCGCCCCGCAGTCGTTTGCAGGTCGCCTCGCTGAGGCGACCTGCAAGTCGTGCCGCCCATGTGTGAACCGAGCCTAACTGGACACAGTTTACACTGAATCCTGTTATTAGTCATGTGATATTTGGGGGTCCAGATCAGTCATCTTTGTGAAAGCAAACGGTTTATATTTCCTCATAACGGGCAAACAAAAATAGCTTTAGACCCCTTTCACACTGAAGGCAGTTTTCAGGCGTTTTAGCGCTAAAAATAGAGCCCACTGGGGAGGTGGGCTTGCGGGATGGGAAAAAAAAAAAAAGTCCTGCAAGTAGCATCTTTGGGGTGGTTTGGGAGCGGTGAATACAGCACTCCTAAACCGCCCCTGCCCATTGGAATGAATGGGCAGCACTTCCGAAGCGCCTGAAACGTGCTTCAGAAACGCCGCAACACAGGCGCTTTTAACCTATTCTTCGGCCACTAGCGGGGGTTAAAAATCGCCCGACTAGCAGCCAAAAAGCGCCGCTAAAATGAGCGGCACTTTACCGCCAACGTGGTCACGGCTACAGTGTGAAAGTAGCCTTACTTCAGTATAAACCAAACAAAAATAGTTCAGAAACTACTTTTACAGCACAAAGATTCAACTCACCGCCAGCATAAACCTGTCCCAGCCCAGCAGATAAATAGCCCACAGCCTTTTCACAACTGTGTCCTGTTCCACACCACACCTCATGGACACCCATGGACACCTGCTGCCTGCTTCCTACCCTTTTTAGCCCTTTCTGGCAGACAGGTTAACTTTTACAGTACCATTATACCCGTAGTCAGGGTTGGAGGCCTTTTCCTACCCAAGTTCTCTGGACTTTGGGTCCCATATCAGGACTTAATAATACTGAGAAAACTGTAAAATCAGTTTTCCGTCTCTGCCAGATCAACCTGGAACCCCCCACCCTGGGTGGATGAGAATCCCTGGGTACTCCAACTGATTCTTATTATCCCCCTTAAGGAATTACAATCCAAACAATGGGGACACATACCTCCTATCCAAGACCCATCCCTGGAATCCTGTACAGCCAATATCTTCTCATGCCTGGTTTACTGCACTATAGAACATTCCTTCTAGATCTTCACTGTTTACCATCGGTATACCTTCCAGTTTCACCATTGCGTAGACCAAAGGGATACATAAAAACATTGGCTAGCTGTTCGGAAAAAAACAACTGCTGGGCAATCAATTCAGTCATTCATAGCATGCTAGCATACATGTGAACATGTGTGTGTTACACATAAGATCTCTCTTACCTGTGGGAATAAAAGACCACCAGCCACAAAATACCAACCCAAGAGAAAATCTTTTCTATAGAACACAGCTGTGCCAAGGGCATCTAATTGTGTGTACACCATTGGCATCCTGACCAAAGTCCAAACTTGGTTAAATGACGTTATCAGTGGTAATAAATTATCTGTATAGGAGTAATTTAACATTATGAATCTGTTTCCTGCCCCCAGAAGAAATACAGATCTTTTATAGGCTAAAATTAAAATCAACTAGGGCATTCTCTTTCTTTTGTAAGAATATCTGATATTATGCCACAAATCCATTCAAATGGAAAACAAAGATTTTTAAAATAGGCACTTCCCTGTTAACAATGGTGTATACTTTGTGGTAACAATGTTAGTGGGATACGACTTCCTACAGAAAACCATTAACACACAGTAAATCTACACTCAGCTTACAAGTCCGTCTTCTCTCATGCCCCCAAAGCACTGAACTAATGAAGTACATGGCTCCACAGGAGTCTGTATGTCAATATAAAAACAAAGGGAGCGGAAAGACATACTCTGAGTAAGCCCAAAACCACATTGTTCTCATACTTGTGCATCACTGGAAAATTTAAACAGGTCATTCCTCCCAAAACGAACACAAGCAATGCATGCACTCAGAATCCAACTTGCTGACCCTTTGCAACTGTACACAAAAAGATGTTACACAGAGCAGTGCAATATATACACACATTAGAAGACCAAAAATGACAAAACACATACAGTGGATATAAAAAGTCTACACACCCCTGTTAAAATGTCAGATATCTGTAATGTAAAAAAATGTGACCTATAAACTTTTCTTAGTCGTATCCTACAGCAAAAGCCATGGTCCGCAGAGAGCTTCCAAAGGATTAGAGGGATCTTATTGTTAAAAGGTATCAGTCAGGAGAAGGGTACAAAAGAATTTCCAAGGCATTGAATATACCAATGTGTTATTGTCTGATGAAACCAAGGTTGATTTTTTGGCCATAATTCCAAAAGATATGTTTGGCACAAAAACAAGACTGCACATCACCAAAAGAATACCATACCCATAGTGAAGCATGGCGGTGGTAGCATCATGCTTTGAGGCTGTTTTTCTTCAGCTGAAACAGGGGCATTAGTCAAGGTAAAGGGAATTCTGAACAGTTCCAAATACCAGTCAATATTGGCACAAAACCTTCAGGCTGCTGCTAGAAAGCTGAACATGAAGAGGAACTTCATCTTTCAGCAGGACAACGACCCAAAGCATACATCCAAATCAACAAAGGAATGGCTTTACCAGAAGAAGATTAAAGATTTGGAATGGTCCAGCCAGAGCCCAGACCTGAATCTGATTGAAAATCTGTGGGGTGATCTGTAGAGGGCTGTACGCAATCTGACAGATTTGGAGTGTTTTTTGCAGAGTGGGCAAATATTGCCAAGTCAAGGTGTGCCATGCTGATAGACTCATACCCAAAAAGACTGAGTGCTGTAATAAAATCATAAGGTGCTTTAACAAATTATTAGTTTAAGCCCTGGTTCACATTGATGCTACTTCACTTGAAGTAGCGCAATTTCAAAGTAGCTAGGTCAGCGCGATTTCAGGTACTACTTGATAGACATCTGTGAGGCTTCATGCACAGATGTCTATTGAAGTCGCACCTGAAATCGGCAAAAGTAGTGCAGGAACTACTTTTGCAAATCGGTGTGGCGCCACAAGATCGGTGTCCCAACGATTGGAACAGTGCCATTGTCTTTAATAGGCTGCGACTGGTCATGCGATTTGAGCTCTCAAATCACATGACAAATCGCTTTAATGTGAACCTAGGTTTAGGGTGTGCACACTTATGCAACCATATTATTTTATTTTTTTATTGTTACTTCCCTACGCCTAAAAGATTTCAGTTTGTTGTTCAACTGAGTTGTACAGTTCATAGGTCACATTAAAAAGGTGGAAAAAGTTTTAATTTATTTATCTTTGCCTATTTTTTTTACATCACATGAACCTGACATTTTAAAAAGGGGTGTGTAGACTTTTTATATCCACTGTATAAAGGCTTATTCATAAGGTAGTGCAGACTTCAATTTAAACAGACTCTTTTAGCAAAAATAAAAATTGGAAAAACTGCTGAAAGCCTTAAAATCTTGGCCCTTATGCCAAACCCTGGGCCGTTCTGACAGGCAATGCTTTTAAATTTCCAGGTAGTGTTGGAGCCCAACAATTCCATATGCCCCCCCCCCCCCCCCCGCACAGTCCTACTGGCCCATCATGATTATGAGCTGTTTTACTACCCATATAGAAATAGGAAGGAGCCATTAAGGGGCAGAGAAATGCTAAGGACCAGAAAACACAAGTGTGTACAATTCTACACAGCGCTGGGGCACTATCTTGTGAGATCTGGGATACTCAGCATTCCAAGAGATCTTGTTAAATGAAACTTGACATCATCCCTTGCAGTAAGTAAGCATATATAATTTTTTCTACCGCTATTTGTTTTCTTTCCATTAATGCTGATATTTACTTTAATTGGGGAGAGGATTCTCATATATGAAGCAAACCTTGTTTTTATGAACTGCAGATTTCCCTTTACAGAGCAAGTCCACTTTTTTTTCGAGAAAAAAAAAAAAAAAAAAAAAAAAAAAAAAACACACACAATCTCCTCTGCATGATCAACATACTTAGAAAACTTTGTCGCAGATCCCCACTGGTTTGTTTCATAATGCCCGACGCAAAGTGATTCTGAATAGGAGTGACTGGTTCAGTATAATCAGCTGATGCATGTTCAGTGTTCAGATTAGATAAGTTGCAGTGTCTGCATTCCTTTACAAGTAATTAACCCTTAGGAAGTTGCTCACCAAAAATTACATTTTTATTGCACAGGATGCCTAAAACCTGACTTGTATCTTAGTGCAGACTTCTTCCCAGAAGCAGGAATTGATATTTTTGGAGGTGTTTTGTACACTATGTACAGAATGCCTCCAGGTTACCATATTGCATTGAATTTTACAAAAAATTACAGCGCTGCAGATTGAAATAGGAATAGAATTTTTAAGTACATTATTATAACTTGTGTAACAATATGTTTTTTTTTTTTTATTCGCTCCTATTTTTTTTCCAAGCAAGTGGAGTTACCCTCTAGTCTAGGCAGAGCTTAGGTCAGAAGTTTTGCTCCTAAATAACACAATAAACTAAATTAGAAAGGCACAAAAAAAAACTCTTTATAGCCATGTCACGTCTACCTTTAGGCACTAGTTTTACTTAAAGAGGAACTGCAGTCTGCTCACATAAATTTGTAATAAAAACATCTTTGCCATTCTGAAGCTTCCCTCCAACCACTTTGCATATTATTTTATATATACAGTACTGTGATTCTGTACTTGCCAAATATGCTGCAGAAATATCCCTCCACTAAGTCTGGCTGCATCCATTTTAACTGTGGGCAGCTGAAGCTGCTGTCTGTTCACTTCCTGGATTTACACAGACACACACAGGCACACCTCCAGCTCTGCAGCTCTCATTGGCCCTCTTATGACTCATCCCCCCTCCCTTCCTGGCAAACACTCACGAGAGTGAGAGAGAGCTGTGCATGATGTCATAAGCCTAGGCTAATGACCAGACAAGAAACAGGAAGTGGGCTGTATAATGTATTTACTGGCAGAAAAAAATGTTTTACTATTCAAAGTTAAAACAACAAGGGCAGAGGATTTAATAGATGGAAAGACGAACAAATGACTGAAGGTTCGCTTTAAACCCCTTCCTATCTCACTCTCTCTCCCTATTTCAACCTTTGTCCCCACATCACTCTTTTTTACACTTTTTTCACATTCACACACCAACACACATCACTATGATTTGTTTCATATAGGTTTCCCAAACGGAAGTCAGCATCCCACACTTATTGCACCTACCAGCAATGGTTTTGCCTATGGCTGTTGCTCTCATTCCCGCAGACCACCCTGGCGTCAGGCGGCTTTGCATTGCAGCTCTCTGTGATTCTGGACACTGTTTCACTGGATCGCTGATGCAGACATGAGTTTGGACGCACAACCTTTAATTCGTTTTATACAAGTAAAATATTTGTATACAAAACCTTTTTTTATTTCCTGTTTATTTCCTGAAAATATATATTTTTTTTTCTATAAAATTATATTTTTTAGAATCATTCCATGACGTATGCTCCTGATGAGCGGTTGCTATACCGTGAAACGCGTAGAGCTTTGATTATTACCAATCTTCACATATCATGGAATATCAAGATTTCAATGATTCCATTTACCTCCATAAGTATCTGTCATGGCATTAAATCCTTTTTATTATTTGTCCTAATTTTCATGGCTCTCTTTGGGTCTAATCACGGTAACAATTGTACACATGTATGTTGATTGCTATCTTTGCTCTCTGTGTGACAATGGATCATGACTTATTGTGCAACTTATGTGTATTTTATGTATAATCAATCCATGGTTTATTATATAGAGGCTTGATGCCCACAGCATCTTAGAGGTTGGATGCCCGAAATGTTTTTTATACACCATGGATTATAGCAAATAAATGAATTTTGGTCACTTGACCTGCGTTGTGCTGCTCTGTGCTTCATTTAAAGTCCCACTTCTCCTCCTTTTTTTTAAAACCAATGACCAGGATGGAGGCGAGCATCCCTTTGGTGCTAGCCTCATTTAAAGTCCCAAAACTTTTTCCTTTTTTTAAATTCGCTTTAAAATGTTTAAAACGGCCAGCTTATAAGCATGAAAAATATGCATCACTCCTAAGATCCGACCATTTTGGAACAAGGTTTTTAATATGATATTTAAAGGTGACTGGTCATCAGATTCCTAGATCCATTCATGTAGCTATTCTCAATGCCCATATACCTCTCATTCCAAAGCACACACAAAAATTAATTCACTTCATACTAACAGGATCCAAGCTTATAATAGCGAAAGCTTGGAAGAAACCTAAACCCTTCTTGTCAGAGGTCAGAAGAAAAGTGTCCTGGATAATGACCCAAGAAAAGTTAACCAGCATTTTAGCTGACAAGATCCCACAGTTTGAACAAATTTGGGATCCTTGGATTAAATATATAAGGACTTGTATTTAGCATGTTGTTATATAGACTATCTCTATTCCCATGCATTAGAATAGACCCCTATCCCCTCTCTTTTTCTCCTTTCCCTTTCCTCTTCTTTTTCTGTCTTTTCATTTATATGTCTTGAGGACTTCTGGAAATGACATTTGAAGATTCTTACCTACAATTTTAATTTATTATATCAATATGTATATTTTATCTTTCTTTTTGTTGGACCGGATGTTCCTGTCTAAACATTTCTTGATTGGGGGTTGGGGTCGTTGGGGGGGGGTGGAGGTTTCGCTCCTTCGGCACAGTTTGATCCCGTTAGGGGTGCCGGGGGTTGGGAGTGCCTCTATTTCCTTAATGATCCCCACCAGATCAGAATATCTAATAAGTTGACTACACAGGAATAGTATATTTAATTGTATTTATTTATATCCAATTTTATTTTCTCCCCACTTATCAAAAACACATGTTTGTGAAATAGTCATTCTCCAGGAATTAATGTTATACAATGTTAATAAATATTTAAAACAATGATTAAATGAATTGTATTGTATCCTATGTTATTTTAAAAATAAAATATTTTGAAAGTGAAAAATATGCATCACTTTCTTGGTAAAGTATATCAGAAGCAGTTACTCCAATCAGAAAAGCAAGCCGCTTCTGAATGTTCCCGGCAATCCTAGTGCTTCTATTAATTTCCTTTTTTGTTTGCAGTAAATACTTTTATTTGTAGGGCAAATAATGGAAAGTAACCGAATCATTTCAGACTGCCTACTAGTCAAAAATAAAAAGCCAGAGTTCTTATGGGGTTCACACTGTTTAGGCACTGATGTCATGGAAAGAACAGACATGCTAATTAGGGACTGGAAAAACCACAGTTCTGGGCGATTTACAATTTCGAAAGCATATTATATTTAAAGTGAGAGGATCTTGCAAATTCCATAAAATTGTAAATGTTTTTATATTATTTGTACAAAGGCTAAGTGCAGTAACCCAGAGAACCAAGGAAAATGTGTTTTATTTAGATCAACGTGACTAGTGCCTACTGAGATGACAGTCATGTTTGGCTGTTATGCTTCTTCTGTACACAGGCATGTTAACCACTTCAGTCCCGGAAGGATTAGCCCCCTTCCTGACCAGGCCATTTTTTGCGATACCGCACTGCGTCGCTTTAATTGACAACTGCGCGGTCATGCAACGTTGTACCTAAACAAAATGTATGTCTTTTTTTCCCCACAAATAGAGCTTTCTTTTGGGGGTATTTGATCACTTCTGCGGTTTTTATTTTTAGCGCTATAAACAAAAAAAAAAGCGACAATTTTGAAAAACACAATATTTTGTACGTTTTGCTATAATAAATATCCCAATTAAAAAAAAAAAAAAAAAAAAAAACCCCACACCATTTCTTTCTCAGTTTAGGCCGATATGTATTCTTCTACATATTTTTGGAAAAAAAAAAAAAAAAATCGCAATAAGCGTATATTGATTGATTTTCGCAAAAGTTATAGCGTCTACAAAATAGGAAATAGATTTATGGCAACATTGTTTTTTTTTTTCTTAATATTAATGGCGGCGATATGCGATTTTTAGCGGTACTGCAACAATGCGGCGGACAGATCGGACACTTTTGACGCTATACAGCAGGGATATGCAATTAGCGGACCTCCAGCTGTTGCAAAACTAGTCCCATCATGCCTCTGCCTCTGGGTTTCATGCTTGTGGCTGTCAGAGTCTTGCTATGCCTCATGGGACTTGTAGTTCCGCAACAGCTGGAGGTCCGCTAATTGCATATCCCTGCTATACAGCGATCAGAGCTAAAAATAGCCACTTATTACTGTATAAATGTCACTGGCAGGGAAGGGGTTAACACTAGGGGGCGATCGAGATGTTAACTAGGTGTGTTCTAACTGTGGGGGAGGAGATCGATCGGTGTTCCTACTTAGTAGGAGCACACAATCTGTCTCCTTTCCCCTGAGAGAACCGGGAGCCTATGAGGCTGCAGGGCCTCTGACCCTTTGTCTGGACAGTGCTGATTGGCCTGTGCTGATTACATGCACTCTCCCAAGGAAAAAAAAAACAAAAATTGTCTAGCAATAGACACCAAACTGAACATGTGCCGAGTGCCACCAAGGCTCTGTGCTATCAGGAGACAGTTTGGGGACTGTGGAAGGGGAGGATCAGAGAATACAGATTTAACACCTTAGGTTCCACAGCGAGTATAACAAGCCTGCTTTCTTTACTGCATATACAGGCTGATTTGACTGTTGTGGGTTTAGTAACGCTTTAAGTGAATCTATTTCACAATTTAGTGAATCTTGCAGAAAACATGCAGTCAAGCAGCCTTTAGCCATACTTAGCCTCACACACTGGGCAGAAAAAAGGCAGATTTTACAGGCATTTATGTTTTCAGGCTGTAAAAATGAAATGTTACAAATTTTGTCATGTAACAGCCAAAAAAGTAAATGTATTTTATTGGGTTATATGTGATAGACACAATGTGGCACATAATTGTGAAGTGGAAGGAAAATGATAAAAGTTTTTCAAAATTTGTGTGATGTGCATTTGTATTCAGCCCCCTTGAGTCAATACTTTGTAGAACCACCCTTCGCTGTGAACATCAATTTTCAAGTCTTGCCACAGATTCTCAGTTGGATTTAGGTCTGAACTTTGACTGGGCCATTCTAACACATGAATATGCTTTAATCTAAACCATTCCATTGTAGCTCTGGCTGTATGTTTAGGGTCATTGTCCTGCTGGAAGGTGAACCTACACCCCAGTCTCAAGTCTTTTGCAGACTAACATATTTTCTTGTAAGATTGCCCTGTGTTTGGTTCCATCTATTTTCCCATCAACTCTGTCCAGCTTCCCTGTCCCTGCTGAAGAAAAGCATCTGCCACTAATGTTTCACAGTGGAGAAGGTGTTCAGGGTGATGTACAGTGTTAGTTTTCTGCCCCACATAGCTTTTGCTTTTAGGCCAAAAAGTAGAATTTTGGTCTCATGTGACCAGAGCACCTTCAACAGGTTTGCTGTGTCCCCCACATGGCTTCTCGCAAACTGCAAACAGGACTTATTATGGCTTTCTTTCAACAATGGCTTTCTTCTTGCCACTCTTCTATAAAGGCCAGATTTGTGAAGTGCACGACTAATAGTTGTCCTGTGGACAGATTTTCCCACCTGAGCTGTGGATCTCTGCAGCTCCTCCAGGGTTACCATGGGCCTCTTGGCTGCTTCTCTTAATAATGCTCTCCTTGCCTGGCCTGTCAGTTTAGGTGGACGGCCATGTCTTGGTAGATTTGCAGTTGTGCCATACTCTTTCCATTTTGGAATGACAGATTGAACAGTGCACCGTGAGTTCAAAGCTTGGGATATTGTTTTATAACCTAACCCGGCTTTAAACTTCTCCACAACTTTATCCCTGACCTGTCTGGTGTGTTCCTTTGACTTCGTGATGCTGCTTGTTCACTAAGGTTCTCTAACAAACCACTGAGGGCTTCACAGAACAGCTGTATTTATACTGAGATTAAATTACACACAGGTGGACTTTATTTACTAATTAGGTGACTTCTGAAGGCAATTGGTTTTACTATCTTTTTTAGGGGTATCAGAGTAAAGGGGGCTGAAAAAATTTGCACGCTACACTTTTCAGATATTTATTTGTAAAACATTTTTGAAAAACATTTATTAATTTTCCTGTAGGTGTCTACAGGTGTTTTAGAAGTGAAGTGTTTACAGGCTGGAACACCCCCCCCCCCCCCAAATCACCAGCGTGTTCAGGTGAGGAAAACGCGCAAATGCGTGTTACTGCTAGCTGCGTTTAGACATGTTCGTACATCAATGCATCCTGGCCAGAATAAAATAACTAGAAATGTGTTGCGCAGTCGCAAACAGTTTCAATACTGCAAACAATTTCAATCAATTTAAATCAGTCTGATAAGTCCCAAAAAATAAAAAACGCAAAAACTAAAAGTCCACCATGAAGTGAAATCTATATCTGAATATATGATTTGACACCTGTATTGTACACCATCCACCATTCGTAAACACAGCTGCTTACCAGAGGATTCAGACTTCAATAATACAAGAGGTCTGACAACGCTTAAGGGACAAAACCCAGATCCCAAATGGATGGCTGGCATCAGCATTCAATCTCCAACTGCAATAATGCCATAGTACACAATACTTGGACATCTACAATAGTTACTCATTTCCACTTGCCTTGCAGCAACCAACTTCTGGAAGTGCATTCCAAATATCACTCTAAAGGCGAAAGGTTTCATATAAACAAATTTTTCTTTTTGTTTAATTAATAGTGGCAGGTCCTTTAAAAGGAATCATTAATTCCCATGGATCTGAGAACATTCCGCTAAAACATGACGTGTCCGCCCTGTGCCACTTACTGTGTATGGACAATATCAAAGTAATGAAAATCATAAGAGGATTACATTCCCAAAAGGCTCAGAATTTTCAACATCTAATTACTGCTGCTTGTATCAAACTATGCTGTCGTTACAGTAACTACAAGTCAGCAGAGTATATGTATATTTAGTGGTGAGCCCAGCAATTCTAAAAGCACGTCTCCTTGGACATAAACGTATTATGTATAGAATATGAAATTTAATACAACCTAGCAGACACAGGGGGTTCATGAATTAAACAGATGTGCAATCAGGAAGTACAGACCCCACCGCAACTGTTCTGGGTATATATTAAACTGGTGTTAAAGATAATTAATGCACATTCTGGTTATTATAAGATTTTGCACTTTGCTTCATTTCTTGTTAAATGAATAACCACAAATGTGACTGAGGACAAACATGTCACAAGAAGACAATTGTCCCCAACCCCCTTACCACCAACCATGAAATTTGAATTTGGGTGGGAAGGTTAGTTGGGACAGATTTACTTAAAGGATAAGTTCACCTTTTGGAACATGTTACATGAACCAAACTAAATGCAACATGTAACATGTTCCAGCAGCTGCAGCCTCTCCTCCCCAGTGACAGCAGACTGGCATCTTCTCTGGGCATTCGCTGTCACGGTTTGAAAATAACATGGGTGTGCAAGGCTCTGGCCGCGTCATTCACTGTCCTTTCTGAATGCGAAACTACAAGTCCCAACATCCTTTGCAGCTGTCGGCTGCTGATGCTGATCACGAATGCAATGCTTTCTAGGCTCCAAGTAAAAAGAAAAATAATAATCATAAAATTCACTTTTTTTTTTACCTGCAGATAAGATGTGCATTTTTTTTAAAGTTGAGCTTAGCTTTAAAAGTGGAACTTCACTCAAAAAGTAAAGTCCAACTGGCCTGCTCCCACCTCTTGTGGAGGGGAAAAGGGTACCGATTTTTTATCAGTACCCACTCCCATTTGGGCCCTTTCACACTGGGGTGGTTTGCAGGCGCTATTGCGCTAATATTAGCGCCTGCAAACCGTCCCGAAAGTGCCGCTGCTTTGTCTCCAGTGTGAAAGCCCCGAGGGCTTTCACACTGGAGCGGTGCGCTAGCAGGACGGTAAAAAAAGTCCTGCTAGCAGCATCTTTGGAGCGGTGAAGGAGCGGAGTATATACTGCTCCTTCACCGCTCCTGCCCAGTCAATGGGACAGCGCAGTGGTTTTTAACCCTTTCTCGGCTGCTAGCGGGGGCTAAAACTGCCCCGCTATCGGCCGAATACTGACGGTAAAGCGCCGCTTACAATAGCGGCGCTTTACCGCTGATGCCGCCCCCCGCCCCAGTGTGAAATGGCCCTTTCTGTAATCCTCACCTAGGTAAGGATGACATCCCTGGTCCCGCCCCCTCCCAAAGTGTTGCACAAGTTTGCACATGTGCAGTGAGGATCAGGCTGTGGTTCCTCAGGAAACCATATCCGGCTCCCATATTCAAGATGGTAGCGCCCATAAAAAGAACTGCCTGCGAGAAGACAGTACCTGATTTCTAAAAGAGTATTAGTAGCTGCTAACTTAAATAAAAAAATATATAAATAAATAAAAATCCTCTTTAAAGTAGATGTTCAAAAATATAGGACGTAAATATGACTAATCTTGTTTCAAGCACAACTGTGCTACAGTAATAACCATCATTAAATAAATGAGAAACATGGATACTACATTTAAAAAACAAATATACTTTTCAATTCAAAAGAATTGCATTGACTGAGAAAGTGGGTACAGAATATGTAAACGCACAATAAAGAACTCAGGAGTGGAGCTGAAGGTAAGTATATTGGCAGTTATCCACTCTGGGAAGTGGGGGGACATTTAAAGCGCATTTCCAGACATTACCTAAATTAATCTCCCCAAATAAATTAAAATGGCTGCAAAATACATGAGCAGGTGTGTCACACATTTCACATGCATTTACGCATTTCATGGCAAGGAAAGGGCTAAGTAACAACTTTAATAGAAACTAAGATTTTAAGCAAACTAGCAAAAATGTTATGTTTGTTAAACTGGATAAATATAGAAAAGTGGAACACTGCAGCGGCAGCGAGTGAATAAGTGCTCATGAGTGCTGAAGTGCGGTTCCACCAGTGCAGCGTCACCAGCTAGCGCAGAGGTGGGAGTGTATAGGTGTGGCTCAGTGCAGTAGCAGCAAGTTCCAGAGAGTCTGTGAGGAATCCCAGTCTCACCACACAGCTTTCCAGAAGACTTCACACATGTCCTATGACATGTGTTGTAGTGGTACAATGTGTTTAGAGACCAGCAGTATGCTTAGTGAATGGCAGGAGTGGGCCAACTCACTGCTCCACGTGTGAATGCGCCTCCTCCATCCGACAAGGGATGTCACACCCACACCAGAATTTAAGTGATGACAACACTGCTGGCCACTGCTATAGAAAATGTCAACAGCTCATGTCTAAGCTGTTGACATTTTCACACTTGTGGCTCTTGGAAGCTATTGGACAGCCAAGAATCATAAGACCCACTGCCCTTTCTACCATTGCCCAGGAGATGAGAGAAAGAACAAAGCTAGCTGTGGCTTTTCTTTTACATAATTGTACGGTAGGAAGAATTCTAAATAGAAGTCACTTACCTTAGCTAGGAAGGTCCAGGAGAAGTGATGTGCAGGAGACAGACTGCTCCTTAATTTTACAGATAGCAGCATCAACACGAAACCCAAAATCCCACTGGAAGATCAATACATAATTTCAGTAAAACAGCTATGATAATCTGGTCAGATCAGTTAAAGACAATGATATTTTAGCCTTCATGATCTGAAACCACACACATATGGTACCTCTGTGTTTGGAGTGTACTGTTTGAGGTTGTGGACAGGTGTCTTTTATACTGATAATAAGTTCAAACAGGTGCCATTAACCACTTCAGCCCCGGAAGGTTTTACCCCCTTCCTGACCAGAGCACTTTTTACAATTCGGCACTGCGTCGCTTTAACTGCTAATTGCGCGGTCATGCAATGCTGTACCCAAACGAAATTTGCGTCCTTTTCTTCCCACAAATAGAGCTTTCTTTTGATGGTATTTGATCACCTCTGCCGTTTTTATTTTTTGCGCTATACACGGAAAAAGACCGAAAATTTTGAAAAAAAATTGATATTTTCTACTTTTTGTTCTAAAAAAAATCCAATAAACTCAATTTTAGTCATACATTTAGGCCAAAATGTATTCGGCCACATGTCTTTGGTAGAAAAAATGTCAATAAGTGTATATTTATTGGTTTGCGCAAAAGTTATAGCGCCTACAAACTAGGGTACATTTTCTGGAATTTACACAGCCTTTAATTTATGACTGCCTATGTCGTTTCTTGAGGTGCTAAAATGGCAGGGCAGTACAAAACCCCCACAAATGACCCCATTTTGGAAAGTAGAAACCCCAAGGAATTTGCTGAGAGGCATGTTGAGCCCATTGAATATTCATTTTTTTTGTCCCAAGTGATTGAATAATGACAAAAAAAAAAAAAAAATTACAAAAAGTTGTCACTAAATGATATATTGCTCACACAGGCCATGGGCATATGTGGAATTGCACCCCAAAATACATTTAGCTGCTTCTCCTGAGTATGGGGATACCACATGTGTGGGACTTTTTGGGAGCCTAGCCGCGTACGGGGCCCCGAAAACCAATCACTGCCTTCAGGATTTCTAAGGGCGTACATTTTTGATTTTACTCCTCACTACCTATCACAGTTTTGAAGGCCATAAAATGCCCAGATGGCATAAAACCCCCCAAATGACCCCATTTTGGAAAGTAGACACCCCAAGCTATTTGCTGAGAGACATGTTGAGTCCATGGAATGTTTTATATTTTGACACAAGTTGCGGGAAAGTGACAATTTTTTTTTTTTGCACAAAGTTGTCACTAAATGATATATTGCTCACACAGGCCATGGGCATATGTGGAATTGCACCCCAAAATACATTTAGCTGCTTCTCCTGAGTACGGGGATACCACATGTGTGGGACTTTTTGAGAGCCTAGCCGCGTACGGGGCCCCGAAAACCAATCACTGCCTTCAGGATTTCTAAGGGCGTACATTTTTGATTTTACTCCTCACTACCTATCACAGTTTCGGAGGCCATGGAATGCCCAGGTGGCACAACCCCCCCCCCAAATGACCCCATTTTGGAAAGTAGACACCCCAAGCTATTTGCTGAGAGGCATGGTGAGTATTTTGCAGCTCTCATTTGTTTTTGAAAATAAAGAAAGACGAGAAAAAAACATTTTTTTTTTCTTTTTTCAATTTTCAAAACTTTGTGACAAAAAGTGAGGTCTGCAAAATACTCACTATACCTCTCATCAAATAGCTTGGGGTGTCTACTTTCCAAAATGGGGTCATTTGGGGGGGTTTTTTGCCACCTGGGCATTCCATGGCCTCCGAAACTGTGATAGGCAGTGAAGAGTGAAATCAAAAATTTACGGCCTTAGAAAGCCTGAAGGCGGTGCTTGGTTTTCGGGGTCCCGTGCGCGGCTAGGCTCCCAAAAAGTCTCACACATGTGGTATCCCCGTACTCAGGAGAAGCAACAGAATGTATTTTGGGGTGTAATTTCACATATTCCCATGGCATGTTTGAGCAATATATCATTTAGTGACAACTTTGCGCAAAAAAAAATAAAAAAAATAAAAAATTGTCTCTTTCCCGCAACTTGTGTCACAATATAAAATATTCCATGGACTCGACATGCCTCTCAGCAAATAGCTTGGGGTGTCTACTTTCCAAAATGGGGTCATTTGGGGGGGTTTTGAACTATCCTGGCATTTTATGCACAACATCTAGAAGCTTATGTCACACATCACCCACTCTTCTAACCACTTGAAGACAAAGCCCTTTCTGACACTTTTTGATTACGTAAAAAAATAATTTTTTTTGCAAGAAAATTACTTTGAACCCCCAAACATTATATATTTTTTTAAAGCAAATGCCCTACAGATTAAAATGGTGGGTGTTTCATTTTTTTTTTTCACACAGTATTTGCGCAGCGATTTTTCAAACGCATTTTTTGGGGAAAAAACACACTTTTTTAAATTTTAATGCACTAAAACACACTATATTGCCCAAATGTTTGATGAAATAAAAAAGATGATCTTAGGCCGAGTACATGGATACCAAACATGACATGCTTTAAAATTGCGCACAAACGTGCAGTGGCGACAAACTAAATACATTTTTAAAAGCCTTTAAAAGCCTTTACAGGTTACCACTTTAGATTTACAGAGAAGGTCTACTGCTAAAATTACTGCCCTCGATCTGACGTTCGCGGTGATACCTCACATGCATGGTGCAATTGCTGTTTACATTTGACGCCAGACCGACGCTTGTGTTCGCCTTAGCGCGAGAGCAGGGGGGACAGGGGTGCTTTTTTTTTTTTTTTTTTTTTTTCTTTATTATTATTATTTTTTTATCTTATTTTTAAACTGTTCCTTTCATTTTTTTTTTTTTTTAAATCATTTTTATTGTTATCTCAGGGAATGTAAATATCCCCTATCATAGCAATAGGTAGTGACAGGTACTCTTTTTTGCAAAAATTGGGGTCTATTAGACCCTAGATTTCTCCTCTGCCCTCAAAGCATCTGACCACACCAAGAGCGGTGTGATAAAATGCTTTCCCAATTTCCCAATGGCGCTGTTTACATCCGGCGAAATCTAAGTCATAAAATGCTCGTAGCTTCCGGTTTCTTAGGCCATAGAGATGTTTGGAGCCACTCTGGTCTCTGATCAGCTCTATGGTCAGCTGGCTGAATCACCGGCTGCATTCTCAGGTTCCCTGTTGAGACAGGAGAGCCAGAGAAAAACACGGAAGACGTTGGGGGGGGGGGCATTCCCTCTAACTGCTTGTAAAAGCAGTCTAGAGGCTAATTAGCTGCTAGGATTGCTTTTAAATGAAAGCCGATCGCTGGCTGAAAAGAATGATACCAAGATGATACCTAAACCTGCAGGCATCATTCTGGTATAACCACTCAAAGTCGTGAATGGCGTACCTGAAGACAAAAAAATGGTTAACAATAAAGCACAGTAAACGGTAAGGTATAAAAAATTGCATACCTGAAAAACAAACATGATAAAACATAATAACAATAAAACATTGCAGAATAGAATACAGTAAAAAAGAGCAGAACAAGAGAGAGAGAATAGAGAGAGAGAGAACAATAAAACGACAACTATTTTTTTTTTATTTTATATTTTTGTGTTTTTTTTTTTTTTTTTACACTTTTTTTTGTAACTAACTTTTATAACTGTAACCGGTTCCAGGTTCGGGTCTCTCAAAATGCGATGGCATCTTGGGAGACCCTGTGAAAGTGTGCCTAGTCTGTGCAGTGCTGTACCCTACGCTAATACTCAACTAGTGAATGGTAGCGTTCAAAACATTCACCAATGCAAAGACCAGGATTGTCAGGACAGGAGGGACAATAATAGTGGGTGTCACGCCTATATCCGCGCTTGCTGCAGACACGACATCTTTTTTGGGGGGGTTCGCTGGGTAGGGGTACTCGGGAGGACATAAAGAAAATGCCTCTCATGCAGCCGACTGCATTTGGTTGGGGATGTGAATGGGGGAAGTACGGGCGCTGCAGAAGCGGTGGGTTCCCAATTAGGATTGGCGAATGCAGCAGGAAGGGCACTATGGGCACGACGGGCCTGTGTTTGTCTTTTTGGTGGCAGCGGGACACTACTTGTGCTTGCCACCTCACCAGCTTGAGCTGCACTTATGGGACTCGCCACGTCACCAAGTGTTACTGCAGTGCTGGTTTGACTATGACCGGGGTGTACTAGGCTGCTGGTGCTTGCCAGTTCACCAAAACGCTACAAAAAAAAACTGTTAGCGATTGCAGGGATCAGGCCTGACTCTGCGAACGCTGCAGTTATGCGTTTAGTGTTTTTTAAGTGTCAGTGATCGATCGATACTGCACTTGGGTGGGCTGGGCTGGGCCGGGCGGAGGGGCAAAACGCAGGTGCTAGCAGGTATCTGGGCTGATCCCGCTAACACTGCGTTTGTGGGAACCCTAAACTGCTGGGGACGCTAGTATAGATCTGATCAGATCAGATATTGATCCGATCAGATACTATACCACTAAGGGAGGTGTACGGTGCGTGCGTGGGTGTTAGCGGTACCGGCGCTAACCTGACGCTGCCTGGGGCTGGTGCTTGCCAGTTCACCAAAACGCTACCAAAAAAACTGTTAGCGATCGCAGGGATCAGGCCTGACTCTGTGAACGCTGCAGTTAAGCGTTTAGTGTTTTGTAAGTGACAGTGATCGATCGATACTGCACTTGGGTGGGCTGGGCCGGGCAGAGGGGAAAAACGCAGGTGCTAGCGGGTATCTGGGCTGATCCCGCTAACACTGCGTTTTTGGAAACCCTAAACTGCTGGGGACACTAGTATAGATCTGATCGGATCAGATATTGATCCGTACAGATACTATACCACTAAGGGAGGCGTATGAGGCGTGCGTGGGTGTTAGCGGTACTGGCGCTAATCTGACGCTGCCTGGGGCGACGCATATCACCGCCGGGCGATCAGGGGGCTAAACCTTTATTCGGTAATAAACGGCGGGTGCCCTGACACTATAAAAAATAAACCAACTAACCAGCGTCACCCGTAACGGTTATACGGTGATCAGTGGTGAAAGGGTTAACTAGGGGGTAATCAAGGAGTTAAAACATTTATTCGGTAGTATATGGGGGTCCCTGTCGCTATAAAACGCTGACGGCGAACCTAAATATTTACCTCCCTAACTAGCGTCACCAGCGACACTAATACAGCGATCAGAAAAATGATCGCTTAGTGACACTGGTGACAGGGGGTGATCAAGGGGTTAAAACTTTATTAGGGGGGGTTAGGGGGGTATCCTAGACCTAAAGGGGGCCTAACACTCACTGCCCTAACACTGTAACTGTCACAAACTGACACCATGCAGTAATCAGAAAAAAAAAAAAAAAAAATACTGCTTGCTGTCAATTTGTGACGGGGGGGGGGGGGGGGATCAGGGGTGTAAAGTATGCCTGGCATGTTCTACTGTGTTGTGTGTGTTGTGCACTTACATGTCTTCTCTCCTCGGCGCTGGAACGGAAACTGCCGAGCCGAGGAGAGATGACATCACATCCTCTGCCTGTGTGAAACTACACACAGGCAGGGGAGGATTCCGATTGGCTGGGAGCGATCGCGAGGGGGGGGCCACGATCGGATGGTCTCCCCCTCGCCTCCCGACGCTCCCAGTCAAATGCCGACCACCGCTGGCACCGGGGGGGGTCCGATCGGACCCCCCCGCCCGCGGGAGGCAGATCACGTACAGGTACGTGATTCTGCCTGCCCGTGCCATTCTGCCGCCGTATATGTGCGTTAGGCGGTCGGCAAGTGGTTAATACAGGTAATGAGTGGAGGACAGAGGAGCCTCTTAAAGAAGAAGATACAGGTCTGTGAAAGCCAGAAATCTTGCTTGTTTGTAGGTGACCAAATACTTATTTTCCACCATAATTTGCAAATAAAATCTTTCAAAAATCAGACAATGTGATTGTCTGGATTTGTTTCCACATTTTTGTCTCTCATAGCTGAGGTATACCTATGATGACAATTACAGGCCTCTCTCATCTTTTTAAGTGGGAGAACTTGTACAATTGTTGGCTGACTAAATACTTTTTTGCCCCACTGTATAAATATTTATGTGTCTATGGAAATGTTTGACCATTCCAGGAAGTGCATTTGTGAGGTCAGGCACCGATGTTGGAGAGAAGGCCTGGCTCGCACTATCCACTGTAATTCAGATATATCTATCTATCTCTATATCTATCTCTCTATCTATCACTCTTTTCTTTTTTTTTTTCCTTAGCACAGCCAGATTGGTGACCTAACCTTTCCTCTGCTGCAAATATGCAACACAGCTAGGTCAACTCCCCGCTTTTGGCCTGTGACTGGGCAGTGAAGAAGAAGCTGCAAACTGATGAGGTTATCCTTCTCTACACTTCTCAGTACCTACGGGCAACACACCTGGGTACAGATTTACTACTCCTCCCTCTCCGAGCCCAAGTTCTACTATATGGGGGAGTTACAGAGGCTCATTCCAAAGCCAGTTCAGGTATTTACACAAGCTTAAAATACATTTTATTAAATTAAATATATGACTGTGTTAAGTGGTGTGTTTTAGATGCCCAAGGTTGGCCATACATTATACAATTTTCCTTTAGATTTAAAAGATCTGAATCCACCCCTCAAAAAATGAAGATTAAATAGTGGCGCTAACCCCCCTTGATCGTGGGAGTGAGATAAACGCTAGCACACACCCTTATGACGTGGAGTGAACTAGAAGTGTACTAAATCAAATAGAAACAATATAGGTATGTATATATAAAATGATGAATAAAGAATCTATAAATACATATGGGATGAGTACATGTGACCCAAAAAATAACACATCACCTAATGGTGTAGTATAAAAATATACACACAAGAAACAAATATATATGCATAGAACACCTAATACAGTGTAACACTATATCAAATTTGCATAAATCCATGATTGCCTTGCCGGTTAGTCAACCCCATGATTAAGTCCCAGTGACGAAACATGTTGAGGCGTGGCTATACGGTAATCCTACACTTGTGTTAGAGGAAGGCGTGACGGAGAAGGGGTCAGTGGAGGAACGTTTGCTGGGAACGGGTGAGACGATCGCCGGCATTCATACCTCCTGGGTCCGTCGTGGCTGTCCTTTGCTGTGCCATTGTTGCTGCATGTTTTGCTGTGATGTATTCTGACTGCTGTGAAGTGATTTGCCCATTGATTTTATCTACTATGTGAGTGCATTAGTGTTGGTTTTAGTTTTGAATACATTTTTAAAACGATATCACACTATTGGAGCATTTCTTCTCATCTCATATGTGGGACCACTATTTTAAGGAGAGTGATCATTTTACACAGCAGCGGATATCAATGTTCGTATGTTAACCCCCATGAGAGTGGGTTGAGGCTCTTGCCGGCCAAACACGAGAGTGGGAGGCCTCAACAGTTGGTGAGTTTGAAGTTCACAAGGGAGTGGAATCACATCACTGAGGTGTGGTGAACAGTTGGATTACAGCATTTTGGATTGGAGACACCCCCACTTTTGGAACTCTTTCCTTATTATATATATATATTTTTTTTTTCACATCATATGTGGATGTTTTTATAGCTCATGTAATTTTCACTTTTTTTCTTCAGTTTTTATTCTTGTAAGCCTAGTTTTTGGAGGTTCATAAAGCTTGTACTACGATACCAGTTTCACTCATCTGTCACAAGGTGTCATCACCTTCTATTTCTCACTCGTTGCATTTTCAGGCATTTGTGTGTTAGATTACTTCTGTTCATTTATTCACTTGGTCATAGTGTTACACTGTATTAGGTGTTCTATGCATATATATTTGTTTCTTGTGTGTATATGTGTTATTTGTTGGGTCACGTGTACTCATCCCATATGTATTTATAGATTCTTTATTCATCATTTTATATATACATACCTATATTGTTTCTATTTGATTTAGTACACTTCTAGTTCACTCCACGTCATAAGGGTGTGTTCTAGCATTTATCTCACTCCCACAATCAAGGGGGGGGTTAGCGCTACTATTTAATCTTCATTTTTTGAGGGGTGGATTCAGATCTTTTATACACATTCTTTTAAATTGGCAACTTTCTTTGAGTTATCTTTCACCATATAGAGCGCAGTGGTGGTAGGACGGGGTTTGGCGGTTTTTACTTGTTCACCTACAGTGTATATTTCCTTTAGATTTACCAAAACCATATAGGAGGTCAAACCTAAACACTTTCAATTTGTATGTAATCAGGCAGACCCTTGCACTACATAGTTGAAGGTAAATCTAAAGGAAATCGAATAAGGAAATTGTATAAAAATTTATGGCCAGCTTTAAAAACACAATCACAATGGAAATCTGACAGTATAATAAAGAAATAATATATTAAAGAATGTCAACTTTCTAGACTTCTTGCAACAGTTAATCATTCTTTTTAAAACATGTCTCTGAAACTGTATTACCGGTACTTGTTTTTCTCCAAATACTGCCATGTATGTAGAATATACTGTACATACCAAATAAAGACGACCAAAGATGTCTCTATTAAAAGTTTTATTTATTTTTTTTTAACAATGCTTTGGCAACGTTCCTCTGCACATTCACTTGTTAAGCTAACAGTAATCTATTATAAATATGTAATCTAATGTAATCTCTTTCCAGTGTAGAAATGATACAGAAGTAATTTATAAGGCTTTTATCTTACCTGGCACAACACCCACTATGGAATCGATAGAAATAAAGGAAGGGGAATTCCAAGGCACTGAGGAGGTCACCTTAAGTGAACAAAAAAACAGAACATGAAGCACTAAGACATTTAAAGAATTAAAAAAAAAAAAAAAAAAAAAGAAGATATTTGAAGACCCTAGTTAGTCGGGTGGAACATCAGGATGCCGGTTTATAACAAGTTCTTAATCACGATTTGTTTTTATTATCTACCATTTCCTTCTTCTCTTTGCTATTTTTTTACATTTTCTTTTTACTATTTATATGTAAACATTTAAAATAAAACTACAGCCTTCCATTAAAGGACAACTTCATCTTCATCAACAGTGAAGTTGTACTTTAAAAAAAAAAAAATCACTACACCACTTGGGATAATAATTACCTTCCTCCCTGGCGATCTTTCCTCTGACAAGGTACCAGCTGGCTCCCTTTAATATAACCCATGTGAGCCGTGGCCCCATTAATTTTTATGGGTAAGCCATACTCATGGCAACCTCTAGTGGTACCTCGAATTACGACCTACCCAAAAGGAATGAATGGGGCTAGTGTGCATGAGCAGTACGTAAAGGAACACCCTGGGACCTTGTCAGAGGAAAGACAACTGAGTCGGGGAAGAAGGTATTATCCCAGATGGGCTGCACATAGAGGGGTGAGGGATAAGGATCAAAAAATCCTTTAAAAACAGGTGCTGAGACATTTATAATGTAATTTTATGTGCAACTTATAGCTCTCCCTTAGGCCCATTCACACCTGAGCAGTTTCAACAAGTAAAACGCTCATCTCAAAGGTTCAAAAACGCCCAACAAGCAAAAACCAATTCATTTAAATGGCCCCTGTTCACATCTGAGCGTTCTGTCGCCTGAAGCAAAACGCTTGAAGCTCAAAAAAGTATATGAGCTTCTTTTTGGGCAGATTACAGCCGTTTTTCTGCTTTTTTACATTGGTGACCTTTTTGACCTCTACAAAATAACGGCAAAAAACGCGGCAAAAAATGAGGTAAAAATTGCGGCAAAAACATGTGACTTTCTGCCTGAAAGCGATATGCTCAGGTGTGAATGCAGCCTTAATCCCCTTCAAAAGTCTCAAAAATACCCATTGATCCTGCCAGCGAAATCCACCTCATGTAAACTCCTATATTCAAAGCAACATTGTCACCTTTAGGTTTCTTTCACATGAAGGGTCTGAGCAGGTCTGCCTGTCAGCTTTTCAGTCAGGCCTGATCAGACAGCCCATTCACCCCTATGGACTGGCGAGTGTAAAATGGACTCGTGTCCATTTACACCCTCCTACCTCCGATTCGGATCTGGCTCACAAAAAAAAAATTTTGGGAACCGTTGTCCTCCACCTAGGTGTATCGGATTGGAGGGCAGTTGGTGGTAAACAGACAGCTGGGTCCGTTTATACCGTCTGCTCATAGAGCAGAGCATGCCCTGTCCGTGTCTATTTTGCATAAACTGAGTGGACATGGACCAGTCATCTACCTGTTCTGCTCTGGTCTGCAGGGAATCAGCAGACAGATTCCCTGCTGATCTACTCAGAGTTTACCCCCTGTGAAAGGGGCCTTACAGTGGGAAAAATTACTTTCCGATAAAATAAGTATTTGATCCCCTACCAACCAACAATAATTCTGGCTTCCACAGACTGGCTACAGTATGTGCTCATGTGGTACACAGATTAGTCCTGTCCATCTAAGAAGGTGCTCCTAATGACAGCTTGTTATATGTACAAAAGTCCACAGAATCTCTTTCTTCCATTCAAACCCACCATCATGGGCAAAACCAAAGAGCTGTCAAAGGACATCAGCGACAAGACTGTAGACCTGCACAAGGCTAGAAGAATGGGCCACAAGACCATCAGCAAGAAGCTTAGTGAGAAGAAAACTGTTGTAGGAATTATTTGCAAATGGAAGAAATACAAAATAGCCTTCAATCGCCCTCGGTCTGGAGCTCCATACAAGGGTTTGCCTTGTGGTAACACAATACTGTACACCGCCATGGAGTGAAATCCTGCACCGCCCGCAAGGTCCCCCTCATCAAAAAGGCACATGTACAGGCCCGTCTGAAGTTTGCCAATGAACATCTAAATGATTCAGGAAAGGATTGGGAGAAAGTGCTGTGGTCAGATGGGACCAAAATTAAGCTCTTTGGCATGAACTCGACTTGCCGTATTTGGAGGAAGAAAAATGCCGACTATGACCCTAAGAACACCATTCCTACAGTCAAGCACGGAGGTGGAAATATTATGCTTTGAGGCTGTTTCTCTGCTAAAGGTACAAGCTGACTTTGCCGCACTGAGGGGCCAATGGATGGGGCCATGTATTATAAAATCTTGGATGAGAACCTTCTTCCTTCAGGCAGAAGACTGAAGATGAGTTGTGGATGGGTCTTCCAGCATGACAATAATCCAAAACATACCACCAAGGCAACAAAGGAGTGGCTCAAGAATAAGCACATTAAGGTTATGGTGTGACCTAGCCATTCTCCAGACCTTAATCCTATAGAAAATGTATGGAGGGAGCTGAAACTTGCCAAGTGACAGCCAAGAAACCTTAAGGATTTAGAGAAGATCTGTGAAGAAGAGTGGACCAAAATTCCTGCCCCAAGATGTGTGCAAACCTGGTAACCAAGTACAAGATATGTCTTACCTCTGTGCTTGTCAACAAGGGTTCCTCCACCAAGTGCTAAGTCATGTTTTTCTTGAGGATCAAATAATTAATTTTACTTACTGAACCACAACCCAATTTATAACATTTGTATCGTGTTTTTTCTGGATTTTTGGTTGATATTGTCTGTATCATTTAATATACACCTATGATAAAAATTATAACCCCCCGCCCCAATTTCTTTGAGAGTGGACAAACTTACAAAATCTGCAGGGGATCAAATAATTAATTTTCCCACTGTATGTAGACTATGCCTGCTTGCACTACTGTGGGATGAAAAGACATTACATGGGTTCTAGCCGTCATTCCATTGTCACTATACATACACACAAGCAGTCAGAACAATTTCCAGGGTATTACCCATACATAGGACTGGCCTAAGACACTGTGCTGATTGGGACCAGGAATAAAATGCTGCCCCCCCCCCCCCTCCTCCATAAAAAAACAAAACAAAAAACACCACGCCCACCAAAAGGTCCACACATCCATTATTTTATATCATGACAATTAAAACTAAAATTACATTTATCAGGAAGTCAGATATTCATGCAACAGTGGTGGTGGGATTCAGTTAGAGGCAGGGGTTGTGGGTTTGGGGTTCAGACAAAGGCAGATGTGGTGGTGGAGGGTTTAGAAACAGGCAGGGGTGGCAGGGGGGGTTTAGACACAGGCAGTGGTGGTGGTGGTGGGGGGTTTAGACACAGGCAGGGGTGGCAGAGGGTTAGACACAGGCAGGGGTGGCAGAGGGTTAGACACAGGCAGGGGTGGCAGAGGGTTAGACACAGGCAGGGGTGGCAGAGGGTTAGACACAGGCAGGAGTAGAGGAGGAGGGTTAGACAGACACAAGCAGGGGTGGGGGGCGGGTTAGACACAGGCAGGGGAAGGGGGGGTTTAGACACAGGTAGTGGTGGTGGTGGGGGTTTAGACACAGGTAGTGGTGGGGGGGTTTAGACACAGGCAAGGGAGGAGGGGGGGTTAGACACAGGAAGTGGTGGAGGGGGGTTAGAGACAGGCAGGGGTGGTGAGGGGTGTTAGACACAGGTAGGGGTAGTTAGGGGTAGACACAGGCAGGGGTGGTGAGGGGGGGGTTGGACACAGGCAGGGGTGGTGAGGGGGGTTAGATACAGGCAAGGGTGGTGGAGATGAGATCAATGGTGCTGATACTTACTTTCTCTCAGTGTCAGCCGCACCTCCAGCGATCCCCCTTTCATCATGGGGTCTCAGTGCACAGCAGAAAGCTCCTCCCCTTCATGCTGTTGGCTGTCAGCTGACTTTCTCTTGTCGTCCCGAAATGGGAGCAGCAATAGGGGGAGCCGCGAAGAGGATGAGCAGCGGTCCGCTGTGCGGGTATATCAGCGAGTGCTCTGCAATCACCTCTAAAAGCAGCGGCGCCGCCCAGGCCACCCTCACAGTAGGATAAGAAGCGGAGCGATTGGCGGGAGTTACGCCACCGTCTTCTTAGGCATCAATGTGCCGCCCCTCAGAACCTGCCGCCCGGGACCCATGGTAGGGCCGGCCCTGCCCATACAGGTGATCAATTTAAGCAGGTTAGTGAGAATATGAATTTAATGATCCAATGGAAGCTCACTGACAGCTCCGGATCACAGCCAGAGAGAGAACCAGCGCTGACAGTCCCCCCCCCCCCCCTCACAGATGGGAGAGGAGAGAGAGCTGATTCTGCTCCTCCTCCTTCCGCCCTCTCCTCCTGTGTCTTTCCCGCTCACACTCCCCGACAGCATTTTGTCTAAGAGAAGGGGATTTGTGGATGGGAAGTTTGAAGCCAGCAACCAGAAAAGGAGAAATGCGGCCTGGTCCATCCATTCACTCCCCCCCTTTCTCTCTCCTGCCTCCCAGTCAGTATTCTGATGTAAGGATCTCTCTCCCTCTCACCCTCCCTCACTCCCTCCCTCTACAGACCAGGATCCCCCAGTTTCACTCCAGTTCTCCTCTACCCAATCCCTCATCTCCTACCCACTTCCCCCCTCCTCCTTCTCCCCTACCCCATGGTTCCCAGTCCTATCCCCCATACCCACCCTCCTTTTTTTAGGGGCTAAGGAAGAACCCCAAGGCAGGGAATCTTATTACTGCTACTGTCTGTGTGAGTGGGATGCGTACTGTGCCAGTCCCTGCTGACCCTCTTCTCCTATTCATCCCATGTGATTGCCACAGTACACATCCCACCCACACAAGCAGCAGCAGTAAAAAGATGCTCCGCCTCTGGGTGCTTCTTTAAAGTGTTTGTTAACCCAAAAAAAAAAAAAACAGAACCTGGTCCCTTAAAGCAGTTTACACAGCACAGTGCTTGTGCTGTGTAATCTGCCGCCCCTCTAAACTGTAAAAAAAACCTCCCTGAACTTGCCACTTCCTAAATGCCCTCTCTGCACTGACCACAAAAATCATGGCTGCTGAGCCATGACCACCGTGGTCAGAGTGCGTCCCTCCATCATACGTTGCCTGACCTCAGCTCTCCTCTCTCCCCCTCACCCCCTCCTTCCTACCCGTCATCTCCCTCCCTGTCCGTTTCCGGCCTGACCCCTCCCCCCCACCGCTATAATTGTAAAAGAAAAACCTAAAGTTGTCACTGCCAGCCCCTCTATTAGAGGCTGGCATAACACATTATTTAAGTTGTTTTGAAAAACTAGTGTTCTAAATACCGAATTTCAGCTGTCTTCAGGTTGGTCATGTGACTTGTGGCGGCCTTATAGCTCCGATGGATGGATGCTGCGGAGGAGACAAGCAGTCACGTGATCTCCTCGGCTGATGTCAGAGGGAAATCATGGCTCCTCCCGCAGAAGACATCCATCAGCACTGTAAAGGGGCCACGAGTCATGTGACCAGCCTGAAGACAGACAAAATTCTGTATTTACAACACTCGTTTATCAAAATACCTTACGTAGTGTGTTATGCCAGCCTCTATTAGAGGGTCTAGCATAGTCTTCTAGAAATGCATCAAACACTTTAACCCCTGCAAAGGGCGTGAGGCCTCATGTCTAAATTTTGCCTAAGGCCTCACAAAGCCTAGAGCCGTCTCTGAATACGGCCTTCATATTGTTAGAATTACTAGAACATTTTTTCAAGTCTTCCGATCATTCTTATCTATTTATCTGCAGGTGAATAGAGAGAACTTTGCACTAATCATTAGAGCCTCTTGGGCAGTAATAAGGAAAATGGCCAACATGCACAGATCAAGGAATTTTTTATGTCAAATGTCATCAAAGTGATTAGAATTTCTCAGGTAGCAGTAAGTGGTCATATTTTCCAAATTCGTTGACAGAATCATTAAAAAAATAGTATAACTACAGGCAAACTGAAAAAAAATCACTTTAATTATGAATTCATTAAGAAAAAAAAAATTTACTAAAATGTATTTTCAAATACAGCTAGTGTATGTAATGGAATCTGTCTTTATGCATTTTGCTTTTAACCTCCTGCACATCTGGCCTTGGGCTAGGAAATGTAAGGTCAACAATTTGAATTAATCAGGGCTTTACTGTATTGCAGTGTTGTCAATCTATTATTGGAGCGGGTCCTTCACTGCCCACTTACTAGGCAGGGTCAGGAAAGATGACCAATATAACAGATAATAATCAGCAGCTATTGGATAGGTGAGTATTTATCACCCACACACTGCACATGTGTGTTCATGGGCGGCAGAGTTTTGTGTGCCCACTGCGGGCTCCCAGTACAGTGACCAGGTAGCTGTCAGAGACAGCTTTCGGTTTATACTGATGATCGAGAGTCAGTGGGACTGCCTCCTAATCATGTGACAATCAATAACATGACAACTGCGATTGTCTGTCACAGTGGTCACATGATCAGGAGCTGGTCCCACCAACTCTAGATCATTAGCCCGAACCGAAAGTTGTCTTTGATCACTCTGACAGCCAATCACAGTTGTCATGATCGGCTGATCCTTCCCATCCAATGCATATACGAGGGAGTGCTGATAAGTACTGAGCCTTACCCAGAAAAAATTGAGCGAGGAAGCTGTAAATTGCATGGTGTACTGGCCAATTTGTCTATATTCAATGGTGCAAAAATCCACTACCTATGATTTTAACTTATCTTTCTTTTTCAGGTCCAAATTTAAAATGGCAGCACCTCCAGAAAAATTCAATGTGGAAGAGCATAGGACCATAAATAAGTTCCTGTTTCTCCAAGGTAAAGGTGCGAAGCAGATCCATGGTGAAATGTCAAAAACTTTGGCTGACAGTGGCCCTTCATATGCAACAGTTAAATGTTGGGCTACCATGTTTAAAACTGGCCATTTCGGTGTTGAAAGTGAGAAATCCAGTGGAAGGCCTGTTTGTCTCTGTGCCTACAAATGTGAAAGCCATTCATGACATGATCATGGAGGACTGCTGAATATCAGCCAAAAGTATTGCTGCATATCTGGGAATATCATGTGATAGAGTTGGTGCCATTATCCACAAAGACTTGGAAATTAGAAAGCTTGCAGCAAAGTGGATCCCAAAACTTTTGACTTTTGCAGGCACAGAGGCAGAAACAGGCCTTGCACTGGGTTTCTCACTTTCAACACCAAAATGGCCAGTTTTTAAATTGACAACCCAATGTTGCAAATGAAGGGCCACTGTCACCCAAAGCTTGTGACATTTCATAATGGATCTGCTTCGCACCTTTCCTTTGGAGAAACAGGAACTTGATTATGGTCCTATGCGCGTCCACATTGAATTGTTTTGGAGGTGTTGCCATGTTCACTTTGGACCTGAAAAAGAATAATAAGTTAAAAACATAGCTAAGTGGATTTTTGCACCATCGAATATAGACAAATTGGCCAGTACACCATGCAATTTACAGCTGCCAATTTTTTCTGGGTAAGGCTCAATACTTATCAGCACCCGCTCGTAGCCCTATGAAAGGGATGCCAGGGCTGGGCAGGAGGGTTTAATTAACAGATATAATGAGCATATTTAAAAAAGAACTGTTTTTCCTAGAGGGATCTAATGTTAAAGCAAACCCAGAGTAAGCTAAATGAAGATTACCAGTGCTGACCCCTCTCACTCACTGGGAGAGCGAGGGACAGGGCTGGGAGCCAAACAGGTGTGCTGCATGCCAACATCCTTAGAAGTACCATGTGGATAGGAGCTGAGTGAAGAGGGATGACCTAATCAGTCTGCTGCAGGTCTGTCACTGACCAGTCAGCAGACTGGGAGTAGACAGTGATCACCTCTTTTCTTTAACCGTACATGGTGTCATTCACGTGGCTATGCTATTTGAAGGGGCTGTGAAGATCTCAGGACTGAATGAAAAAATACATAAATTCTTTGGCAGGTGAAACAGCTCTCACATGCATTTACTCTGCATATTAGAAGTTTTCATTGAGTTTAGCTTTAAAATACCCACAAAAGATCTAGAAAACTACTTTTGAATACAAATAAAATAAAGCCACTTGACCCCCTTTGTAAAAATAAAACTTTGCATTAGTTTTCGAAGCATTATGTTTACTTCAAGACAACCAGCAGCTAAACATTAACATAGAAAGTTTATAATCATTAAGCATTTTAATTTACTATTCTAGACGTACGTAGAATTCCCAGCAAATACAAATGACAACATAGGCAAATCCACAAAAAAGTTGAGGGAGGGATTGATGAACCTAGTCTTCCTGCAAAAAGAGGAAGCTATTCACAGATCTAGCAAAACCTTCACATAAAACAGGGAGATAAATCTTTACAACAGGGGATTTATCAAGGTAAATGTTGCAGCTGGCAAGGGACAAAAGATTCTCTGAAAGCATTTAAGCATTGATGGATTGATTAAGGGGACCAATAGCAAGATGTGGCCTGTGGGTCTTGCATGCTAATTTTAGACTTCTATAATTACAGATTTGTTTGTTAATTTGCACAGTGGAACATTTTGTACAGGAAGCCTTTTATCCCTTTTTCTGGTTTAACCACAGTGTTGTGTTTCAAAATGACAAAGCGGTCAAGTCTCCTCTTCACCATCTGAAAAAACTCCACGTTCTGCCCATCTTTCTGCATATCGCCTTTGATTTGGCGAATTCTCCTTATTTACATATAATGACCTGGTCTGCAATCTATTTCTGGCTGACCTGAAAACCAAAATCATGCTTAAAGAGCAAATATGGTGGAGCTGAACAAGTGCAATTTCCCACTAGTTCTTCAGAGTTGTCTGGCATTTTGCCACTGTTCACATATAAACAATAGCACACAAGGCAAAGCCTTTCTCTGCATCTCTGGTTTACAGATGTGTGCATTCCTGGGCAGTTTGCAAAGTTCAAAGACAGACTCTTTACTGAAGAAGAGGCAGATTTAAACTGTAAAACAGACATTAGCGGTCAGGGTGGGGTTTCAGTCAGTCAAGTTGTGTGACATCACACAGGCCATAGGTGGAAATTACAACTAATTATGAAATAAATCTGTCTCAGGATGCGTCTCCCTGCCCCTATTTAGCAATGCCTTGTCCTGCAATAGAATTGAGAAACGTTACATAGTTGGTAAGGTTGTGTGCGTGTAGAAAATAATTTCCCATATCCCCGTATATTGTTTTCGCTAGGATGCACATCCAAGTTCCCCAATGTAACTTTTTCTCCTCACAAAAGTTCTGAAGAGATACAAGGGAGTCTTCTGAAACTAGTGGTCACTGTGATTGGTTATCGTAGTGATCATATGATCGGGACCCCACCCTACTGGCTCCAGATTGTTACTTTGAGACCAGGAGCTGTCGGCAACAGCTCAGTCTCAGTGCTGGGTGCGCACAATCGAGTCCACTCCTAGCACAAACATACAGTTGTGCTCAAAAGTTTGCATATCCTGGCTGAAATTGTGAAATCTTGGCATTTATATTGAAAATATGACTAATCATGCCAAAAAAATGTCTTTTATTTAAACGATAGTGATCACATGAAGCCATTTATTATCACATCGTTTTATGGCTCCTTTTAAAATCATGATAACAGAAATCATCTAAATGGCCCTGATTAAAAGTTTACATACCCTGGAATGTTTGGCCTTGGTACAGACACAGAAGGTGGCACACACAGGTTAAAATGGCTATTAAAGGTTAATTTGCCACATTTGTGGCTTTTTAAATTGCAATTTGTGTCTGTGTATAAATAGTCAATGTGTTTGTTAGTTCTCACATGGATGCACTAAACAGGCTAGATACTAAGCCATGGGGAGCAGAAAAGAACAGTCAAATAACCTGCGTAATAAGGTAATGAAACTTTACAAAGATGGAAAAGGATATAAAAAAAGATATCCAAAGCCTTGAATATGCCAGTCATTACCGTTCAATAAGAAGTGGAAAATTTGGGGATCTCTTGATACCAAGCCAAGGTCAGGTAGATCAAGAAAAATTTCAGCCACAACTGCCCCAGGAATTGTTCGGGAAACAAAGAAAAACCCACAGGTAACCTCAGGAGAAATACAGGCTGCTCTGGAAAAAGATGGTGTGGTTGTTTTTAAGGAGTACAATACGATGATACTTGAACAAAAAGAGCTGCATGGTCAAGTCGCCAGAAAGAAGCCTTTACTGCACCAGTTACACAAAAAATCCTGGTTACAATATGCCCAACAACACCTTGACCATGCCTCATTGGGCTTTTTTGTGGCATTGGCGCAGTAAAGGCTTCCTTCTGGCAGCTCAACCATGCAGCTGCGTTTTGTTCAAGTATTGTTGAATTGTGCTCCTTAAAAACAACCACACCGTCTTTATGTAGAGTAGCCTGTATTTCTCCTGAGGTTAACTGTGGGTTTTTCTTTGTATCCTGGGCAATTCTTCCACCAGTTGTGGCTGCAATCTTTCTTGGTCTACCTGACCTTGGCTTGGTATCAAAAGAGCCACAAATTTTCCACTTCTTAATAAGGAATTAAACAGTACTGAATGGCATATTCAAGGCTTTGGGTATCTTTTTATATCCTTTTCCATCTTTATAAAGTTCCATTACTTTGTTACGCAGGTCTCTTGACGGTTCTTTTCTACCTCCTCATGGCGCAGTGTCTAGTCTGCTTAGTGCATCCAAGTGAGAGCTAACAAACTCTTTGACTATTTATACACAGACACTAATTGTGATTTAAAAAGCCAAAAATGTGAGAAATTAATGTTTAATTGCCATTTTAACCTGTGTGTGCCACCTTCTGTGTTTGTACCAAGGTCAAACATTCCAGGGTATGTAAACTTTTCATCAGGGCCATTTGGGTGACTTCTGTTATTATAATTTAAAAAGGATCCAAAAAACTATGTGATAATAAATGGCTTCATGCGATCACTATCCTTAAATAAAAGAGTTTTTGGCATGATCAGTCATATTTTCAATATGAATGCCAAAATGTCACAATTTCTGCCAGGGTATGCAAACTTTTGAGCACAACTGTAGGTCATATGTGTGGCAGCATGGCATAAGGACCAGTCAATGCTGCCACATATGTAAGCATACAGACGGTCTTAAGGGGTTGATTTTATATGCATATGGGAGCAGATGCATTTGCTCATTTCACACTGCAGCTCTGCTACACCATGATCATGCTTTACGGCTTCTTCTCGTCTATCAATCAGCCAACACTCTGAAAAAAAAGCACTCCATTTGTGGCCCATTTGCTATCCCAGCAGCTGCCAAGCGGAGAGTGTATGTGAAGCCAAGTCAAATACAGAGCTTCCTCTAGTGGGTACTCTGCAAATCTCTAGATTTATTGCAACAAGAACAAGCATGTAAAAAGTAAAAGCCACTTCAAATATTATTTTGCAGCAAACTCTATGAAAATTCCTCAAATGATATGCTCAATGAATATGCACTACACGTTCCCTTTAAGCAAGATGTATTTAAGCTTGCTGGTGTTGCAATGTACTTTCTTGAGGATGAACCTAGATAGCTTTTATTGGTTTGGCAAGCATTCTCTTGGGTTATCGCAGGCAAAGCAGAACAGCAAAACAAAAAAGAGAAGCTAGAAAATGATATAACTGTGCTAACCCCTCACTAATCTTTGGTGGCATTTCACCTTTTTTTTTTAAATTTTTTTTTTTTTTTTAACAACATTCCCATTAATGACCAAATATCCAAGTGCGTTGACTGCTGTGTCATGGCTGTGCCTTAAGATCTTTGTTTTCTCTCTAATTGTTGTACTAAAACGTTGCGTAACAATCTACACGAATGAAAATAAAAATAAGAACAGAAAGGAAGTCAAGATTGTTTTAATAGAAATTCCCTCTGGTAGCTTTGCCTGTTAAGTAAAAGAACACATGACTGAATGAGGACACCTCATGCAAACTGCCCCACACGCTACATAAAAAGGATGACTCCGGTGTAGTGAAAAGCAGAAAACAACTTCGAAATGAGGAACTGTTTCATTGAGCAATTCATTTTTAGTAATAACTTTTCATGCAATAGGAGATCAGTCTGACAGCACACCTTGCACAGAAAATAGGGGGGACCCCATTGTATCATGGGAGTTTATTTTTCTTGGCCAAGATCTGCTCGATACAAATATGAAATGCTGAGGAGATGCAGGCAGAGGGCTACTCTATTCATAAGGAAAATGAGACAGCTGGCAGCAATCCAGGTGGGCTCACCACCAGTGCCAGCAAGAATGTCTCTGGTACAGTACCTAGTACAGCAGCAGGACATCATTATATAAAGCCCTTTCTGCTACACCAAGGATCTAGGCATGCCCTTACACGTGCTATCTATCTCCCTTTTGGTTTATCATGAATGCTGCTACCAGACTCTTCCACCCTACTCTGCCAACCCTTCCACTGGTTTCCACTCCCTCAAAGAATAATTCAAAATTCTAACCTCTGTCCTAAACGACAGGGGTTGGACAAAAATACGGAAATTCTTTTGCTTCTGCTGTATGAGGAGACACCTAGTGAACAGGTGGAAAGCCTCACTTTTGTCATTCACTGCATGCACTGCTAATAATACAGTGTCATGTCAGAGCTTACCAAGTTTCAAAGAGGACAAACTGTTGGCTTAGCTGGTGCCTCTGTGACTGAAGTTGACAATTTGCGTTGTCGTGAGGTACATTATCAAAGATTATGATGGCAAATTCAGTTTCTGGTAAAATATTGTCTGCCAAGCATAAGCGCGGTCGGCATGGTCAACTGATCGAAAGAGACAAAAGTATGCAGGGATTGTGACCCGGAATAAGAAAACGGCTGCAAAAATGACTGCAGAGCTCAATCTTATGCCCTGTACACACGGTCGGATTTTCTGACGGAAAATGTGTGATAGGACCTTGTTGTCGGAAATTCCGACCGTGTGTGGGCTCCATCACACATTTTCCATCGGAATTTCCGACACACAAAGTTTGAGAGCTTGCTATAAAATTTTCCGACAACAAAATCCGTTGTCAGAAATTCCGATCGTGTGTACACAAATCCGACGCACAAAGTGCCACGCATGCTCAGAATAAATTAAGAGACGAAAGCTATTGGCTACTGCCCCGTCTATAGTCCCGACGTACGTGTTTTACGTCACCACGTTCAGAACGATCGGATTTTCCGACAACTTTGTTTGACCGTGTGTGTGCAAGACAAGTTTGAGCCAAAATCCGTCGGAAAAAATCCATGGATTTTGTTGTCGGAATGTCCGATCAATGTCTGACCCTGTGTACGGGGCATAAGTCTTCCAAAGCCCAGGTCCACAAAAACTGTGCAGAGGGAACTCCTTAAAGTGGACCCATGTACCCAGTGAAGTGAACAGCCTCTGATACACAGAGATGAAACGAACTCCCTACATACATTTTACATGTATATCTGCAGTCTTCATCTTTATATACTGTTTAGAAAGTGCACATCGTGTTAGGAGATTTTCTCTTCCTGGTTAGCACTGCAGTGAAGCCTGGGCATACAGCCAAGACAGCGGATTGGAGGAAAGGCATACACTCCCTCTCCTCATAGGTAGAGACTTTCAGCTCGGTTTGTTGAATTATTCAGCTCCGTGCTAATCTATTTGTAGCATCCCCCCAACACAAAGCTCCTTTTATCATATGTGACGGAGAACTTGTCAGGAATTATCAGGCTGATAACAGAATATCGAAGCAGGAGACAGCTACAGGACATAGTGCTTTGAAGAGATAACAATGCAGATATATGTGCCCAGCTCAAATTTCATGAATTGGGTTTTCATCCACTCTAAGACTACTTTAAAAAGTGTGTAAAGCGCCTCTCCTGTCACTCCAGTGTGAAAGCCCGACTGCTTTCACACTGGAGAGGTGCGCTTGTGGAACATTAAAAAAAGATTGTGCACGCAGCATCTTTGGGGCGGTTTAGGAGCGGTGAATACACCGCTTTAAAAACGCCCCTTCCCATTGAAATGAATGGGCACCGCTGCTGAAGCGACTGCAAAGCGCTTTGGCAGCAGCACTTTGCGGGTGCTATAACCCCTACTTCGGCCAGTAGCTGGGGTTAAAAGCGCCCCGCTAGCGGTCTAAAAGCGCTGCTAAAACTAGCGGCGCTTTACCACGACACTCTCACCGCCCCAGTGTGAAAGTGCCCTAAGCAAAACATTCACGAGCGAGAGGAAATTGCCAACCCACTAGTGACTGATAATAATGCTCAGAAGAGGAGAGAGTGCTGCAGAACGCAAAAATCGTGGACTATCGATCAACGGAAGATTGTTATATGGTCTGATGAACCGAGCTTCACACTTTTTGACAACCACCAGACATGTTTACGTGTGGCAAACACTGTCCCAAGCTTACGACCAGGACTGTCTTGTGCTAATGGTAAAGCATAACGGCGGTGCAATCATGGTTTCAGCAGCCATTTCTTGGTGATCTGCAGGCCCCATCATTACCTTGAAAGTTAGAGTCTGTGCCAGCGACTATGTACAAATTGTGGCCAACCATATGCACCCTATGGTGCAGACATTTACCAAGATAATGGTCCGATTCACACAACTGGTATTGTCAAATCTTGGTTTGACGAGTATACAGTCTCGCACCTTCCCTGGACGCTGCATTCGCCAGACATCAATATAATAGAGCCACTATGGTCAATGTTCGGGCTCATTTTCTGCCTCTAGCATCTCTGGAAAAACTAGAATGATTTTTGCATAAAGACTGGTATTAGATTCCATTATCCAAGACTTTTTTTATTTATCAACTCCCAAGAGAATTCAGGCAGTCTTGGATGCCAAAGGCAGTCCAACCCATGTTAGGTAACGATTTAGAAGCTGTACCTGGTCAGGGACAGCCTATCCATTAAAGATGCATGGGTGATACCCCCCCCTATCCATGCGTTTTGTTTTTTTTGAGGCACCTGATTAGAGCCGGAGGCTCTAATAGGCTTCAAAATAGGGTAGGCTCCAGGGACAGAGAATGCAAACTGAGCCCACACAGGTGTGTTACAATAGCGAATGAACATTCACTATTAAGTATATAAATGGGTGGTGCTGCGCTGATCCTAAATAGAGTGGTGTAGCTTAAGTGGTAGGCGTCACCAAAAAAATATTCAAATGGTGCGTAGTGCTAACCAGAAACGTATAAATGTCATAACCTTAAAAAAAATCTTCATAAAAACACTTATATAAAAAACTTATATCACCGTGGTGTATGACTGACTAAATCAGTAACAGAACAATACTTAATGCAGTGCAGGTAAGTTGTGATTTAAGCTATGTGCACACACAGCTCATGAAAAGTGACATTGTGCAATGTGCAATACAATACAATATAAGTGACAGTATGCTAAAACTTCACACAGAGTGCAAAAAATAAAAAAAAGATCAAAATTAGATACAATATGAATGTCCCAAATAAGGAAATACTTGTTGCAAATAAAGGAAATACTTGTTGCAAATAAAGTCCTTTTGTGAAAAAATATATATATGTGACAGCAGCGTCCAAGCATGCAGACGTTGCAAATAAAGTGCTCAAAAGTGAATCACATCTGGTGTATCTTCGTGTGCAAACACACAGGTGGGTATTGGCCCCTTACCTTAAGGTAATAGGGCAAAAGCATATAGCCACACAGAGCCTTTATGGTATCCACCTGGGGGTTCCAGCGCTTCCCTCACAGTCCTAGATCCTGGGACATGGTTCCCTCAGATACAGTGCGGGGGGGTATGTAAAATAATAAGGCAAGAAGGGACCCAATAGTGTAACACCGTTTGATATGAATAGCTTGTTTATTGGAAGAAAATATAGGTACTCACGTTTAAAACAGTGAACAGCGATTTAATCCGACGAGCAGCGAGCTCGTATGTTTCTATCAGTATCTGCAGCCTGTCCCTTCCCTACGCGTGACGTCACACCACACGTGACTTCAAAATCTATCGCTTGTAGTATTCTACAAGCTTTCACCTAGTATAGATTCCATAAGAGGGGGGTTGTGGTGCACATTATCCCCTTTCCGCTACGATACGAGAACCGTGGGAATGCAAATTAATTATCACACAGCTAACTACATCTAGTCTGTGGAGATTCCTATTCGTTTGTTCTTCTGTTTTGGTTTTAATTTAGAACCGGCATCTGTTTTTCTCTGCTGACAGTTTAAGGAGCTGGAATGGGCTGCAGACTGCCTATTGGCCCTATAAGTCAGCTGATGCCTCACATCCATGTACATCATAAGCGGAACTAGCGCCTTATGATCCCCAGGAAAATGGCCACCGCACTACAATACATTAGACTTCGGCAAAATGGCCGCCCATTGTCGGCCAATGTTAAACTATTTAAGGACACTTTTCTAGCCTGTACTTATCCCCTGATGAAGTCACGTGTGGTGTGAGGTCACACGTAGGGACGGGACAGGCTGCAGATACTGATAGAAACATACGAGCTCGCCGCTCGTCGGATTAAATCGCTGTTCACTGTTTTAAATGTGAGTACCTATATTTTCTTCCAATAAACAAGCTATTCATATCAAATGGTGTTACACTATTGGGTCCCTTCTTGCCTTATTATTTTACATACCCCCCCGCACTGTATCTGAGGGAACCATGTCCCAGGATCTAGGACGGTGAGGGAAGCACTGGAACCCCCAGGTGGATACCATAAAGGCTCTGTGTGGCTATATGCTTTTGCCCTATTACCTTAAGGTAAGGGGCCAATACCCACCTGTGTGTTTGCACACGAAGATACACCAGATGTGATTCACTTTTGAGCACTTTATTTGCAACGTCTGCATGCTTGGACGCTGCTGTCACATATATATTTTTTCACAAAAGGACTTTATTTGCAACAAGTATTTCCTTTATTTGCAACATGTATTTCCTTATTTGGGACATTCATATTGTATCTAATTTGGGATCTTTTTTCTATTTTTTGCACTCTGTGTGAAGTTTTAGCATACTGTCACTTATATTGTATTGTATTGCACATTGCACAATGTCACTTTTCATGAGCTGTGTGTGCACATAGCTTAAATCACAACTTACCTGCACTGCATTAAGTATTGTTCTGTTACTGATTTAGTCAGTCATACACCACGGTGATATAAGTTTTTTATATAAGTGTTTTTATGAAGATTTTTTTAAGATTATGACATTTATACGTTTCTGGTTAGCACTACGCACCATTTGAATATTTTTTTGGTGACGCCTACCACTTAAGCTACACCACTCTATTTAGGATCAGCGCAGCACCACCCATTTATATACTTATTATTAAGGTCAGGTGTATACCAGAATCGGTGCTAGCAGCTTTTCCACCCTCAGCCTACTCTCATATCTGATAGCGCAGGAATAATCTCTTTAATATTAACATTCACTATTGTAATGCCCCGTACACACGGTCGGATTTTCCGATGGAAAATGTCCGATCGGAGTGTGTTGTCGGAAATTCCGACCATGTGTGGGCTCCATCGGACATTTTCCATCGGATTTTCCGACACACAAAGTTGGAGAGCAGGAGATAAAATTTTCCGACAACAAAATCCGTTGTCGGAAATTCCAATCGTGTGTACACAAATCCGACGGACAAAGTGCCACGCATGCTCAGAATAAATAAAGAGATGAAAGCTATTGGCCACTGCCCCGTTTATAGTCCCGACGTACGTGTTTTACGTCACCGCGTTTAGAACGATCGGATTTTCTGACAACTTTGTGCGACCGTGTGTAGACAAAACAAGTTTGAGCCAACATTCGTTGGACAAAATCCTAGGATTTTGTTGTCGGAATGTCCGAACAAAGTCCGACCGTGTGTACGCCCTATAACACTGATCCTCCTCCCAGCCAATCAGGAAGCGGGTCTTGAGACCCGGCACCCGATTGGCTGAAAGGACAGGCAGTTCTATTGGACACCTAGGAAGATGGGAGGAGCCCCACGGTGGAAGCCGTCGTGATGGAGGAGGACACAGGAGCCGCTGCCCACTGCCACCTAGATGCCTCTGACTGTGGGAATCATGCTTGTAACTGTCTGCCTTGCAATGCCTCATGGTACTTCTAGCTCCGCAACAGCTGGAGGGCCGCCAGTTTGAAACCTGTGCTCTAGAACCTTTCCCTTCCTCTGGTACGCCTTACCCCTACCTGTCCAGCTATCTCCTACTCTGTCCGCCTTTAGGCGATCCGTGAAAACTGATCTCTTCAGGTAAGCCTATCTTGCCTCCATCTAATAAATTGTACTTTTACTTTATCCCTTAACTCCTATAACCTTGTAAGCACTCACAAGTAGGGTCCTTTGAATCTTCCTGTATTGAATTGCATTATAACTGTACTGTCTTCCTTTATTTTATGAAGCACTGTGCAAACTGTTGGCACCATATAAATCATGTATAGTAATATAATAATAGTAAGGCTGAATTTTACAGAAAAAGGGTTGCCAGAATGAGCCATTTAATCATGCCATAATTTATTTTTTAAAATGCATGTTCCAGAGCAGTCGCCTTCATTTTTGGTTCACTACTTGACTAGTCACTGGCCTAGGAGAAGAAACTGCTGATTGGGTGTTGGACACTTGATATGTACACTTTTTCTGGACCAATGATTTAGTAGTGAAGCAAGCATGAAAATTACGGCCCTGTGACTTGACTTCCTAAAAATCAGCTGACTTCTTTTAGAAATCTAACCTAACTGACTCGCTTTAAAAAGATTTTGCTATAGCAGTATATAAAACCTAAAAAAGAATAGATCAGTGGTGGTCAACGTGAAAATAATGGAAGGGTCACAAGCACAGACCTGACGTTTCCAGAGGGCTGCATAGCAACATGTTTTCGTGTGTTGAGGGGCATTGCTTCAAATTAGGCAGCCCAATCAAAATTACTAGGATTTAACCCACCTCAACACCTAAAAATGTTGGTACTGCAATGCACACTAACAGAAAGTTGGAGTCATCATTGGTGTCTGTGACCACAGTATCCTCAACCATTGAGGTCTTCATCTGAAATAATAATCCCCAGTACTGGTGTCAGTGACTGCAATAACCGCCTCAGCATTGGTGTCAGTGACCGCACAAACAACCACAGTAAGAACACCCAGCACTGGTGTCAGTGATTAACCTCAGCATTGGTGTCAGTGATTGCAATAAACACTCCAATCATTGGTGTCAGTGACCACAATAATTACACAATGATTACCACTAGCATTAGTGTCAGTGGCCAAAATAATAAGTGACTGCAGTAATAACCCCCATCATTGGTGTCAATGATAACAATAATAAACCCACATTTGTGTCACAGATCACAATAAAAAAAAAACTGCATTGGTATAACAGTGATTTCAATAATACAGCCCCAGCACTAATGTCTGTTATCCCCAGCAATAGTGGCAGTGCTGTTAGCCCCCTACTACACTGGTGTTCAGTAGCAGTGCTATTTTTTTGCTCCCCTGTATAGGCGGTCAGTGCACTGGCAGTGAAAAGTAACACACCCAACCCGGAATGGAGGTTGGTGCAGTCAGCGGTAGTGAAAAGTCAGCAAAATCAGTGGCAGTGTAATTTACAGTGCATCTACACTATATTACCAAAAGTATTGGGACACCTGCTTATATATATATATATATATATATATATATATACACATACACATACACACACACACACACACACACACACACATAACTTTATTGGCACCCCAGTCTTAGGTGCAGGGTTCAATATTGAGTTGGCCCACCCTTTGCATATAGCCACACAGAGCCTTTATGGTATCCACCTGGGGGTTCCAGCGCTTCCCTCACAGTCCTAGATCCTGGGACATGGTTCCCTCAGATACAGTGCGGGGGGGTATGTAAAATAATAAGGCAAGAAGGGACCCAATAGTGTAACACCGTTTGATATGAATAGCTTGTTTATTGGAAGAAAATATAGGTACTCACGTTTAAAACAGTGAACAGCGATTTAATCCGACGAGCAGCGAGCTCGTATGTTTCTATCAGTATCTGCAGCCTGTCCCTTCCCTACGCGTGACGTCACACCACACGTGACTTCAAAATCTATCGCTTGTAGTATTCTACAAGCTTTCACCTAGTATAGATTCCATAAGAGGGGGGTTGTGGTGCACATTATCCCCTTTCCGCTACGATACGAGAACCGTGGGAATGCAAATTAATTATCACACAGCTAACTACATCTAGTCTGTGGAGATTCCTATTCGTTTGTTCTTCTGTTTTGGTTTTAATTTAGAACCGGCATCTGTTTTTCTCTGCTGACAGTTTAAGGAGCTGGAATGGGCTGCAGACTGCCTATTGGCCCTATAAGTCAGCTGATGCCTCACATCCATGTACATCATAAGCGGAACTAGCGCCTTATGATCCCCAGGAAAATGGCCACCGCACTACAATACATTAGACTTCGGCAAAATGGCCGCCCATTGTCGGCCAATGTTAAACTATTTAAGGACACTTTTCTAGCCTGTACTTATCCCCTGATGAAGTCACGTGTGGTGTGAGGTCACACGTAGGGACGGGACAGGCTGCAGATACTGATAGAAACATACGAGCTCGCCGCTCGTCGGATTAAATCGCTGTTCACTGTTTTAAATGTGAGTACCTATATTTTCTTCCAATAAACAAGCTATTCATATCAAATGGTGTTACACTATTGGGTCCCTTCTTGCCTTATTATTTTACATACCCCCCCGCACTGTATCTGAGGGAACCATGTCCCAGGATCTAGGACGGTGAGGGAAGCACTGGAACCCCCAGGTGGATACCATAAAGGCTCTGTGTGGCTATATGCTTTTGCCCTATTACCTTAAGGTAAGGGGCCAATACCCACCTGTGTGTTTGCACACGAAGATACACCAGATGTGATTCACTTTTGAGCACTTTATTTGCAACGTCTGCATGCTTGGACGCTGCTGTCACATATATATTTTTTCACAAAAGGACTTTATTTGCAACAAGTATTTCCTTTATTTGCAACATGTATTTCCTTATTTGGGACATTCATATTGTATCTAATTTGGGATCTTTTTTCTATTTTTTGCACTCTGTGTGAAGTTTTAGCATACTGTCACTTATATTGTATTGTATTGCACATTGCACAATGTCACTTTTCATGAGCTGTGTGTGCACATAGCTTAAATCACAACTTACCTGCACTGCATTAAGTATTGTTCTGTTACTGATTTAGTCAGTCATACACCACGGTGATATAAGTTTTTTATATAAGTGTTTTTATGAAGATTTTTTTAAGATTATGACATTTATACGTTTCTGGTTAGCACTACGCACCATTTGAATATTTTTTTGGTGACGCCTACCACTTAAGCTACACCACTCTATTTAGGATCAGCGCAGCACCACCCATTTATATACTTATTATTAAGGTCAGGTGTATACCAGAATCGGTGCTAGCAGCTTTTCCACCCTCAGCCTACTCTCATATCTGATAGCGCAGGAATAATCTCTTTAATATTAACATTCACTATTGTAATGCCCCGTACACACGGTCGGATTTTCCGATGGAAAATGTCCGATCGGAGTGTGTTGTCGGAAATTCCGACCATGTGTGGGCTCCATCGGACATTTTCCATCGGATTTTCCGACACACAAAGTTGGAGAGCAGGAGATAAAATTTTCCGACAACAAAATCCGTTGTCGGAAATTCCAATCGTGTGTACACAAATCCGACGGACAAAGTGCCACGCATGCTCAGAATAAATAAAGAGATGAAAGCTATTGGCCACTGCCCCGTTTATAGTCCCGACGTACGTGTTTTACGTCACCGCGTTTAGAACGATCGGATTTTCTGACAACTTTGTGCGACCGTGTGTAGACAAAACAAGTTTGAGCCAACATTCGTTGGACAAAATCCTAGGATTTGTTGTCGGAATGTCCGAACAAAGTCCGACCGTGTGTACGCCCTATAACACTGATCCTCCTCCCAGCCAATCAGGAAGCGGGTCTTGAGACCCGGCACCCGATTGGCTGAAAGGACAGGCAGTTCTATTGGACACCTAGGAAGATGGGAGGAGCCCCACGGTGGAAGCCGTCGTGATGGAGGAGGACACAGGAGCCGCTGCCCACTGCCACCTAGATGCCTCTGACTGTGGGAATCATGCTTGTAACTGTCTGCCTTGCAATGCCTCATGGTACTTCTAGCTCCGCAACAGCTGGAGGGCCGCCAGTTTGAAACCTGTGCTCTAGAACCTTTCCCTTCCTCTGGTACGCCTTACCCCTACCTGTCCAGCTATCTCCTACTCTGTCCGCCTTTAGGCGATCCGTGAAAACTGATCTCTTCAGGTAAGCCTATCTTGCCTCCATCTAATAAATTGTACTTTTACTTTATCCCTTAACTCCTATAACCTTGTAAGCACTCACAAGTAGGGTCCTTTGAATCTTCCTGTATTGAATTGCATTATAACTGTACTGTCTTCCTTTATTTTATGAAGCACTGTGCAAACTGTTGGCACCATATAAATCATGTATAGTAATATAATAATAGTAAGGCTGAATTTTACAGAAAAAGGGTTGCCAGAATGAGCCATTTAATCATGCCATAATTTATTTTTTAAAATGCATGTTCCAGAGCAGTCGCCTTCATTTTTGGTTCACTACTTGACTAGTCACTGGCCTAGGAGAAGAAACTGCTGATTGGGTGTTGGACACTTGATATGTACACTTTTTCTGGACCAATGATTTAGTAGTGAAGCAAGCATGAAAATTACGGCCCTGTGACTTGACTTCCTAAAAATCAGCTGACTTCTTTTAGAAATCTAACCTAACTGACTCGCTTTAAAAAGATTTTGCTATAGCAGTATATAAAACCTAAAAAAGAATAGATCAGTGGTGGTCAACGTGAAAATAATGGAAGGGTCACAAGCACAGACCTGACGTTTCCAGAGGGCTGCATAGCAACATGTTTTCGTGTGTTGAGGGGCATTGCTTCAAATTAGGCAGCCCAATCAAAATTACTAGGATTTAACCCACCTCAACACCTAAAAATGTTGGTACTGCAATGCACACTAACAGAAAGTTGGAGTCATCATTGGTGTCTGTGACCACAGTATCCTCAACCATTGAGGTCTTCATCTGAAATAATAATCCCCAGTACTGGTGTCAGTGACTGCAATAACCGCCTCAGCATTGGTGTCAGTGACCGCACAAACAACCACAGTAAGAACACCCAGCACTGGTGTCAGTGATTAACCTCAGCATTGGTGTCAGTGATTGCAATAAACACTCCAATCATTGGTGTCAGTGACCACAATAATTACACAATGATTACCACTAGCATTGGTGTCAGTGGCCAAAATAATAAGTGACTGCAGTAATAACCCCCATCATTGGTGTCAATGATAACAATAATAAACCCACATTTGTGTCACAGATCACAATAAAAAAAAAACTGCATTGGTATAACAGTGATTTCAATAATACAGCCCCAGCACTAATGTCTGTTATCCCCAGCAATAGTGGCAGTGCTGTTAGCCCCCTACTACACTGGTGTTCAGTAGCAGTGCTATTTTTTTGCTCCCCTGTATAGGCGGTCAGTGCACTGGCAGTGAAAAGTAACACACCCAACCCGGAATGGAGGTTGGTGCAGTCAGCGGTAGTGAAAAGTCAGCAAAATCAGTGGCAGTGTAATTTACAGTGCATCTACACTATATTACCAAAAGTATTGGGACACCTGCTTATATATATATATATATATATATATATATATATATACACATACACATACACATACACACACACACACACACACACACACACATAACTTTATTGGCACCCCAGTCTTAGGTGCAGGGTTCAATATTGAGTTGGCCCACCCTTTGCAGCTATAACAGCTTCAACTCTTCTGGGAAGGCTGTCCACAAGGTTTAGGAATATGTGTCTATGGGAATTTGACCACTCTTCCAGAAGCTCATTTGTGAGGTCAGGCACTGATGTGGATAAGCAGGCCTGGCTCACAGCCCCTGCTCTAATTCATCCCAAAGTGTTTCTATGGGGTTGAGGTCAGGCCAGTCAAGTTCCTCCACCCCAAACCTGCTCATCCATGTCTTTATTGACCTTGTTTGTGCACAGTATCCATCATACAGTACAGTACAAAAGTTTTAGGAAGGTGTAAAGAAATGCTATAAAGTAAGAATGCTTTCAAAAATATATACTGTATATTTTAATGGTTTATTTTTATCAATTTACAAAATGCAAAGAGAGCGAACAGAAGAAAATAATATTTTGGCTTCAATCCAGCATCAATTCTTAAATTGTCACACTTTGTACAATTGCACAAAGTCAGGGATTTTGTAGGATTAGAGTCAGGTGTATGATTAACCAATTACACCAAGCATGTGCTAATGATCATCAATTTCATATGCAAGTTAAAAAACAATAAAAGGGGTTGTAAACCCTCTTTTTTTTTTTTTAAATAACAAACATGTCATACTTACCTCCACTATGCAGTTCATTTTGCACAGAGTGACCCCGAACCTCCTCTTCTGGGGTCCCTCAGCGGCACTGGTGGCTCCTCCCCGCATCGAGTGTCCATGTTGGAGAAGTGCTCTCCTTTTTGGACACCCGTGCGGACGCGTGCCCAAATCCCGCATCTGTGTCTGTGGAGAACTCGGCCCCGCCCCCCCTGGCGCCAGGTCATTGGATTTGATTGACAGCAGCAGGAGCCAATGGCTGCGCTGCTATCAATCTATTCAATCAGGACACGAGACACCAGCTACAGGTGGTGCGCTCTTTCCCGGCCAGAGAAAGATCCGTGTCAGGTAAGTAAAATGGGGGGGGGGGCTGGAGCACTATAGAAGCACAGTGACAAGAAACAAGGTAGGTATATTGCATCAGCAAGGTCTCTTCCAGACAAAGATTTCAAAGCAGAATGGGGTTTCAAGATGTGCTGTTCAAGCCCTTTTGAAGAAGCACGAAGAAATAGGCAGGGTTAAGGACCGTAGACGCAGTGGTCAGCCACAGAAACGTTATGCAGCAGATGAAAGACACATCATACTTACTTTCCTTCGACATCAGAAGATGTCCAGCAGTGCCATCAACACAGAACTGGCAGAACTCCAGAGAAGTCTGTCCAGAAGTGGTCTTCATGAAAGAATTGTGTCCAAAAAACCATACATACAAAGTGGAAACTAGGCTAAGGGACTCAACTATGCACAAAAACATAGGAACTGGGGTGCAGAAAAATGTCAGCAGGTGCTCAGGACTGATGAGTTAATATATTAAATTTGGGCAGGATTTGGTCAGGATAAATGATGTCCTCAATGCTGAGAAATACAGACAGATACTTAACCATTATGTCATACTATCAGGGAGGCAGGTGATGACCCCAACTTTTTTCTGCAGAAGGGCAACAACCCCAAAACACACAGCCAATGTCATTAGGATCCATCTTCAGCATAAAGAACAAGCAGTACTGAAAGTGATGGTTTGGCCCCCACAGAGCACTTATCTCAACATCGAGTCTGACCGGGATCACATGCAGAGACAGAATGATGTGAGGGAGCCTACATCCACAGAATATCTGTGGTTATTTCTCAAAGATGTTTGGAACAACCTACCTGCCGAGTTCCTTCCAAAACAGAGTGCAAGATTACCTAGAAGAATTGATGCTGTTTTGAAGGTAAAAGGGTGGTCACAGCAAATATTGATTTGATTGTTCATTTAATTTCCATTTAGTTCATTGATAAAAATAAACTATTAACACTTCTCTCTTCATCTCTGGACTTGTTTCATCTCATCAATATATTTTTGTAAGTTGGGACTCCAGAGCTGAGACAGTATTATAAATGAGGTGTAACTAAATTTAGAATGCTATGTTTCCATGTTTAAGTTCTGGACCCTGGTTTCCCTTTACAGTGATAAAAGGACTTGGGATCTTGGCTATATGTGGAATGACAGAAATAGTACTATTTACATTTGCTTGTAATACATATATGGCCATCTACAGGCCTGCTTGTTTAAACTGAAACTTTACTGCTGCAGTGGTATCACTGAGCAGAGGGACCTCCTTTGGATGGTTTGCACTGGCCCACAAGTGTCTTTACCACCCCTGCAGAGAGCTGACAAGAATTTATTTCTATTTTGTCATATTTTCATGCTGTTGGTCAGGAATGATTTTAAAGACTAAAGCTGGGCAAAGAAGGTTAGTTTTTTAGTTCCTCCATCCACACAAGCAAGGTGGATGGTGTTATCCATCCCGCAGGGACATTGTATTCTGACGGCAGATCCCACTGCTGTCAGAATACACTGATCAGTGACTCCAGGCAACTGAATTTCAAGCAGTCTATGCCCTGCTTTTCTCTTATGTGAAGTTAAAGCAGATTTTTTCACCCCCTCCTACCTTAAGGTGGTGTCTGCACATTTCAGATACTCACCTATCCAGTGTTGTCCCGCTAAGATCCTCTCCTGCATGGCTACAACTCTGTCCCACTCTGCCATGTATTTTTTCTGACGTCATCAAGAGGCCTGCTGGCTTTTCATGGTTCAGTAGGCGGGCCTCCCAATGACGTGCCGATAGGCCCGCCTCCCCCTCCTTTTTAGAATGGAAGGCGATTTCTCCCGGGATATGTGATCACGTGCATATTTCAGGAGGGACAGCAGGGCAGTGTGCACATCATTCACCCCAAGGTGACTGATATGCACGGGGAGGTGGGGCCAGACTTTTTTGCCTAAGAAAACGGTAAAAAAAACAACAACAAAAAACAGTGCAAAACGTATAAAGGATGGAAGAAGGGGTGGAGTGGAGGGAACTAGTGGAAGAGGATGAAGGTCTGCTTTAAGATTTTTGCACCAACCAGAACATGAAGAATGATGGTATCAGAAAAGGGCAGGTCATCATATCATAAACTAAACCACAATTGTTTGGAAAGAGTCTAGAGGAGCGGTCATTTATAGTAACAAGTAGTAGACACTAGAAGTCCTGGCCCTTTTGCACATTAGGATGCACATGCTTTTACACAAAAGCATATTTCATGAACTGTCACTGAGCCAATAAAAATCAAATATTTGCATTGACTATATACACTTACCAGTAGGATGTGAGGCAGAGGCCAACAGGACAACACTGCAAGACACAAAATTGCAAACATTGTATGCATGTTTTCTCAGAACAAGATATTAAAGACATCCTACCATCTTCTACAGGACAAAATGCAAAAAAGATATGTCCCGGATATCCTGGTATGTTAGCTTTGTGGGCCTACTGTACAAACTACCTCCATTTCCTTTTTACAGTAGTTGCTCCATGTGTGTGAATATGAGTGTGCAGTCCAATATGTACAAGGATTAGCGCACATTGTCCTGTCCAACCCCTAATCTAACTTCCCCTTTTCCTCAAAATTGTAAGTAAACTGGAAGACACACTGGCTGTTACTCCTTCGTGCCTGGAAAAGAAAGCAAGAAATGCATTTCCACCAGCACAAAAAAAAAAGCTTTTAAGGTGTATCCAAGGGAAAATCCTTTAAAGACATATCTTTTTACAGGACCGAAAAAAAAAAAAAAAAAAAAAAAAAGCGAGGATGCGAGTTCAATCCTACATGTATATATGTCCTCCCACCCCACCCGGCCTCCATAATGCTTGTATTCTAGTAGGCTACCAGAAGGAGAACCCAACCTGAAATGTACTTAGGCTCTTGTGACGGAACTTTATGGAAGCAGCAGGGGGATATGGAATATATAGTCAAGACACAACAGGCCAGTCCTTGTTTAGCTTGTTTTGGGAGCATATTCCTTTATATAAACTGGATTCTCTTAGCTGAAGTCTAGAACAAAGAATTTAAACAGAAAATTCCAGTTGGAAACTCTAAACAGTTTCCTTACACTGATTATTGTAATCCTACCACATTCCTGCGGTTCTGAGCAATCAAACAGTCTGTCATGTATTAGCGAGAAATCCCTGCACATTCATTAAACTGCTGTGATATCACCTCATAACTTATTTCTCCACAAGCACGAGGGCAGCCACGCGGCCAGGCCTGGGAAACGCAATCCTGTTTGTTTAGTTTCCAGAATGAAGACAGCCAGTATTAAAAGAAAACATGCATTTGTAGATATAGTAGAATGTGCTAGAAAGGATTTGCCTCAGGGGAACTCGGCATATGTATAAATGTATCAATACTAAGAAAGTGAGAATAGCAAGTATTAACATAGCGCTCGCAATAATGTTCAGGAGGGCGATTATATATTACAGATTTTTATTTTCTATGGCCATTGATAAGAAATGTCAGGCATCATTATAGTCACAACATCTGAATATTGGTGTGAGAAAGTAAACAAATAAATTGGCTTTGCCTTTGAAAGTAGAAGTTGTTTCCATTATTTTTTGAGCTTGTATAGACGGGTTGTAGACTCAGAAGAGAATTAAATCTAATATATTTTCAGATGCCATCTGTTCTGCCTTGATTTTCCCTCCAGTTGTTAGAAAAAGTTGCTCCAAGCTACTTCTTAGTTGCACCAAGCTGCTTAAAGACACTTCTGTATTTCATTTAAAAACAGAAAAACTAGCCCCAATGGTGACAAATGAGCACAGAATATACAGAGACTGGCAATTCTAAAACAAATTATTTAGAAAAAAAAAGTAAATTCTATAAAACATCCAAATGCCACAAGCTGAAAAGGTGAACATGTGCGGTATTAAAATGTGCCAGTTTTAGAGTTGCAAAATGTAAGCGTACGATATAGTCCAATTTTCAGCTGTTCAAAAGGGCAAACCAGTTTAAAGATGATGCACAACTGTGAACTTACAGCTACTGTATGTCTATCCGTTATCTTGGATGCAAAAAGTAATATGAAACCTGGACACCTAATATCTTGACATAACAATCTGACACCCAAAAAAGTCCTGTCCCCATATGTTGGTTTTCAGTGGGACTATTTGTTTCTTGGCTGAGAAACTGAAAAATTCCATAAGCATACTTTATATATTGCAAAGTGTTCTGCGATATGGCAAACTGACTGAAGTTGTAGAAGTATTCACTTAGAAAGACACTGTCCTGATAGCATACATTAATATATTTCACCTATATTGTCACGTCGGAGCAGTTGTACAGGGTGTTAAAATATGACTGTGCAGTCCAATAGGCCCCAGAGTTTGACCACATCTACTGCGCTGTAACTGACGTCGTCAGATACACCTTCTCTCTTCCTAAGCAAGTTGGAAACTTGTCATTGTGCCAGCATAAAGAACTGGGGTGGAAGAGCAGAAAGAGCATGTGCACAAAGAGAAAAAGATATTCCAACATGACCATATTGCTATGTAAGGAAGATTGAGCCTGAAGCACCTGTGAAAAATTATGTTGAATACTTACCCAACTAGCAGGTGGCGAGTCAGATGTCCATTGTCATCCACAGCAACAGGTGAGACCTCCAGCATGTCCGATAGCATGTCAGCTGCTTTGCGCTGTGATTCCTCCTGCAAGCTGTTGTCCCAAACATATCCTGTAGTGGCATTGTTACATCTATCCAGCCCTGTTCAGGCATTGCTCTCGCTTTCCAGCCTTTTTCCAGTTGTCTGTGGTCTGCTGCAGTCCATCCTTCCTTGCAACTCTACTTATAGTCCAGTTCCAGGTTTTCTAACATGCACCAAACACCAACACCACTGGGAGTGTTCTAAGGGTATTTAAGCACCAGCCTTTTAACAGGCTGGCACTGTGTCCTCTTATCAGTTACCTCAGAGCTATAATATTGAAGCCTGCCAGTGCCTGATTGTTGCTGACCCAAAGTGCCTGACTACTCTCCTGTCTTTTACCCTACTGTTTATTTATTCCTGACCTGGACTGTCTGACTGTGCTCTGCTTGCTGTCTGCCTCGACCCCCACTTATACCTGACTACTCTCTCAACTAAGGCATTGTTTACTGTCTCCACACATCATGCTCCTCCATTCGTGTCACCTCTGTGGTCTCTGGTGGGGCAATCATGCGGGCCGCGACCAGGTGGCAGTGTGTAGAAAAGAAAGCAGGCTGCTACTAGGGTTCCAGGCCATTATCCCTTACAGGATGCTCTAGTGAAGACCCACTAGTATTTAGACTCCACACTCTGGATGAACCCACGTGTCCTGCCAACGGCACCATAACAGATCTAGAAGGTTTGATTCACCAACAGAGGAGGCCATTCATATGCAATACTCACAATATAAAGTATATTTGACAAAATTCACTATGTTTTCTCATTTCAGTTTATGTTAATAAAGATTATAGAAACAGTATATAGGTTATACCAACCTGAAGAAAATAGTTTATACACAGTTGGTCAAGGTAGTGATGGTATAAGTTTTAACTCATCAGTAGTGAAAGTCATTGATATAGATTAAAAATATGGAGTATATAGGCAATAGTCACCAACATTCCCGATTTCACCTTATGTTTGTTGGAGGCTGGGTTCACACTATCTTCGCATGTGGCTCACAGCAGGGGTTCGGTGCGTCCCCGTTCACTGTTTCAGGTACGATTTCAGCCCGAATTTTTGGCTGAATTTGGACCTGAAACGGACCAAAAGACGCACAGGGCTCCTGTGCAAATTCGCACTGGAGCCGCAGCGGAGATATGTGAACCGGCTCCATAGAGAGCCAGTCAAAATCTCCTGCTGTTGCTTAATGGATGTTCGCAAAAGTGTGAACCCAGCCTTAAACAATTATACACCACCCAAAAAAATATATAGATCATACTTACCTGAAAAAATAATTTATATACTGTTGATCAAGGTCACTGAGAAAAAGAAAAAGAAATAAAATGAGACGGCGGTCGCAAAAATGCTGGGTTATATATTGTTTGGATGCAGTGCTTATGCCATAATTATGTAATGTAAAAAGTAATAAGCAAAAAGCATAACTGCCCTTGGCAAGTACATATATTTCCTCACACCATTGTGTTGTATCCTTTGTTACTATTGTAGTATAATCCACACAGTTTAAGAATGTTTGTTTTTTAAGTTTGCTCCTCAGAGAAGGAACAAAGACAGTTCCAGTTTCCATTGTTAAGCAGCCCCAAATTGAATATAGCACAAAGTCCTGAGAGACAGAACTCATACTAATGTACATTTATATTTAGTTACCATTATTCATGTATACTACCTTAGCAAACTTGACTTCTGAGATTTCTGGAATACTCTGTAGCATCCTGGATAAAAAGATTGCATAACATGTATTATTATTATCTTTAATGTATAACTTCAGTCAAGCATTTTTATTTATTTTTTTTGCAATTTGAGTTAAATGGGGGAAGGTTAGAGATATGGCAGGTTGTCATTGGCTTCTGTGTCCTCATTGGGGAGATGTAACGTAACGTCACTATTTGTTCTGGTGGCAACTGTCCTCAGAGAAACTGAGCAATGCAAAGTATTCACTGCAACAATAGCGGAGGGATTTCTTCCAATGGTGACACTTGTTGTTTGGGTTCCATTAACAACTGTCAAAGGTGGGATTTTCAGGAGATTATTTAAAAAACGTTTTGAAGTCATACTCTAATGTAAGAGGATAGCGAAATCTGAAGAAGGGGGTTAGCTAAAAGACCACTCTTAAGCCTCATACACACGATGAGAATATCGGATGAATGGTCGTCTGCTTTTTGCATGCTAGTCTTATATCTAAAATGAAGAGGTTACTAAGAAGTAATGTATTGTATTGTAATGTATTCTATAGTTTCCGAGCATGCATGGTCTTCTGATTTTTTTCGGACGAATACTGTACTGATTATTCAAAAATCTTTTGTTTTGGTATTTTACGAGAAAAGCTTTCGCGTTTGTTCCTTCAGATAATTTCTCATGAACTGTCGTGATCGGCTCTCGAAAGCTGCGTTCGAGCGATAACATTATCGTATGATCACTTTGAAAGCTGTATTTTTCGTCCGATTTTCTGATCGTCTGTACTATGTAAACATATGCATAAAGTCAGCCCCTAGACTGAGCTCCAGCAATACCCTATATTAGGGTTTGGTTATAGGTCACATGAAATAAGATGGAAAAAAAAATTGCAAGCTGCAAAGTGTTAAGACATATTAGAATTCATGTTGGATATACACTTGGTAACTGTGGTTATTCTGAAATACTAAAGCTGAAATACGTTGTACAGTGGGGACTGAAAGTATTCAGACCCCCTTAAAGTTTTCACTCTGTTATATTGCAGCAATTTGCTAAAATCATTTAAGTTCATTTTTTTTCCTCATTAATGTACACACAGCACCCCATATTGACAGAAAAACACAGAATTGTTGACATTTTTGCAGATTTATTAAAAAAGAAAAAAACTGAAATATCACATGGTCCTAAGTATTCAGACCCTTTGCTCAGTATTTAGTAGAAGCACCCTTTTGATCTAATACAGCCATGAGTCTTTTTGGGAAAGATGCAACAAGTTTTTCACACCTGGATTTGGGGATCCTCTGCCATTCCTCCTTGTAGATCCTCTCCAGTTCTGTCAGGTTGGATGGTAAACGTTGGTGGACAGCCATTTTTAGGTCTCTCCAGAGATGCTCAATTGGGTTTAAGTCAGGGCTCTGGCTGGGCCATTCAAGAACAGTCACAGAGTTGTTGTGAAGCCACTCCTTCATTATTTTAGCTGTGTGCTTAGGGTCATTGTCTTGTTGGAAGGTAAACCTTCGGCCCAGTCTGAGGTCCTGAGCACTCTGGAGAAGGTTTCCATCCAGGATATCCCTGTACTTGGCCGCATTCATCTTTCTCTCAATTGCAAGCAGTCGTTCTGTTCCTGCAGCTGAAAAAAACCCCCACAGCATTACGCTGCCACCACCATGCTTCACTGTTGGGACTGTATTGGACAGGTGATGAGCAGTGCCTGTTTTTTTCCATACATACCGCTTAGAATTAAGGCCAAAAAGTTCTATCTTGGTCTCATCAGACCAGAGAATCTTATTTCTCACCATCTTGGAATCCTTCAGGTGTTTTTTTAGCAAATTCCATACGGGCTTTCATGTGTCTTGCACTGAGGAGAGGCTTCCGTCAGGCCACTTTGCCATAAAGCCCTGACCGGTGGAGGGCTGCAGTGATGGTCGACTTTCTACAACTTTCTAACATCTCCCGACTGCATCTATGGAGCTCAGCCACAGTGATCTTTGGGTTCTTCTTTACTTCTCTCACCAAGGCTCTTCTCCCCCGATAGCTCAGTTTGGCCGGACAGCCAGCTCTAGGAAGGGTTCTGGTCGTCCCAAACGTCTTCCATTTAAGGATTATGGAGGCCACTGTGCTCTTAGGAACCTAAAGTGCAGCAGAAATTTTTTTGTAACCTTGGCCAGATCTGTGCCTTGCCACAATTCTGTCTCTGAGCTCTTCAGGCAGTTCCTTTGACTCATGATTCTCATTTGCTCTGACATGCACTGTGAGCTGTAAGATCTTATATAGACAGGTGTGTGGCTTTCCTAATCAAGTCCAATCAGTATAATCAAACACAGCTGGACTCAAATGAAGGTGTAGAACTAAATATATGAGTGTCACAGCAAAGGGTCTGAATACTTAGGACCATGTGATATTTCAGGTTTTCTTTTTTAATAAATCTTCAAAAATGTCAATATGGGGTGCTGTGTGTACAATAATGAGGAAAAAAATTAACTTAAATGATTTTAGCAAATGGCTGCAATATAACAGAGTGAAACATTTAAGGAGGTCTGAATACTTTCCGTCCCCACTGTATGAAAAATCTTTCACTGTATCTACAAATTAATTTCCTAAGACAAATATTTCAAAAGCAGTTTCTCTAGTTAGATGAAAAAAGAAAAATAATTTTTACAAAAACCCTGATTATATCAGGATATCTATTCACAAACACTTGGGCACAATGGGTGACTGGGTATAGACAACAAACCTGCAAATATAGGACGGTGGTCTTCAGTGTTAGAATGGCATTGACTACTTTTAGCCAAGAAGTCTCCTACCAATAGTAAATTGGGGGGCACAGAAGAGGCTTTTCTGGTTAAAAAAGATAACATGCATCTTGTGGTGTCTGCTTTTAGGCTATACATTTAAATATTTAACATGGGGAACAGATTCACTTTAATTTTGATGGTTAGTTACTTTCAGCCAAGTTTAATGTTATGTTATGTGCCATCAGGTGCACGTACCTGAACAAACTAGATGTATCACAGCCCAAAAATAACCGTCTCTATCAAACTGTAAAGAAAACAAAGATAATACAGTGTATATACAATATTAAGGAGAATTTATATTCTTTTGAAAGCTGAATTCCAGACAAACCGGTAAATACAAAGCTGAAATACATAGACAGATGACAATTGATATGCAACACCCTGGCATTTGGTATGCTTAACCCTTTCAGTCCTTCCTTGTCAATTTTCTTTTTCTGTGAAGTCCACAAAAAATGAGCGTCAGTCATCTTAGTAGTCCATATTTAATATTGATAAAATTAGGTTCATGGGAAGGGAAGATGAAAGACTGCCAACATGTTTTAAGGGCCAAACAACCCCCCTTCATCAGGGCTCAAATGAAAAAAAAAAAAAAAAAGCTTCCACTAGGACTCCAACTTTAAAATATTCTGCAAAGTGTCCTAATCAGAATAATTTTATTCTGATCAGAATATATTTATGGTCATACAGAACGTGCGCTTGAGAAACTCACTGCAAGTTTATCAAATTATGATCATCAATGCTCCCTCTCCAATTTGGAACGCCTTCTTTTTAGCTTTTATATATACAATTCTCTAGGAATTTTCTTATACTTATTTGAACTCCGATGAAGGGGGCTTTTTTGCCCCCCCAGAACATGGATACCTTTCATCTTCCTGTTGTCCTAATTTTATCTATAAATTATGGACATATAAGATGACCATCTGGCGCTCTTTTTGTTGACTTCAGTTGATATCTTAGTGGAGGTCATCGTCATTCTTCTGCGTGGGGGGGGGGGGGGGGGTAGACGGTGCCACTTCATGCTAGAGGTTTGTTCATCAATCAGTTCAGCTCCTCACATCCACCTTTCCTTGTACTCTCACTTGGTGCTGCCTCACTTGTGTGTACTTACTTTAGTTGATGTACACTATATTGTGCAGGGTTCAATATTGAGTTGGCCCACCCTTTGCAGCTATAACAGCATCATCTCTTCTGGGAAGGCTGTCCACAAGGTTTAGGAGTGTGTCTATGGGAATGTTTGACCATTCTTCCAGAAGTGCATTTGTGAGGTCAGGCACTGATGTGGATGAGAAGGCCTGGCTCGCGGTCTCCACTCTAATTCATCCCAAAAGTGTTCTGTCGGGTTGAGGTCAGAACTCTGTGCAGACCAGTAAAGTTCCTCCACCCCAAACTAGCTCATCCATGTCTTTATGGACTTTGACTTGTGCACTGGTCCAAATCATTTGGTGGAAGGGCCAATTATGGTGTGGGGTTGTTTTTCAGGGGTCGTGCTTGGCGACTTAGTTCCAGTGAAGGGAACTCTTAAGGTGTCAGCATACCAAGACATTTTGGACAATTTAATGCTCCCAACTTCTCAAGTTCGGGGATGGCCCCTTACTGTTCCAAAGTGACTGCGCACCAGTGAAAAAAGCAAGGTCCATAAAGACAAGGATGAGCGAGTTTGGGGTGGAGGAACTTGACTGGCCTACAAAGAGTCCTGGCCTCTACCCGATAGAACACCTTTGGGAAAAACTGGAGTGAAGACTGCGAGCCAGGCCTTCTTGTTCAACATCAGTGCCTGACCTCACAAATAAGCTTCTGGAAGAATGGTCAAACATTCCCATAGACACACTCCTAAACCTTGTGGACAGCCTTCTCAGAAAATTTGAAGCTGTTATAGCTGAAAAGGGTGGGCCAACTCATTACTAAAGTTCACGTGCGTGTAAAGAGAGGTATCCCAATACTTTTGGAAATATAGTGTGTGTGTGTGTATATGTATATTTATATACAAATATATGCATACACACATATATATAAATATATATATATATTAGTGTGTTTGGCTGCTTGCCTCGGTGGGCCAGCTTTAAACTCTACGGACCAAGACACCAAATAAAGTAAATACAATACTCTTATTAGTGTAAATCTGCAAGGTATTGTTTAAGCTAATATTTAAACAGACAATTTACAGCAAGATAATTTGCCTGATTTTCTATAAAGGACCCCCAGTAGCAGAACACGCAGCTGGGATAATTACCACTTCATACAGCACATTAGGCAAACCGGCTGCCTTCCATTCTAATAGACACTTTAGATACAAAGCTGTGTTAAGTAAAGTATGCTATTAACCAAATAAAAAACATACACTATTATGATGCCTTGTAGCAACCCATTGCCTGCTTTGTGCAAATTCAGTCCTGTGATAAACCCATTGCTCTGCACCAACATCTAACAAAATGACACACATACAATTGCCCCAGGATACAGTATGTGAAGCTGTGAATTGTTCTAGTTATTGAAGGCGTATTGACCACATCGTTTAAAAACAGGGCAGCTGACGTGATTTTAGACACGGTACAATAACATTACAGTTCAGCTACTATATACAGAGTAGGAGCAGAGGTGAACCAGTTATATGTCCTCATGTATGGGTATTAATCATCCAGGGCAATGAGAAAAGCTTCTGGATTCTCAAAGGAAATCCACTGAATGATTTACCAGTTCAAAATCATTGCACACTGTATGACAGCACTTATTATAGGTAAAAAAATGCAAAGCCAAAATGAAGAACCTCTGTTGTCTGTCGTCTTTGCATGGCCTTATATGTTTGCTTTAGAGAGAATGTGTAGCCCATCAAACTTTTAGATATAAGTTAAAAAAGTAAATCATTCTTAAAAGAAATCATCTTCATAGAAATAACCTTATAAATATGTGTCAATGTTTTAAAAGCCTTGTTTCTGTGTACAGTTTGACCCCATACAAACAATTAGATGTTCTACAGATTTTTGTCTTTAGATTTACCAAAAACATATAGTGCAAGGGCCTGCCTGATTGCATACAAATTGAAACTCTTAACCTCCCTGGCGGTATGATTATTTCAGATTTTTGCGTCTCAAAGCGGTACAATTATTTTGCATAGAAATTTGGCGTTTTATATTGTAGGCCTGTAATTCTTAGCAATAACACACTTAAATATGTCCACCAAGAGCCTAGTAGATATCCCGGGTATGATGAAGTTTGAAACACAAAATCATAAATTATAATAGAATAAATATAAATAATTAAAAAAAAAAAAAATAATAATAATAAAATAAATTTCCCCACGATTCACTATCGCTCAATTCTGCAAGTGTTCTAATTTATCGCTGTTTTCTAGCTGGTCTAAAACCACTTTTGATGTAAAGGGACACTTTTTGGTTGCTATGGACAATCTCAAGTTTCCAGGCAGAAAGAACAGTATATATAATATAAAACTGCATGCAGGGCATTGGACAAAAGGGATGTGAAATGATTTCATACAGTACTGTAATCTGTAAGATTACAGTACTGTATGTGTTATGATTTTTACATTTTTTTGAATTTGTCGCCAGGCTCCGCCCCCGTGCGTCGCGACACTTGCAGGGAATGGAGCCCGGCACAGAGAGGCTTCGGGAGGAGGACGGAGCCCGCAGACAGCGCGGGGGGACATTGCAGGATCCTGGGGACAAGGTAAGTATACCACTCCAGGATCCTGCAATGCAATCCCGAGTGTGGCTCGGGGTTACCGCTAATGGTGCTGAAATTTAACCCCGAGCCACACTCAGGAATACCGTCAGGGAGGCTACGGTTTGATCTCATATTATATGGTTTTGGTAAATCTGAAGACAAAGATCTGCAGAAAATCTAATAGTGTGGACGGGGCTTTCGTTTTTGTGTACATAAGACAAGGACATTTGCTCATTATACAGGTTCTGCATCCTGGTTTGCAGTGTCGCATAATAATTGTGCTTCACTGAACCTTCTTACAATGCAAATCCAAATGGATGAAGAAATGTCCCCTATTGCTTATTGTATTCTGAGCATGCGCATGCTTTCATTAGTGTGTTCAAGTGCAGTCAAAGTAGAACCTGCTGCATTTTTTCTGTATGGAATGCATCTGGAAAGTGGCAAAATGCATCAAAAATGCACCAGAACACACTTTTAAATTGAGATGAGGAAAATAAGAGGGGAATAACGCACTGGAATGCACACCTTCTAAATTGAGATAAAGAAAATAAGGAGGGGAATAACGTACTGTAACGGAACATAAAAAAACCTAAAAAATGCACACACTGAAACACATCTGGAATACAGAAATTGTGGTGTGAACTGCCCTAAGAGAAAAGAATTGCAGTGTCCACAATAATGCACCTGTACAACTGAGAAATCAGGCAGGCCATCGGTGAGGTTTGTGTGTAGTAGTGGTTGTGCCATGAGAATTGCTTGTGCATATTGAAAGTCACTTCCGCTATTCCTGCTGGTCAGGAACCTCATCCACCATCTCAGAGCACGGTCTTGGATACACCAATGCCAGAGCAGTATTTACTGTAAAAAACTGGGACTATTTGGGCAAAGCCGATGCAGGTGACAACTGTGTTTACAATTTAAAATAAGAAAATTTGTCTGGGGTTGTACAAGGCTCCATGCACACTGGTTGTTTAACACTGTTGTGTGTGTATATATATATATATATATATATATATATATATATATATATATATATATATATATATATATATATATATATATATATATATATATATATATATATATGAGCATTATGTGCCCAGAGATGAATGCCCAGAACACAGACTTCTTGCATCCCTGGGCCTATACTGCACTAAACTTACATACCACTAGGTGCAGCACCCAGCTCCTGCAGCTGTCAGCTTCTCAGAGTATGGCAGGCTGCTGGCAGTGGGGCTGGACAGCGCATCTGTGCCCTCTTCCAGAAGCTAAATGCTAGTGCCCCATGCACCAGAGCTAAACAACCAATGTGTATGGGGTCTAAGTTATTTTGAGGAATTATTTGGAGAAAAAAAAAAAAGTATTCCTTTGAGAACCACTCTTATGCCACGTAGACACGAGCAGAATGTCAGACAGAAAAAGTCGGACAGGAGCTTTTCATTGCATATTCCGATCGTGTGTATGCCCCATCGGACTTTTTACGTCAAAAATTCTGACGGACCTAGAAAAAGAACATGTTCTAAATTTTTCCGACGGAACCAACTCTTATCGGGAAAACCGATCGTCTGTATGCTGTTCCAACGTACCAAAAACGACGCATGCTCTGAAGAAAGTACGAGACGGAAGCTATTGGCTACTGGCTATTGAACTTCCGTTTTCTAGTCCCGTCGTACGTATTGTACGTCACCGCGTTCTGGACGGTCGGAATTTGGTGTGACCATGTGTATGCAAGACATCTTGATCGGAATTCTGTCTGAACTCCGTCGGAAAAACCTACAGAGTTTATTCAGATGGGAAAACCGGTCATGTGTACAGAGCATAACACAATATTTAAAACCAAATTTTATTTTATGTCAATTAGGGTTGCAGGTGCGGATACTAAGCCTTTGCACGAGTATTGGTACACACTCAAATGCTCCAATGCCTGAAACTTTCAGGCACGGTTCTTTCATCGGTCAGAGGTATTCCCCCTCTTAAATGTAAAATAATTTTTTTTAAAAAGGGGGTCGGCAATTATCGGTTGTTAAAGGAGCGGGGTGGCCGCTGTGTCCTTAACAACCGATCACTTGTTGATTGGTCAGTGGGGTTGACAGCTATATTGTAAATGAAGTCCTGGCAATTGCAGCAGTCAAAAAAAAGCAGCAGCGCAATGTTTATCAACAACATTGCTCAGCCACTGAAACATAACTTTCAAAAGAAACATTGTTTCTTTTTATATCTATCTTTTTGTTTATTCATCTACAAATCAAATGGATGAACTTCGATCTGCAGATAAAGTCAGTTTAAGGGCTCATGCACACTGCATCTCAAAGAAGCTGCTCCTACACGCTTTTGAACCTTTTTGAGCTCTCATTTCTTGTGCCTGGAAACTCCCCTCCATGTTAGCCAATGGGGGTGATTTACTAAAGACCTGCGCCTGTGGTGCAGTGGAGAAATTGGAGCAGTTGCACAAAAAACGGGACTCAAGACATTTATCAAAAATTATGGTGCACTTATATGCACCAAACCATATTTACATAGTAAGCGCTATTGCGTACTTGCACAATCCTTCGCGCCTACCATTAGCAAGTGCAGCCAATATAATCTTCTACATTTTTGTCTGAATACTGTGGATAACTTTACTACAGTTTACCATCTTCTGTTACCAGGCTAAAAAGTATGTATATAATATTGTTTAAATGCACAAATTCTGTCCAGAACATGTAGATCTGTCTTACAACTAATCAAGCCTTTTTACACCCTTCTTTCAGCTTACTCAACTGCACATGCGCATTGTCAAAGCACACCATTTCATCCTTGCCCGACAGGGCGCACACGCTTTAGCTTGTTAAATATGTGTGTTGCACACAGGCGCATCTGCGTTCTCCAGCGTGCACAACTGCTTATACATCGGGCACTTGCTCATTGTAGTTCTAATCATGTTAATGAGCTTTTCCTTATCACATGGAGAATGTTGCTTCCAGTTTTATTCCATTCATTCACTTCTTTTTGAAACAACTCAATATTCATTCTAGAGATTTTCCTCCTATCAACAACTGTGCAGATGTTCCCTGGACTTGTAATTGTGCATTTTATGGTGATAGTCTATAATCATTGGTGGAGCCGAAACTTCCATGAAAACATCTTTTCAATACATGTCTGTGTATTGTGCATTCTGGACAATTCATTTCCCCATACACTGTGCAATCTGATTGGATGACATTTAAATACACTCATTTGTCTGAGCAATTCATTTCCCCATACAAGGGGGCTGATTTACGAACTGTTTGCGCCATGAGTTGAGGTGCACGCTGAGGCGCAATGTACGTTTTGGTATTTATGAAACGTTTGTGCCGGCAAGGCTCGATTCACATCTATGCATGTTGCTTTTGAGCGTTTCTGCAGTGCTTTTTGCGGTGCTTACCGCCTTTTTGAACATGCGTTTTTGCGCCGTTTTGCGTTTTTTTTTTTATACTGTATACAGAGTAAAAAAAAAGAAAGGAAAAAAACCCTGCAAAAACGCGTTAAAACCGCTGTAAAAACACGGTACTTGCGTTTTGGATGCGGGTCCATTGAATTCTATTACATGCAAAACGCTGCTTTTTGCATGAAAAAAGTCCCCGACCCTTTCCAAAAACGCAGAGGCACAAAAATGCATTGATGTGAACATGTTCCATAGGAACCCATGTTAAAAAATTCCCATGCATTTCTGCAAAATGCATCAAAAAACGCATTAGTGTGAATAGAACAGCGCTATTCCCCATTTACTACAGTAATCTCGGCGCATGGGAGGAGGCGATCAGTGCGCCACTATGGACATGGCACAGGACATCTTCAACTCAAAGTTAAAAGAAGCTGGAAGTGCCAATATTATGGGGGTGATGTGAAGATGCGGGTGATGCGGGAACCCGCAGTGGATTCGCAGTATTCTCGCATCGCACCAGTGGGAATTGGGCCTTAGTGGCTAGACACATTACATATTTATGGTCAAAATCTGCATAAGGCCCGGTTCACACTGGTGCGATGCAAGAACACTGCAAATCCACTGCGGGTACCCGCATCGCACCGACTCGCATGTCAGTTCACACTGCCATATGCGAATCACAGGGGAGTGTCAATACATTGTTAACGACACCCCCAGTTCAGCTTGCATATCGCACTGCAAACTGACAGTTCGGACATGAATCGGATCGCATATGTGTGAACATACATGCGATCTGATTCTGGTCCGAACAGAAATAAGGGTCCTGTGCGTGTTTGGACCGAATGCGGTGCGATATCAGCCATACTATCTGTATGGCTGATATCGCACCGCACAGACATCGCATATGATGTGAACGGCAGTGCGCTGCGAATTACATGCGATGTCTGGCATCGCACAAGCGTGAACTGGGCCTTAATGTATGCTGTGTGTGTGTGTGTTTTTTATATAGATTTATTATAATAATATATACATATAGACACACACATAATCACACAGATAATATACAAAGGGAGGGGGGGGACTACCCATAGACACACACATGATCACACAGATAATATACAAAGGGAGGGGGGGGGGACTACCCAAAGACACACACATGATCACACAGATAATATACAAAGGGAGGGGGGGACTAACCAAAGACACACACATAATCACACAGATAATATACAAAGGGAGGGGGGGGACTACCCAAAGACACACACATAATCACACAGATAATATACAAAGGGAGGGGGGGGACTACCCAAAGACACACACATAATCACACAGATAATATACAAAGGGAGGGGGGGACTACCCAAAGACACACACATAATCACACAGATAATATACAAAGGGAGGGGGGGGGACTACCCAAAGACACACACATAATCACACAGATAATATACAAAGGGAGGGGGGGGACTACCCAAAGACACACACATAATCACACAGATAATATACAAAGGGAGGGGGGGACTACCCAAAGACACACACATAATCACACAGATAATATACAAAGGGAGGGGGGGGACTACCCAAAGACACACACATAATCACACAGATAATATACAAAGGGAGGGGGGGGACTACCCAAAGACACACACATAATCACACAGATAATATACAAAGGGAGGGGGGGGACTACCCAAAGACACACACATAATCACACAGATAATATACAAAGGGAGGGGGGGGACTACCCAAAGACACACACATGATCACACAGATAATATACAAAGGTAAGGGGGGGGGGGTCTACTCATAGACACACACATGATCACACAGATAATATACAAAGGGAGGGGGGGGGGGGGGACTACTCATAGACACACACATGATCACACAGATAATATACAAAGGGAGGGGGGGGGACTACTCATAGACACACACATGATCACACAGATAATATACAAAGGGAGGGGGGGGGGACTACTCATAGACACACACATGATCACACAGATAATATACAAAGGGAGGGGGGGGGGGGGACTACTCATAGACACACACATGATCACACAGATAATATACAAAGGGAGGGGGGGGGGGGACTACTCATAGACACACACATGATCACACAGATAATATACAAAGGGAGGGGGGGGGGGGACTACTCATAGACACACACATGATCACACAGATAATATACAAAGGGAGGGGGGGGGGGGGGGACTACTCATAGACACACACATGATCACACAGATAATATACAAAGGGAGGGGGGGGGGGGACTACCCATAGACACACACATGATCACACAGATAATATACAAAGGGAGGGGGGGGGGACTACCCATAGACACACACATGATCACACAGATAATATACAAAGGGAGGGGGGGGGGGGACTACCCATAGACACACACATGATCACACAGATAATATACAAAGGGAGGGGGGGGGGACTACCCATAGACACACACATGATCACACAGATAATATACAAAGGGAGGGGGGGGGGACTACCCATAGACACACACATAATCACACAGATAATATACAAAGGGAGGGGGGGGGACTACTCATAGACACACACATGATCACACAGATAATATACAAAGGGAGGGGGGGGGGACTACTCATAGACACACACATGATCACACAGATAATATACAAAGGGAGGGGGGGGGGGGACTACTCATAGACACACACATGATCACACAGATAATATACAAAGGGAGGGGGGGGGGGGGACTACTCATAGACACACACATGATCACACAGATAATATACAAAGGGAGGGGGGGGGGGGACTACCCATAGACACACACATGATCACACAGATAATATACAAAGGGAGGGGGGGGGGGGGGACTACCCATAGACACACACATGATCACACAGATAATATACAAAGGGAGGGGGGGGGGGGGACTACCCATAGACACACACATGATCACACAGATAATATACAAAGGGAGGGGGGGGGACTACCCATAGACACACACATGATCACACAGATAATATACAAAGGGAGGGGGGGGGGACTACCCATAGACACACACATGATCACACAGATAATATACAAAGGGAGGAGGGGGGGGACTACCCATAGACACACACATGATCACACAGATAATATACAAAGGGAGGGGGGGGGGGGGACTACCCATAGATACACACATGATCACACAGATAATATACAAAGGGAGGGGGGGGGACTACCCATAGACACACACATGATCACACAGATAATATACAAAGGGAGGGGGGGGGGGACTACCCATAGACACACACATGATCACACAGATAATATACAAAGGGAGGGGGGGGGGACTACCCATAGACACACACATGATCACACAGATAATATACAAAGGGAGGGGGGGGGACTACCCATAGACACACACATGATCACACAGATAATATACAAAGGGAGGGGGGGGGGGGACTACCCATAGACACACACATGATCACACAGATAATATGCTGGAAATACTCCCCTCTTTGTGAGCAATATATTTTTCATGCTTGTTCAAAAAAAGGGGTTACAACATTACTACCTTTGGTTTCTTTAAGAACTAAAGTTCTGAGGGCCAATTCACACCAGATGCAGTTCCGAGCGCTTTTTTTCTGCACCGGAACTGACTAGAAACTGACTGCGTGGTGTGAACTAGAGCCATTGGAATACATGGAAAACACTGCATGCATTTTTAGTGCTAGTTCACACCAGATGCAGTTCCGTGTGCTTTTTTCTGCACTACAAATGCATGCACAGTGTTTTCCATGTATTCCAATAGATCTAATTCACACCATGCAGTCAGTTTCTGGTGCAGAAACTGACCGGAACTGACTGTATTGGTGCAGAAAAAAACGGAACTGCATCTAGTGTGAACTGGCCCTGAGGCTGAATCACACCTATGCAGTTTTAGTGCTTTTTGCATTTTGCAGATTTGCAGTACAGTCCATTTAACATGGTCTCATATGGAACACGTTCTGTAGTGCAAATCTGCAAAATGCAAAAAGCACTAAAAATGCATAGGTGTGAATCCAGCCTCAGGGCAGAAAAAAAAAACGCACGGAACTGCATCTGGTTTTGTGCTGACACATTCTGAATAGGAGTTACTAATCAGCTACACCACCAGACACAAGCTGCTTTCTCTTTTGGGTATTAACCCTTTACACATTGCACAGTGTATGGGGAAAGAATTGCTCAGACAAATGAGTGGATTTAAAGTCATCCAATCAGATTGCACAGTGTATGGGGAAAGAATTGCTCGGATAGATGAGTAGATTTATATGTTATCCAATCAAATTGCACAGTGTATGGGGAAATGAATTGTCCAGAATGCATAATACACAGACATGTATTAAGAAGATGTTTTCATGGAAGTTTCAGGTCACCAATGATTATCACCATAAAATGCACACAATTACATTTTGACAATTATGACATTTCACATCTAAGTCCAGGGAATATCCGCACAGTTGTTGATTGGAGGAAGATCTCTAGAATAATTAATTTAGTTGTTTCAAAAAGAAATTAATGAATGGAATAAAACTGGAAGCAATATTCCTCATGTGATATGAAAAGCTCATTAACATGATCAGCATTACAATGAGCAAGTGCCCGATGTCTGTTCTGTATTTAAGAATGTGTCTGCGCCCATGCGCGCAACGATTCCGCGCATCCGGCGCAAGTCACCAGCTAGTTTCTATTCCTTTAAGTATGCGCCATGTCGCAATAACTATTCCTGCTCACGCAAATGCGCCAACATGTTCGTAAATCAGCCCCAATGTGTCCAAGCACAGGAGTTTACAAGCATGTGCTCTTACAGGCAGAAAAAAAACCCCACCAAACCTGTGTTTTTGAGAGGAGCTTTCGAGCATAAAAGACGCCTAAGTGCCCAAAAATGCAAAAAAGTGTGAAAAAGCACAAAAATAGTTCACACACACACAAACAAAAAAAAAAAAAAAAAAGCAAAAATAAGCCGAGTGGAAGGTTTGTGAAGAAAAGCGCTTATGCTCAAAAAAGCTCAAAAAAAAAAAAGCTAAAAAAAAAATGAGCACAAAAAAGCACAAACTTCTTCAAGCTTTTAGGCAGGGAAATAAAAGCTCAAATTGCCTGTAAAAGCTGTTTTTTGGTTTTTTTTTTTTTTAGCTGCAGTGTGAATGCACCTTTAAGCAACCTTTCACGTAAAAATATATATTTTCTATAGGCAACGCTTCAAAAACCCCCTATAGGTATCAATTTAGTATTATGGAGGAGGTCTGGTGTTAGAATTATTGCTCTTACTCCAGCGTAAGCAGCGATATGTAACATGTGCATTGCAATCGACATTTTCACACGTAGGCGCCCCGACGCATGCGTTTACGTTGGTGCATGTGTATATGTGGGGTGGGGGGGCCTCAAAAAAAATTTGGGGGGGTTTATATGCTTGGGTGTAACTTTTTTTTTTTTTGCAAAAAAAATATAAACACATTTTTTTTACTAAACTTTTTTTTTTAATCACATAGGGGACAAACAGTCCCCTATGTGATGATTTTTAGGTGACAGGTTCTCTTTATTGAGGTATGGAGGGTCTAAAAGACCCTGCATATCTCCCCTGTATTCCACTGAATGTTTTGCAATGCAGATCACATTGCAAAACATCCCACACCGGCAAAGCGAGCCGGGGACAGCGAGAACGTGACCCGGAAGTGACACAAGAAGGGGAGGAGAGCGGATGTGTGTGGGCCCACCAATGGGCAAGTGGAGCCCAGTAAGCATGGCGGTGCGCCACGGCAGGGGGGGGTGCCGGTACTGGGGGTGTGTGCGAGCCCGAACGCTCTCACCTGGCAGGCAGGATTCTCCCTGTCAGTTTCACATACAATCCCGGTGGCTGCAGCCACCGGATTTTGTGTAATACCCCCCGCCATGGTGGCGAAAGGGTGGCGGCGAAAACGTTAATCCTTAAAGCGTTTGTTAACCTAAAAAGAAAAAAAAAAATTGATCCTGTCTCTTTAAAGCATGTTATACAGCACAGTGCTTACGCTGTGTAATTTGGCTCCCTGTATCACCTGTAATAACTGGCTGATCCTGCCTGGTTCTGCCCTCCCCCTGTAAGCTGACTATAGTTTAGCATGGCTGCTGAGCCCCGAAACCGTGGTCAGTTTACGTGCCTCCCTCATTCGTTCTCTCCTCTGTCTTCCTCTGCCCCACCCTCCCTGCCTGTCGGCTCCTGTGACAGTGCCCACCCTGGCAACTTCTGCTGCTCTCATAACTGTTAAAATCTTACATAATCCTCCTTGTTCCCTAATGACAGGAGCTCCTGTCTGTGTTTTTTTTTAAAATGCCTCCTTTGCCGTATTTCAGAGCAGTTTCCCACAATCACGTGACCGTGGTCACATGATGAAAACACAGAGACAGGAGCTCCTATTATTAGGGAACGAGGAGGATTATGTAAAGTTGGCAAAGTGGGTTAACAGCCACTTTAAAATTATACTAAAGTCTTGTTTTTTTTAATTATAAATAACAAACATGTTATACTTACCTGCCCTGTGCAGTGGTTTTGCACAGAGCATTATTATAAGCGGTGCCTATACACATGACTTGTTTAAAGTTTCTCAGCTAGGGTGAATAAAATACTGATGGCTCACTCTGAAATATGATTTGTGTGCCCCATTAAACTATGAGAAAAAAAAAGAAAACCGGTCCCCTGCACACTGAATCCATTTAGTACAGTGGAAAATATACCATCTCCATCTCAGGGATCTTTGTGAAAGTTAATCTGTAGAAGCATGAGGTGCATTAAGACGGCCATCTGCCAGCACAGCGAATGTGAGAACACAGAGGTAGTGAAAGGTAAAAATCAAGGAAGAGATAACCATTTTAGTGACCACAGAATTGAGAATCTTTACAAGGACAAAACTGAAAACCTGTAAACCAATGAGTAATCTACAGGGACAACTTCATAATGAAGTAGTTTTTTTAAAACCTCAATACACATTTCCCAGCTTAAATTCCCAGAGTGAACCCAGACATTGTTTTGTTGCTTACAGGCAGGACATTTTTGTTAGTGTGACAGGATAAGGCCCCTTTCACACATGCGGACCCCGTCTGTTTGATCAGTTCAGTCACTTTTTTTTCAAAGAAAAAACGGTTGGAGTTTACATCAGTTTTTCATCCGTTTTTTTACATCTGCCAACTAGAGTCCTTAAAGTGGTGTTCCGGCCGAAATTATACTTTTTAAATAAAATTACCCCTATAATACACAAGCTTAATGTATTCTAGTAAAGTTAGTCTGTAAACTAAGGTCTGTTTTGTTAGTTTATAGCAGTAGTTTGTTATTTTATAAACTTACAGCAGGCCGTGGCCATCTTAAGTGTGGGCATCTGAAGCCAGACTGTATTTCTTCCTGGATCTCATCCTTGCAGATCTCGCACATGCTCAGTACAGCACAAGCAGTGTACTAGGTTTCAGGTCAGGTTTCCATAGCAACGGCAGTGTTAGAGGAAGTTGCTGCCCCTTCCCAGAAGGCATTGCAAACAGGAAATGATGCGATGGGCCACGGCCAGGAAGGAGGAAGTGAAAAATGAATACAGCAGATATACAGTAGGTGCTGAGAATTTTTTTTTTTAAATATCCAATTCGTTTACAGTGCACAGTTTAGTGAGGGATGCTGAAGAGTTGTAAAAGTGGGTGGAACTCCACTTTAACCACTTGAGTCCTGGAGTAATTTTTTCATGCAAAAACAGGCCATTCCTCCGTTTATATACATTTTTTTAAACGGATGAAAAATAAGGCTTTCATCCGTTGAAAAAAAAAACGGATGTTGACGGAAGCGGAATAGACAATCATCCGTTGTCATTCGTTTTTTTCCATAGGAATGCATTGATGTCCGTTTGTCATCCGGTAACGGATGGATGAAAAACGGACGAACGGTCTGTATGTCTGAAAGAGGCGTAACTTTTTAATTTTTGGAAAATGTACGGTTTGTTATATATGGATAATCATTCATTCAGTGTGACTGTAAATGATTTTGATTATTATGTGATTGTGTCTATATCTTACAGGAGAGTTGCTGCTCGGATAATTGATGTATTATTTGGTCACGCTATCTTTATTAGCAATTTTTTTTCTTATGTACTGTTAGAGATCTATATTTTAGAAATCTTACCTTGAACAGAGTGTGACACTTCATTCATATAAGCCTAGCAAAAACTCAATTAATGCCTGACATCTTACTAAATTTACAGGCGCTGTTGAGATTTGAAGCTGCGCCATACCCTTGCTAAGCTCTGTACCTTTCTCTGCTATGTCCAGCCTACAGAAAGTAAGTATAACATGCATCCATTCATTGTTTTTTCTAAAACACTCATACACTTTCTTTTGGTTCAACTGTTTTTATTCAACATGTACACTTTTACAAGAGAAAGTACTAATGAGACAATTATCGGCTTATAGAACAAAAGCAGCTACAGGTAGAGAAAAAACAAAACATACCTGAGAGTCATGTAATGGAAGACACCCCGCTGAGATCAGTAAAAGTATTACACTGAAAAATGAAATGTAATCTGTAACAACCTAAGCTTGAAAACAGCAAGGCTGAAATTGTAGAGTTTTTGTATACTTAACTGCAGATCTGATAGTTGAATATCTATGTACAAGAACAAGGAGTATATATGTGTTTTAGCAGGACTCAAGGACTAGAGCTGAATGTCACTACACTAGGTTTTTTCGTACTTCAAGAACTGTCTGCATAGGATGAGGACAATGTAAACAATGTTTTGTATACTTTCAGCCTGTCTGACCTGTACAGTGTAGAGAGCACCATGTCCGCAGACCATGGCGGAGAACAATAAGGAATGCAGAAAGCAGCCCCTGTACAAGTTTAGCTAAGCCCTTGCTCCCTCCTGTCCCATAGGATTTCAGCCAGTCCACTATGGAGGGCAGAAGGCAAACCTTGCAGGATCCCTGATGTGTTCTTTGTTCTCAGTCCTGGTCTGCACACATGTGTACATTCATCGCAGAAGTACAGCTATCCTTTCAAATACAAACACAACACACCCTACATAAATTAAAAGACACATTTTGTTTCTTACCTGCAAGTTCTTGTATAAGAGCTTTGCTACAAATAAAAAGATGAATATTGTTTATTCTAAAACTTACAGACAAGTTTGCCATATAAAACAAACCCTTCACACACAATCCAAATTCGATCAAAGAGTAGATTACAGAACAACAGATACGCAAAATCTAAATGGAGCTTTTAAGCACTGTATAAACCTGAAGGCCTGAGCTGTCAACAGTACACCAATAATTGTACCAGGTAATGAACAAGTCTAACAGGATGTTAGTGACTTGCCTTGAATCGGAAAAGCTAGAGGAATTTATCTGTCTGGTTTCTCTACAAAAAAAAAAAATTTCCCTGGACATAATCTTTAAATATACAGTGCATCCAGAAAGTATTCACAGCGCTTCACTTTTTCCACATTTTGTTATGTTACAGCTAGGGTTGTCCCGATACTTTTTTAAGACCGAGTACAAGTACCGATACTTTTTTCAAGTACTCACTGATACCGATTCTTTTATTTTTAATGTCACTTGACAGTGGAGGTGGCATGGAGGTGGACTGGAGGAGGATGCGGTGACAGTCAGCAGTGATCGGGTGTGGGGGTGTTACAAGCACGGATCACCACTATAGATTTCACGAGAGCAGCTGAAAGCCGCTGGAGGAGAAGCTTGTAACTCCCCCACGCGCCGATCACTGCTGACTATCCAGGTATCGGGGGACGCATCGGGAGCATTTGCCCGAGTGCAAGTACTTGGGCAAATGCTCGGTATCAGTGCCGATATTAATACTAGTTTGGTATAGGGACAGCCCTAGTTACAGCCTTATTCCAAAATATATTAAATTCATTGTTTGAAATCTTTACAAATTTCTTAAAAATAAAATAAAAAAAAAAAATAAAAAAAATCACATGTACATAAGTATTTACAGCCTCTGCCATGACACTCAAAATTTAGCTCAGGTGCATCCTGTTTCCACTGATCATCCTTGAAATGTTTCTACAACTTTATTAAAGTCCACCTGTGGTAAATTCAGCTGATTGGACATGATTTGAAAAAGCACACACCTGTCTACATAAGGTCTCACAGTTAACAGTGCATGTCAGAGCACAAACCAAGCCATGAAGTCCAATAAATTGTCTGTAGACCTCCAAGACAGGTTTGTATCAAGGCACAGACTTGGGGGAAGGGTACAGAAAAATTTCTGCAGCATTGAAGGTCCCAATGAGCACAGTGGCCTCCATAATCTGTAAATGGAAGAAGTTTGGAACCACCAGGACTCTACCTAGAGCGGGCCTCCCGACCAAACTGAACGATCGGGAAAGAGGGGCTTTGGTCAGGAAGGTGACCAAGAACCTGATGGTCACTCTGACAGGACTCCAGTGTTTCTCTGTGGAGAGAGGAGAACCTTCCAGAAGAACAACCATCTCTGCAGCACTCCACCAAATCAGGTCTATATGGCAGAGTGGCCAGACGGAAACCACTCCTCAGTAAAAGGCACATGACAGCCCACCTGAAGTTTGCCAAAAGGCCCCTGAAGGACTCTCAGACCATGAGAAACAAAATTCACTGCTCTGATGAAACAAAGATTGAACTCTTTGGCCTGAATGGCAAGTGTCACGTCTGGAGGAAACCAGGCACCGCACATCACCTGGCCAATACCATCCCTACTGTGAAGCATGCTGTTGGCAGCATCATGCTATGGGGATGTATTTTAGCAGCAGGAACTGGAAGATTAGGTAGGATTGAGGGAAAGATGAATGCAGCAATGTACAGAGACATCCTTGATGAAAACCTGCTCCAGAGCGCTATGGACCTCAGACTGGGGTGAAGGTTCATCTTCCAACTGGACAACGGCCCTAAGTACACTACCAATATAACAAAGGAGTCGCTACGAGACAACTCTGAACGTCCTTGAGTGGCCCAGCCATAGCCCAGACCTGAACCCGATTGAACATCTCTGTAGAGTTCGTAAAATGGCTGTGCACCAACACTCCCCATCCAACCTGATGGAGCTTGAGAGGTCGTGCAAAGAAGAATGGGAAAAACTGCCCAAAAATGGGCATGCCAAGCTTGTAGCATCATATTCAAAAAGACTTGAGGCTGTAATTGGTGCTAAAAGGTGATTCAACAAAGTATTGAGCAAAGGCTGTGAATACTTAGGTATTCAGTGCTGCCCATCAATGCCACCCATCAATGCCCATCAGTGCTGCCTATCTGTGCCCACCAGTGCCGCCTATCAGCACTCATCATTGCCACATATTAGTGCCACCTATCAGTGCCCATAAATGCGGCATATTCGTGCCTCATCAGTGCCACCTAATCAGTGCCACCTCATCAGTGCCCATCAGTAAAGCCCATCAGTGCAGCCTCATCAGCGACCATCAGTGAAGGAGAAAAATTACTTATTTACAAAATTTACTGACAGAAACTAAGAAAAAAAACTTTTTTTTTTTCAAAATTCATTTTTTTTTTTTAGGAAAAAATAAAAAACCCAGGAGTGATTAAATACTACCGAAAGAAAGCACTATTTGTGTGAAGAAAATGATAACAATTTTACATGGTTACAATGTAGCATGACTGCGCAATTGTCATTCAAAATGTGAAAGCTGAAAAATGGCCTGGGCAGGAAGGGGCTATAAGTGCCCTGTATTGAGATGGTTAAGCTAGTAAAAAGACAGGCAGCAAATTTTAGCATGGTGCCCCTAAAAAGATAACACAGCACTCTTTGTAACGCTCTTAAACTGCTGCATGAAGTGAGCCTGATAGTGAGAGCTGAATGCACAGATGAGCACAACACGGCATTGATGCTGAAAAACTGGTGAATTTGGGGGAATTTTTAATACATGCATTACTTATAAACTGGAGAGATGTGAATAAGGTGTTATAATAGTGGGGGAAAAGGTAAATCAATTGGAGGGGGTAGCCATGGGAAGGTACAGTAATGAGGGCGCTAGGTCCACAATTTACACTGGGGGCCCCTGGGCCTGTAGCAACAGCACAAGCAACGCCACTTTACTAAGAGGAAAGTTTATGTAGTGTTTGCTCCTGCCTAACGCAGACAGGCTAAAGCATGTGCTAGATTATAACTATAGATAACTTTTGGGAGAAAAATAAATAAATAACCAGGAATAAAAGCGGCAAGGATTATTTAAGGATTGAACTGCAATATATTACACATGTCATTACCGCTTTAAGGAATGTGAATAAAAGTGATTGTAAAGGCAGAAGATTTTTTTTATCCTAATGCATTCTATACATTAAGATAAAAACCTTCTGTGTGCAGCAGCCCCCCTCAACACCCCTAATACTTACCTGAGGTCCATCTAGATCCAGCGATGTTGCACGAGAGACTTGGCTGTCCGGAACTCCCCTCCTCATTGGTTGAGACAGCAGCAAGGCTCCTGCTGCTGTCAAAGTCAGTGCGCCAATGATGAGAAAAAGAGGGTGGGGCCAGGCCACGGCTGCGTCTCTGAATGGATACATGGAGCTGCAGCTTGGTTCAGGTGCCCCCATAGCAAGCTGCTTGCTGTGGGGGGAGACAACAGAAGGGAGGGACCAGGAGCACCGAAGAGGGACCCAAGAAGAGGAGGATCTGGGCTGCTCTGTGAAAAAACACTACTCAGAGCCAGCAAGTATAACATGTTTTCCTTTTTTTTTTTTCCTTAAAAATAACACAAGACTTTAGTATCACTTTAAAACTTTCAGGATATCCCACCTCTCTGAAGAACGTTTTCTGAACGCCATATGTCACAGCTTCGGCTGCATTGTGCAGAGTCAAAAACACAGGAATGGGCTGCAGAGAAAGACACACAGTTAAAAATAATAAGAATACACAGAATACCAATGTGCATGTAACATATTGCATTGATCAGTCCACCCACAACAAATATTTCAGTTTTAGATCACCAATAGTCTCTGGGCTCTGATAAGTCACCATCATGCTAACCTGCAAAATAAAACATGTGCATGCTGGTGTGTTGCACAGGGGCAGTGAGGAGCAGTACGATGGGTTGTTAAAAAGTAACAGTTTACTTTTTTTACTTTATTAAAATGCCATAAAAAGACACTTCATTCAACTCTTTGCACCACGGTGTGTTGCAATGAGCTGTGTAAGGCTTCATGCACACGAAACGCTGGTGCAAACTCTGCTGAACACATTTTTTAAAAGCTGAAACCGGCGTTTAGAAACGCCCGTTTTGCCACGTTTGCGTCTAGAAGCGTCTGCAGAGCAGAGAATGACATTTTGCAACCCAACTTTGGGGCCCCGTATCTCAGGGCCACTTGGTGCTACGAACCCTAAATTTTGTGTGCTAACACAGTGGAACTAACACTACAACATATCCAATTTGGGGTTCCTAGCGCCATGTGGTCCCGAGATATGGGGCCCCAAAATGTCATTCTTTGCTACAAAAAAGTGCTTGACATTTTGCGACCTGACTGCTACAGAAAAGTGCTTGACATTTTGCGACCCGACTTTGGGGCCCCGTATCTCGGGGCCACTTGGTACTAGGAACCCCAAATGTTACAGTTATAGTGCTAGTTCCACTGTCTTTGCACACCAAATTTGGGGTTCCTAGCATCAAGTGGCCCCGAGATATGGGGCCCCAAAGTCGGGTCGCAAAATGTCATTCTCTGCTGCAGTTTACTATCATATTTCTGTGTTTTCTGGTCCAAAAAATAGGGTTCCTTTTAAAACACGTATAAACGCAAAAAACGTGGAAAACTTTTGCGTCTGAACCCATTTTTTTGCTTCTGGAAAAACGAGGTTAAACACAACTGCCTAAAAACGCCAAAAAACTAGACTGTGTACATGGACACATAGGATAACATTGAATGAGTTCAGGGGCAGTTGAAAAAAGTGTCCAACTGCCTCTGAACGCGTGTTTAACAGCATCTCGTGTGCATGAGGCCTAAGGGTTTCTTCATGGCACATCAGCTGAACTGCATAGATCAATACAAGCTTAATGCAAGGTCACATAGGGAAAAAATAAATAAATAAATGATTGGTTTGTATGTGCCCTGTTCCCATCATAATGCTGCATTGAGATACACTACATTATTATTATTATACAGGATTTATATAGCGCCAACAGTTTACGCAGCGCTTTACAACATTAGGGAGGACAATACAAGTACAATACAATTCAATACAGGAGGAATCAGAGGGCCCTGCTAGTTAGAGCTTACAATCTAGGAGGGAGGGTCAAGTTATACAAAAGGGTAATAGCTGTGGGGGATGAGCTAATGGAGAAAATAGTGCAATTGTTAGATGGAGGCAGGATAGGCTTCTCTGAAGAGGAAAGTTTTGAGGGATCGCCTAAAAGTGGATAAATTTGGAGACAGTCTGACAGATTGGGGTAGGGAATTCCAGAGGATGGGCGAGGCTCGGGAGAAGTCCTGGAGGCAGATATGGGAGGAGGTGATGAGGGAGCTAGAGAGCAGGAGGTCTTGGGAGGAACGGAGAGGGTGATTAGGTTGGTATTTTGAGACTAGGCTAGTGATGTAGCTTGGGGCAGAGTTGTGGATGGCTTTGTAACTTATTGTTAGTATTTTGAATTTAATTCGTTGGGTGAGTGGTAGCCAATGGAGGGATTGGCAGAGAGGGGTAGCAGACACTGAGCGGTTTGTAAGGTGGATGAGTCTGGCAGCAGCATTCATGATGGACTGAAGGGGGGATAGTCTATTTAAAGGTAAGCCAATGAGGAGGGAGTTGCAGTAGTTGAGGCGAGAGAGAACCAGGGAGTGAATCAGGAGCTTTGTGGTTTCATTGGTTAAAAAGGGACATAGTTTAGAGATGTTGGAGGTTGAGGCGGCAAGCTTTGGAAAGTGATTGGATGTGGGGCCGAAAGGAGAGTTCAAAATCCAGGATAACACCTAGCACCCTGACATGTGGGGACGGGTGGATGGTTGTGCCATTGCTCTTGACAGACAAGTCAGGGGAAGAGGCACGTGGGGGAGGAAATATTATAAGCTCGGTTTTGGACAAGTTGAGTTTGAGGAAGTGGTGTGACATCCATACAGATATGTCGGTTAGTAAGTTAGTGATGCGTGAGGAGACTGATGGAGTGAGTTGAGCAGTGGAGAGATAGATTTGTGTGTCGTCAGCGTAGAAATGATATTGAAAGCCGTGAGAGGCTATCAGCTGACCCAGGGAAGAGGTGTAGATTGAAAATAAAAGAGGTCCAAGAACAGAACGTTGGGTGACCCCGACACAGAAGGGAAGAGGAGTGGAGGAAGTAGAATTGTAAGTGACACTGAAGGTGCGTTGGGATAGGTAGGATGAGAGCCACTGAAGAGCACAGTCACGGAGACCGAGGGAGTAAAGTTTTTTTTGAGGAGGAGGGGGTGGTCAACCGTGTCAAAGGCAGCTGAAAGATCCAGAAGTAGGAGTACAGAATAGTGTCCATTGGTTTTAGCAGTTAGTAGGTCATTTGTGAGTTTTAAAAGAGCAGTTTCTATGGAGTGTTGAGGGCGAAATCCAGATTGAAGGGGATCAAGAAGGTTGTTTTTAATGAGGCGTTCAAGGAGTTTAGAGGAAAAGGGGAGCAAGGAGATAGGGCGTAGGTTGTTAAGATTGGTAGGGTCCAAGGACGGCTTTTTAAGTATGGGGGTGACCAGTGCATGTTTTAGAGCATTGGGGAAGATGCCAGAGGTGAGGGAGAGATTGAAGATGTGGGTTAGAGAGTGTGGGATGGAGTCAAAGGGCGACCGTAGCATATGAGAGGGAATAGGGTCCAGGGGACAGGTGGTTAGGTGGGCGATAGAAAGGAGTTTAGCAACTTTGTCTGTAGTAGCAAATTTGAATAGGGGGAGTGTCAGTTGTACCTGTTGACATGAGGTCTTAGCTGGGGGAGATACCTGTAGAGTGGAGATTTCATCACGGATTGTATCAATCTTGTTTTTGAAGTGATTAGCGATCTCCTGGGCAGTGAGTGAGTCAGTGAGTGGAGGCGGTGGAGGACAAAGTAGAGAGTTGAAGGTAGAGAAGAGTTTACGGGGACTGGATGAGAAGGTGTTAATAATAACTGTAAAATAGGTTTGCTTGGCAGTGTGGAGGAAAGAAAAGTATTTTTGGAGGGCAGATTTGTATTGGTTGAAGTCTTTGAGAGACTTAGTCTTGTGCCACAGACGCTCAAGAGCGCGACTACGTTTTTTGAGAATTTTAGTGTCATCTGTTTGCCAGGGTTGTAGGGGTCGAGGCCTGATTCTGCGTGTAGCGAGGGGAGTGAGCTTGTCCAGGGTGGAGGACAGGGATTTATTGTAGATGGACGTGGCTTGGTTGGGGCAGGACAGGGGAGAGATTTTGTCATAGAGGTGGTCAGTAGCAGAATAGAAGAGAGAAAAGCTGAAGTTGCGAAAATTTCTACGGGTGATGGTTAGGCGATTGGAGGGAAAGATGGTGGAAGGCAGGGGGAGAGAGAAACTAATAAGGTGATGGTTGGAGAGAGGATTGTTTGAGAAGTTGCATGGAGTGCATAGGTAGGAGAATACAAGGTCAAGGGTGTTGCCATCAGAGTGAGTAGAAGCCTATACCCATTGCTTCAGGTCACTACATTAAAAAGAAGCATGTCTGCATTGTTACACAGTGCAACTCAGGGCATTGCAGCACTTTAATGAGTTAAATAAAGTGTCAATTTAAAAAAAAAAAAAAAAGTGAAACAGTTATGCCTTATAACAAAGCATTGCACCACCCCTCACTGCCGTGCATGGTCTTTAGTGTGCTGACTGGTATGCGCAAGCCCTAAAAATGCAGACATGCTACATTTTACACAGCACACTGTACCTCAATGTGGCGTTATGTGTGAACAACTGTTTTTCTATGTGCCCTTACATCGAGCCTGTGCTTATCTGCAGATCAATGCAGCTTAAATGATATGGTGTGACTAAGCCCTATGCAGCCAAATATCCAGCACACAGGACATTTAGTCTTCATCACTGTGAGTGATCGGAAATCAAGGAGCACCGGCAAATCTTTATTCTGTAGTGCCACTGTCTGTTGAACAGCCGCTGCAGTATTCAAAGTCAGTGCTGAATTAATTAATTTATTAGCTATGGAGAAAATAATATTTTTTTTAAAAATTACCTTACACTTAAAACTACCACAAAAATTCTCAGGAACACACACACACAGGATGGATAGATAATTATACTCACATGCACACACACTGTCCAAACAGTTCAATGATGGGTATTAAAATCTATATTAATTAAAAACTGAAACGATTAAAAAAAGGAGAACTCCAGGGACACAGTAGAACTAATAGAAAATAAACTAAACTCTGTTAATACGGAATAGGTTTATAATTAAAAATGTAGCGCTACTTAAATTAAAATCATTTTTAAAATAAAATGTCAAAAAAAGTAATATAACAAATGGCTTCCAAGACTGTTTAGCATCAGCTGCTTATAAAAAAAAAAAAAAAAAAAAAAAAAATGTATCAGTGCAGAAGCAGCTGCTTTGTCATTACCTAATAATTTTGGATGGTGTGAATGCATCACCTAGGCTTTTCACCTACATGTGGTGAGGGGCTCTCAGCCGGTCAGGGCTCGGGAAAGATCCCGACCTTATGGTCAGGATCCACCCAGATGCCTGGGCTAGAACCTGGCTCAGGCTCTCAGCGATCTGCTGAGAGCCTGAGCCAGCCCATCCTGTAGCTCCAGTGAGCGCTGGTGGGGGGAGCAGAGATCTGCTGACTGTCAGTCACAGCTCTCTGCTCAGAGCGGAGGGGGAGAGAGCGATTAACAGTATTTTTGATAGCTCAGTTCTCCAGGTAAAGCTGGCAGAGGACAATTGCAGCTCGGATCCATGCTGCAGTCATCTAGGCAGTATGATTTTTATATCTTGTTGATTTCCATACTTCTCTTTTAAAGTGGAGTTGCGCCCGGGGGAAAAAAAATATTAAAAGACAGCAGCTACAAATACTGTAGCTGCTGACTTTTAATATAAAAGGACACTTATCCGTCCAGGGAGCCCGCGATTCGGCACCCAAAGCCGACCCGTCCCTCGGCTTCAGGTGCAGGTGCCGGCATCCTTACTAAGGGAAACAGGTAGTGAAGCCTTGCGGCTTCACAGTCTGTTTCCTACTGCGCATTCGCGAATCTCGCTGTGGGTTCTGAATGGTCCCTCCTGTCTTCTGCTACATGTGTGTCTCCCAGAAGGCAGCGGGGGGGAAGAGTAATGGGTAACGGTAATTCCGTGCTTAGGAGGATAGGGACAAGGAAGGACTGCTGCCCCCCTAAAAATGAAAATCACCTAGGTGAAATCCAATATACAAAAATTGCTATAAACAGGGGAATTGGCGCTGTCCGGCTATATGTGCATTAAATAATGATTCCTACAAGTGCAAGAAAAAAGGAGACATACGCGTAAAATAAAAAATGCGTGTGACCAATGTGTTGCAGGGACGATTGCTTCTGCGGAGAGGTGTCTTTTATACAGGTAACCTGTATAAAAGACACCTCTCCGCAGAAGCAATCAATCAAATTCCAATCTCTGAGAAAAAAAGGAGCATGCAACAAGTGCAACAGAGGCCACCCCCTTGGACTTCTAAGGCAGAAATAAAGGTACCCACTTCCACTCCGATTGCCTAAGCAAGTTAAGCGGAAGTTTGCCCCCTCCCTTCCTTGCCCTCAGCCTCTTGTGGACCCGTCACAGATACCAGAAGGCTGTTGGATCATTCACAAAGCGCAACCTAAAGACTCTTGAGGAACCAGCCCAGGTGGGCACAGCTGGATTCTTGGACAGATGGATGTTTAATATTGGGGATACTAAAACATCAGAGAAGGATAAACACCCCTGGACGGAGGATCGCTTCCTGAACTCGCCATCGCAGGATTTTCTACACATGCCTCTTACACCTGCAGGGGTTAAGCAGTCCGGTGGGGGTGCAGTGAAGGACAGGGGCAACACCAGTCAATGCTGAAACCACGTTCTCTTCACTAGAAGGATACACTTTAGGACCTTGATTTTGGACACTTACTGGTTTTTATAGATTTTTTGTTTTTTCATACACAATTTTTTTCACTTTTCACGAATTGCTTTGTTGGACTCTTTATGTACACATGCTGGGGATTTTTTATTGTCTTAATTGTTTTTTATTGTCATAACTGTTTGTTCCTTATTGCCAAAACTGTTTTATTGCCATAACTGTTTATTTCAGAGTTCTTGTTTTTTACTTTTGGGCACATTCCTATACATATATAGGTATTTGATATATATTGAGATATTGGCACATATACATATATTTATAGGAGCAAGTTGCACTTTATTATATTAACACTTGCTGGGAGTGTTGTTTGCACTTTAATAGTCCCCGCAACACATTGGTCACACGCATTTTTTATTTTACACGTATGTCTCCTTTTTTCTTGCACTTGTATGAATCATTATTTAATGCACATATAGCCGGACAGCGCCAATTCCCCTGTTTATAGCAATTTTTGTATAGCGGGGGGGGGGGAAGATACATTGGGTAGTTCACCGCACAGCGATCTTTCCCCGGAGGTAGGCGCAGATACCTGGATTTCACAGGTATCCACCCCCCCTTCCCCCTGAAAGGTGCCAAATATGGCACCGGAGGGGGGGAGAAATCCGATCCGCGGAAGTTCTATTTCTGGGTGGAACTCCGCTTTAAGTTCTGTACTGCATCCTGGTGCATGGAGGCTTTGTAGAGCTTTGGGTGGGATAAAGCCTACATTCCTAGGTTCACATGCATACCTGCCAGCCAGACTTCATTATCAATCTCTGTTGTGCACAGGCCTTTAAATAAACAAGCCGACTGATGTTTAGGCATGTTTACGCTGTGGGAGCCTGCTGCAGGGTGAAAGGGCAGAGTGCTGATAGAACAGCAAAAAAAGGTACAGGTGCTGCCTGTTTGTTTTGGGGAACCCAACAGGGGGCTCCCTGTTAGTCTGGTACTGACCCAAGTTTACTTAGTTGTTTAGATAAGCAGAGGTTTTGCTTTATGCCATGAATGTGCTGTGCAAAGCCCTCCTGCACTGGCTGTGTTGATTTGTTGCAAGGAACACAAAAGAGGAGAATGGCACAAGAAAAATTACAACACTAAATGGTTAAAAAGCTAAAGTCCTTTTTGTAAAAAACTTAATAATAGAAAAATTCTTATGTAGTGTTATCATCCTAGTTGCATCTTCCCATAGAGTTTAAGCAAATCTCTGCAAGACAAGATGGAACAGACAGGGGCGCCAGCCTACGTGTAGTGGTTTAAAATACAAGTTTATTGTAAAAAACATAGTGGCTACTCACAATGGTGGTACTATAGCGAACATGTCTCAAATACAAGTATCTGGGTCAAATGGAGATATCCCCAGCATCTGTCACTGGTGGTGAGCCACTCCGGAACCCAGTGTGTCCTCATTGGACCAGAAGCGGTCAGCCAAGCAAGCTAACAACCAGCGTGGAACGCACAACAGGCCGTGCTGGAGGCAATGTCCAATGGGAGACCTCATAATATTCAGGTGACGCATTTCAAAGCTTCCGCTTCTTCTTTAGACCTCTTCAGAGGTCAGAAGAAGAAGCGCCTCTTCAGTGGAACATGCTGGTTGTCATCTTTCTTGGCCAACAACTTCTGGTCCGGTGTGAACACACCAGGTTTACTACCTGCGACAGACGCCGGGAATATCTCCATCTGACCCAGATACTTTTATCTGAGACATGCCCGATACAGTACTACCATTGCGAGTAGCCACTAAATTTTTTACAATAAACTTGTATTTTAAGCTACTACACCTAGACTTGTGCCCTGTCTGTTACCTCTTGATTTGTTGCAAGAATGTGCAGGACAAATCTCCCTGGATCAGTGGCGGCGCCAGGTGGGTGCTTGGGTGTGCTGAAGCGCCCCCAAAAAATGTTCAAGCACCCTCATAGCACCCCCAAAATTTCAACAGAGGTATTACAGTACAGTCACAGGATTTTTAAAAAAATATTTGGTACCTGCTGTGAATCCTGTCTGCAAGAGGCTAGGGACTGTTTTGTGAAGTGGAGGGATACAGCCGAATAAGCCGCTAATGATTAGTTAGACCCGGCAGGGGCTGGGTGGTGAGCCTGCATCAGTGGCAGATTGATCCAGTGCTGGTGCTGACACATGCTATCTCCTGCATTTGCCACCAAAAGATGAATGGGATAGAAGCAGCCAAGAGAGCCCAGCCCTGTGCAGTGTCCCAGGAACCTGGAGGAAGCAGGTATTCTAAGGAGAGAGAGGAGGAGGAGGGAGAGAGCAGAACGGAGCTGCCAGTGTCAGAGGATAAGCGGGGGGGGGGGGGGTGTGTGTGTGTCACATGGTGTGCTCCGAGGAGGAAGGCTTAGGAGGAGCTAGGATGATCGCTGCTACAGGCATCGTTCCATTTTTAATGTAGCTGCTGAGCCTGGAAGGGAGGGAGGCTTTCCAGTCCTCTGATCTATAGCAGCATGCTGCATTACGCAGGCACTGAGGGGCATGCCTGATTTGGACTGAGTAGTGGGGACGCCTCTGATATCAGCCCCCTTACTGGGCTTGGGCACATGTACTGCAATCATTAGAATGCCACGCAGATCAGGAGTGCCTGTGCCTGCTACTTACAGTTCACAAATGATGATCAGGTGTCCCCATAACAGTGCACCAATGGACTCCATGGGGTCACATTCCTGCTCTTGCGCTGTGTATGGGGTCACCGTTGTGCTGTGGGCACTGTGTATGGGGTCACCGTTGTGCTGTGGGCACTGTGTATGGGGTCAGACTCTGCCGGGGGCACCTAATGCAAGGACAGACTCTGCCGGGGGCACCTGATGCAAGGACAGACTCTGCCGGGGGCACCTGATGCAAGGACAGACTCTGCCGGGGGCACCTGATGCAAGGACAGACTCTGCCGGGGGCACCTGATGCAAGGACAGACTCTGCCGGGGGCACCTGATGCAAGGACAGACTCTGCCGGGGGCAGCTGATGCAAGGACAGACTCTGCCGGGGGCAGCTGATGCAAGGACAGACTCTGCCGGGGGCAGCTGATGCAAGGACAGACTCTGCTGGTGGCAGGCGACGTGGCTAGTGACACGCTCAGGGATCCCACTGATTCGGCATTATGGTGAGTTGAATGATTTATTTTTATATTACAATGTAATAATAGAAATAATGCGCTTCAATCATCCTGACACCATAACAACCATGGTGCCGGGATGATTGAAGCGTTAACACCTGGAGTTTGGAGTATCTTTATCTGCTGATTGTTAAACGTTCTAGAATACACATATTTCTATTGTGTAGGATCTGGGGCTGCTGTCCCGTCATTCCCCCTCTCCCCCTTTCCCTCTCGATCCCTCATTTATCTCAGACTCTAACCACACCCTCTTGAACCACGCCCATTAAGCCACGCCCACTTTTACACGTAAGCCACGACCATTTTTCGCCGCGGCGCGCTTCGAGCGCCACACTTATAGGTTTTTGCTAGGTCACGCCTACAAACGAATGCCCCGCCCCCTAATTATTGCACGGCTCCACCTACAGCCAAAAAAGTGTCCCACGTATTTTTTTTGCAATGTTGGCAATTATGTAAAGGGAGCACTCACACATATACATACACACACAGTATCTCACAAAAGTGAGTACACCCCTCTGATTTAAATATTTTATTGTATTGTTTTAATGTGACAACACTGAAGAAATTACACTTTGCTACAATGTAAAGTAGTGAGTGTTCAGTAGAGCTGCATGATTAATCGTTAAGAATCGTTATCGTGATTTTTTCCCCATTGCGATCTTGACAAAAGTATTTCCTGATTCTTTCTATGCAGAGAATTCTCTGCTCTGCTGAAGCCACAGCCCTCAAAAGAAAGGAAGAAAAAAATAACGGGTAGTCTGCCAAGTATCACAATGTTGTTTAGCAGTGGAACCAAGTCTAAACATTGTACAATTTGTCAACGGATCAGAGAATAAAATGGTGATTGTTGCAATATTTTATGTCACACTGTATTTGCGCAGCGGTCTTTCAAACTAACCTGTAAACTTAGCCCAATTTTTTTTGTATAATGTGAAAGATTTTTTGCCGCCAGAATCATGATTTTTATTCTAAGAAAAAAAATTGTGATTCTCATTTTGACCAGAATCGTGCAGCTCTAGTGTATAGCTTGTATAACAGTGTAAATTTGCTGTGCCCTCAAAATAACTCAACACACAGCCATTAATGTCTAAACCGCTGGCAACAAAAGTGAGTACACCCCTAAGTGAAAATGTCCAAATTGGGCCCAAATAGCCATTTTACCTCCCTGATGTCATGTGACTCGTTGGTGTTACAAGGTCTCAGGTGTGAATGGGGAGCAGGTGTGTTAAATTTGGTGTGATCACTCTCACTCTCATACTGGTCACTGGAAGTTCAACATGGCACCTCATGGCAAAGAACTCTCAGAGGATCTGAAAAAAAGAATTGTTGCTCTACATAAAGATGGCCTACGCTATAAGAAGATTGCCAAGACCCTGAAACAAGCTGCAGCAGGGTGGCCAAGACCATACAGCGGTTTAACAGGACAGAACCTATTTGGGCCCAATTTGGATATTTTCACCTAGGGATGTACTCACTTTTGTTGTTTGTGTAGTTAGACATTAATGGCTGTGTATTGGGTTATTTTGAAGGGACAGCATTTACATTGTTATACAAGCTGTACACTCTCTACTTTACATTATAGCAAAGGGTAAATTCTTTAGTGTTGTCACAGGGAAAGATATAATAATATTTACAAAAATGTAAAGGGGTTTACTCAATTTTGTGAAAAAAATAAAAATAATATATATATTTTTATATTTATTATAGAAAAAAAAAATACTTTTTTTTCCATTCTAGTCCTTTAATGTACCTCAAAATTCGCCAACTTTAAGGACTTTTATACATCCTACAGACAGAATCCTAAGAAAGCCCTTTTTATTAAGGAAAAAGAAAAAGTGAAATAAAAAACATGGCTTTTATGGCATTACATAAAGCAAACACTGATATTTTATGCGGCTGTCCATATAACTTAACGTAAACATTAGAGACAAGCAGAGTCCCTAGCAAAAGACAACAATCCAGCTCATCACATAAAGTGCATTCCTGCTGGCAACGTCCCAGCGGACAGACCATGCCTTTATATTAAGCAATAGAGAAGAAACAAAAGCTAAATGAGATTGTCGTTATGAAAACCAGGTTTCAAATGAATAAAAACTTGGGGTGGTGGGGGGAACCAAAGCAGAAGCAAAGAGATATTTGTTATAGATACCAGTCTTGACAAAGCCCTGGAACCAGCATAAATAATGCCCACAAAGAAAGCCGAGGCAGGAAGCCATGATATAACATCAGATCTGAAAAACACAAAAAACAAATATAGAAAAGAGAGATAAAATAAACAGTATTTTGGTGATATAATAAATCATAGCTGGTTTATTAATATGCTTATGGAGAGGAGGAAGTAAGTGTTCTGTAGTCTAAATTAAGAGCAAGCAGCCAAGGGTCACAACGCTCTCCCTCTATAGGTACAGTACAGTGGGTGAGCATTGTCACCCTGGGACGAGAAATGTTTTACAGGCAGATTCACCAAGTAAAAATAAGGGAAATAATAGCTTACCATAAAAAAAAAAAAAAAAAAAAAAAAAACACACAACAACTCATATACAAGCACAGAGGATGCATGTCCAAATATAATAAAATTTGGGATAGGTCGCTACAAGCCACAGAAACCCTTAGTTAGCAAAAGGGAACATTCTGATAAAAAAAAAACGAATGCAACAATACATAAAAAATATTGTTAAAAAAATATATAAATAAATAAATTAAAAAAAAAAAAAAAACAAAAAAAACACAACCCACACACACCTTCTTGACTGAGAAGGTAAACCAGATTTCCAAAAAGCCAGTATGGATTTATGCTTATGCATGTTGTACGCATTGCGCCACTTGTACTTCTAGGCAAAAGGACTACATCAAAAAGTGCTGTGACAGTTTGCCGCGTGCGCACGTAACAATTAGCGCACACACTTGGCACCCAGCGGCCTATTTAAAATTATTTGACACTGAAAGAAGTTGCCCGAGTGGTTTTCAGCTTGTTCCTGTGTATCCTGAGACCTGATTCACTATATTTGCCTACCCGTGTGTGACCTGGCTTCTCCTTGAACTTCGCATATACCTGCTGCCTTACACCTGCTCATCTGGTTTCCCTTGACCTCAGCCTCATTACTGGACTCCCCTTTGCCTGATGACTCTGCTTTGCCTGGCTGTTACCAACCTTGGCCTGCTTGCTAGAATTACTCTGCCTGCCGATTCGGCCCCATGCTGCCCGGTTACGGCCGACTCCAGCCTGCTTCTTAGCTTCCTCTACTACCTCCTGCTCTGGTACCAAGCCACTTCTGCATCCTGCCCTGAGGACTGTGAATTCCAACTCCATCCACTTACAGTGCAGACATCAGCCAGCTACTCTGGCACTCGTGCCACTCCGTGTCTTCACTTTCAGGAGTGTTGGTCAGGAGGTTCAAGAAAGGCCCCCACAATGTTCCAGTCTCCACCAGCTACATGATACTGAGCCAACATGAAAAGAAACATGGGAGTCCACCAACCCCGTGGTATGACTCCCAGGATAAGGAGGAGACCACAAAAATAGGAAATTTAAATTGTGCCAGAATAGAGAACACAATGATATACAAGCATTCAATAAAATCACAATATTTTTATTACAAAATTTTAAATATCACATTAAAAGCCATATATAGATCTATCATAAGCCATATCCAAAAAATTGGATTTTTATAACAGCTTACCTGTAAAATCCTTTTCTTTGAAGTACATCACGGGACACAGAGCCATAGTAGTTACTATGTGGGTTATAGGCCACCTTCAGGTGATGGACACTGGCACGCCCTAAGACAAAAAGTGCACTCCCTATATAACCACTCCCACTACTGGGAGTACCTCAGTTTTGTAGCAAAGCAATACACGTGTATACCAAAGAAGGGAGGAACTCTGTGTCCCGTGATGTACTTCAGAAAAGGATTTTACAGGTAAGCTGTTATAAAAATCCTATTTTCTTATCGTACATCACGGGACACAGAGCCATAGTAGTTACTATGTGGGATGTCCCATAGCAATGCCAACTGAAGGGAGGGAGACACAACAAAAGTAGGGCAATAAGAGACTAGAGGACTTATACTGCAGTCCACTGCACCCAAAGGCAATATCCTCATGACCTTTTACATCTACTTGATAGAATCTGGTTAATGTATGGACTGAAGACCAAGTTGCGGCCTTGCAGATCTGAGCCATGGGAGGCTTGGTGATGCACTGCCCAAGAAGCACTAACAACCCTGGTGGAGTGCTCTTTAATATGAAAAAGTGGAATTTTCCTTTTTAAACCGTAAGCTTGAACAATCACTTGACGAATCCATTTAGAAATAGTAGATTTCAACGCTGCCTGTCCTCTTTTAGGACCTTCTGGCAACACAAACAAAACATCTGTTTTACAAATCTGAGCGGTCACCTTCAAATAGACCTTGATGGCTCTCACCACATCAAGAGAATGTAGTGACCTTTCTTCCACAGAACGAGGTTCTGGAAAAAAATGAAGGCAGAACAATATCCTGGTTTAAATGAAAACCTGACACTACCTTCGATAGGAAATTAGGATGAGGCCGCAATACAACCTTATCCTTATGAATAATCAAATATGGCTCTTTACAAGAAAGAACAGCCAACACTGTTACTCTTCTTGCAGAAGATATGGCAACCAAGAAAATTATTTTCCTCGTCAAGAGGATCAAGGGAATATCTCGTTTTGGCTCAAAAAGCCGACAGGACTAGATTTAAGTCCCAAGGGTTCAGGGGTGACCTAACTGGGGGATTAATCCACGTTACCCCTGAATAAAGTTACGAACCAGAGAGTGTGAAGCAAGAGGTCGTTGAAAAAACACAGATAAGGCCAACACCTGGCCCTTGATAGTACTCAAGGCCAGCTTAATTTCTAATCCCATCTGTAGGAATTCAAGGATCCTACCTATGACATATTTCCTGGGGTGCCAAACCCTGGATTTGCACCAGGAGACATCTGCCTTCCAGACTCTATAGTACAGTGATGGCGAACCTTGGCACCCCAGATGTTTTGGATCTACATTTCCCATGATGCTCAACTACACTGCAGAGCGCATGAGCATCATGGGAAATGTAGTTCCAAAACATCTGGGGTGCCAAGGTTCGCCATCACTGCTATAGTATATATGACTCTGGAGGTCGGCATCCTAGCATTAACCAAAGTAGAAACTACTTAAGCTGACAGCCCACAGTCCTTTAGAATGTGGGTCTCAATAGCCAAACCGTTTAATTTAGAGTTTGTAAGGTAGGATGGAATACCGGACTTTGTGATAGAAGGTCTGGCCATAGTGGTAGGGTCCAAGGGTCCCTTACCGCCATCTTTATGATCCCGGCAAACCAAGATCTCCTGGGCCACGCTGGGGCCACCAGAATCACCTCCTTCACTTCTTGCTTGATTCGGCGAAGAAGACGCGGAAGCAGCAGAACAGGAGGGAATGCATAGATCAGTGATCACTGATCACATGGAAAGACCAAGGCATCTGTTCCGTATGCCATCAGATCCCTTGTCCTTGACACAAAGTTGTCAAACTTGTTGTTGAACCTGGACGCAAACAGATCCACGTCCGGAATGCCCATTTTTGACATATTGACAGAAAGATGTCAGGATGAAGGGACCATTCTCCCGGGAACAATTGTTGGCGACTCAAGTAGTCCGCCTGCCAATTCTCTATCCCTGGAATAAAAATTGCTGATAGGCAAGTAATGTTGTTTTCTGCCCAAGAAAGAATATGATTCACCACCTTCTGGGCCGCACGACTTCTCGTGCCCCCTTGGTGATTGATATAAGCCACCGCTGTGGCATTGTCGGATTGGATTCTGACAGGATAATTCCGTAGCCTGGACATCCAGGCCTCCAGGGCCAGGCGTACTGCCCAAAACTCTAGAATATTGATGGACAAGGTCATCTGATTTGGGCCATTTCCCTTGGACAGACGCTTCCTCCAGGACTGCTCCCCAGCCCAGAAGGCTGGCATCTGTTACCACCTTCCAGGTAACTGGTAGAAAGGATTTCCCTTTTTGAAGATTGTTGGATATCAATAAACGCATTGGGAAGTCCAGAGCTTGGACTTTCTTGTTCCAAGTTGACAGGATACTGTTTTGCAGCAGTCTTGAATGAAACTGCGCATAAGGAACGGCCTCGAAATAAGCCACCATCTTTCCCAACAATTTCATGCAAAGTCGAATAGAAGGATTCTTTATTGTTTTGACCAGCTGAATCAGTTCCTTTATGGAACTGATCCTTTCCTGGGGCAAAAACACCTTCTTCTGAGCTGTATCTATGATCAGCCCCAAGTACTGTAATCTCCTTGATGGTTTTAAGGAGGAATTCTCTAGGTTGAGAATCCAACCTAGGTATTCCCGATAGCTGACTGTGGTGACCAACCTTTGGTTTAAGCGGGCTACTGATTGATCAAGTGTAGATCGTCTAAGTAGGCTAGTATCGTTATACCTTGAGCTCTTAGCCTGGCTAAAGGAGGAGCCAGGACCTTTGTAAAACACTCGAGGTGCAGTAGCTAGACCGAAAAGGCAGAGCTACAAACTGGAAATGAAGATTTTCTACCTCGAAGCGTAAAAATTTCTGGTGAGCGGGGAAAATCGGCACATGGAGATAAGCATCCTTGATGTCGACTGATGCCAGAAGTTCTCCCCCTTGTAGGATGGAGACTACTGATTGGATTGACTGAAAACCGGTTTAGATCTTTGAGATCTAAAATGGGTCCGACATCCCCGTTTGGCTTTGGAACCGTGAACAGGTTTGAATAAAGCCCCAAACCTTGCTCTTCCAATGGGACCACGGATATCACTCTTTGAGACAAGAGATGATCCAAAGCTAGAAAGAGAGACTTCTTTTTCACTGGATCTCTGGGAACGTTTAAATTGAGAAAACGAGGAGACGGGAACTCTCGGAACTCTAGTTTGTAACCTAGAGAAATTGAGGAAGCCACCCACCTGTCTTGACACTGTTCCTGCCAGATCCTGTGAAAACTGTAGAAGCCTTCCCCCCACGCGAGCGAGCAGGGGCGCCCCTTCATAAGGAGGCTTTAGTATTCTGTTTTGTGGGTTTCTTTCCCCAAGCCCTTTTTTGGCCCTGGGACTGACCCTGAGGTTTACCTCTTAAACCTGACGGTGGAGGCCGTCGTGACTGCCTGAAGTCTGATGCCCCTGGCACTGGAGAAGAAGCACGTTTAAAATAAAAATGCTTAAACTTCTTCTTAACTGGTAGAAGGAAACTTTTCCCATTAGAAATTCTTTGGATATACTTATCCAGATCATTTCCAAACAACCGTTCACCATGAAAAAGGAAAACTGGCCAAAAGCTTTTTGCATGGTGCTTCGACTGACCAATTTTTCAACCATAGGATTCCACGCACATGTACCAGCCCTACCATGAGCCGTGAGGCCTGGATAATAAAATCTTTCATAGCATCTACTGTAAAACACAATGCTTCTGATATCCTGGCCAACTCCTGGGCCTGCTGATCAGGAATGACTTTGAGTACCTCTATGAACTGGTCCTTTAAGGACTGAGATACTCCGATCGCTGCCAGTGCAGGTTAAACGACTGAACCTGTCAGCGAAATATAGTTTTTAAAAAGGAACTCCAACTTCTTATCTGTTGGGTCCTTTAACATATAAGCATGGTCTACTGGACAAGTCAGGTTTTTGTTTACAGAGGATAATATGGCAGCGTCAATTGCTGGAATTCCCCATTTTCTATAAAAGTCTTCCTCCATAGGATAAAGTATTGAAAACTTTTTCGGAGGAAAAAACTGTTTATCTGGGTGCTCCCACTCAGAATACATTAGCTTCCTTAGCCATAAATGGATAGGAAAAGAATGAATAGATTGGGGAGGCTTTAGTGAACCCAAACCAGAAGTGGGCTCATCGACGGACTTCGTTATTGGCAGTAAAAATGTGGAGCGGACCAATTCAGCGAGAGACTGTACCAACAATCTTTCCTGCGAACCTGATACTTCCATATCAGGTTCTTCGGAAAGAGGAGACATTAGGCTCTTCCTGGTCTCTTGAAAGAAATTCGTCAGCTCTTGCTCCTTGTTCCTCAGTAAGAGAGTCCTGAGCAATAGACAGGGACTTGCTGCGCTAGTCCCACTCTGAGATGCAATTAAAGCATCAATTTTTTGCTCCAAGCTTAAAATGGTTGAAGAAAAAAACCTCCTTAGTAATATACGCAGGGGCTGTAGTGTTAAGAGCAGCTGCAACACTTGCCCCTCCTGATGGCTCACTCTGACCAGCCATATCACTTTCAGGGGAGGATGCCATTTTTTTTGCTGTGGTTTTAGGCTTCCATGCGACTGTAAGTCCTTCTAGAACCCTTTTTAGAGGTGTCTTTACCCCCCCTTCCGACCATAGCCTGATGCACAAAGCAGAGGTACTACCAGAAGGAATGCATCCACTGCTTGAGCAATAGTCCAGTTCTGTCACTGCTATTAATGCTCAGCCTGATGCAGAAGTAAATGTCTCAAAAGGAATGCCTGTGTTACCAAAACCTCTTACATGCCACCTTTGCTCTTGTGTCCTTCCTGCAGCATGTAACAGCACAAATGGTGCCTTTAAAACATACCATCCCGCGCTGGACGATGCCAATGAAGTACTAAGCCCCGCCACCCGTCGCCTACAGCCATTCCCCTCTTTTTTTAAAAGAGCTTTTTCTCGTGCGAGCATGGGCTCCTGATCCTATGGGATCCAAGGGAAGGAAACAGAAAATGGCGAGGGGGGTCTGGAAGCCGCCGAGCGGCATGCCGTTCGCTCCGTTTTTTTTTTTCCCAAAAATTTGCAGCCCTTTTTCCCCAAGAAGAGGGGAAGAAAACAGCACAGGGGAGCGTCTGGTGGAGGGAGGAAACCCCCTCAGACTTACCAGAGATCTGCTGCTTGGCCGGAGGAAGAAGAATCTGCAGCTTTCAAGACACAGCGTGGGTTCTCTGAGAAGCATGAGACGGTGAGTACTTAATACAGCCCCCAGTGGTGACACATAGGCATGATAGCATTTACTAATTAAAAGGAGACATTCGTAAGAAAATTTTGAAAAATTCTTAGAAAACTCAACTTACCTTTCCCGCCGTAGGGTTTCTGTGGTAAACCAACAGACCCAATCTTCACCCTTCACGGTGGGTTCCGTTAAACCTTCAGGAGCTGGGGATCCTCGAGGAAACCCACAATCCTGGACCTGTAACAGCATCCCATCAGTAAAAACTTTATGACCTTAATATCAAAAAAGTACTGGATCCCGGGGTCCAGCTCTCTAAAAAGAGAAGCGTTACAGGCAAAACCTTGTTTCTTCAGATACGAGGCCTGGGTACCATTCAATTCGGCCAAAAAGACACTTTGAATGGCTCCGGCTGCATGACTAGACCCAGCAAGGATTGCTCCAGTGGAGCTCAACACAGCAAATCTTTACTCATGACCAACATCTTAGACACTGGCGAAAAAACTGAGGTACTCCCAGTAGTGGGGGGGTTATATAGGGAGTGCACTTTTTGTCTTAGGGCGTGCCAGTGTCAATCACCTGAAGGTGGCCTATAACCCACATAGTAACTACTATGGCTCTGTGTCCCATGATATACGATAAGAAAGTAATTTTCAGTGGCATATAATCAACCTCTTGAAAGTGTAAAGGATCAACGTGTTTATGATTTTCTTCCTCAGGATCCAAGCTTGTGCATAAACAGTTAAAGCGGGGGTTCCACTCAAATTTTTAACTTAATCTTACCCCCTTCAGTTAATTGCATAGATGTTCAAATGCCGCACGAAAAAATTTTTTATCGCTGTAATTACCTTTACATTGTACTTTATTGTGGCACTTCCTGTCTTTCCTCCCATGGGAGTAGGCGTGTTTATTGCCTTTCCCCGGCGCCGCACTGTCTCCTGGGAGCTTAGTGTCAGGCTTCCCAAGATTCAGTGCGGGAACAATGATCATGCGTGTGAACAAGCTGTGAATGAACAGCATTCACCACATCCAGGAAATCAATGCTTGTGGGCTTCACATGCCCACAAGCAAGATGGAAACAGCCAGCATCACATTTTTAAAGTTATTCTTCAGTACGAAAACAGACAGAGGCGGAAATTTCAGCCTCTATATTTTAGTTCACACATGTCTTGAGTAAGTAGCTTCTGGAGTGTTTAAGGTATTTTTACATTGATTTTTAGTGAAAATTGTGTGGAGGGGAGACTTTAAGAAGAGGAGACTCTTGAAAAATGGTAAAGTGAATGCATTAATCCTATACATATTTGTATTTACTGTTTATGCTGAAGCCTAAAAATATAAAAGTAATTTAAAGACAAAACTTTTTTATAGTTTAGAATAAAAGGGGAAGAATGAGACTTTCTTTAAGTTTTTGTTGCAATCGGTGTCCGCACTGGGGAGATATATAATTAAATAAAATACCCCCACTCTCAGTTTCTAGTTCAAAAGGCTGCGTACAAAGACAGTCCACTACATCTAAGGCCCGATAAGCTGCTATGTATTACATTTATATTTTATAATATACAGGTGATACTCGAAAAATTTGAATATCGTGCAAAAAGTTAATTTATTTCACTAATGCAACTTAAGGCTAGGTTCACACTGCTGCGAATTTTATTGCGAATTTGAGCCGCTGCGATCGCTCAAATTCGCAAGTCATTTTAATAACATTGTTTTCCATGAGTGCTGTTCACATCAATGCGTTGCGAATTTAACCTGCGTAAAAAAAGGGTCCTGTCCGAGTTTGATCCGTGTGCAATGCGAATTCAGCTCCATAGATTGCAAAATTTGCAGTAGAATCGCAAGAACACACAAAGAATTCGCAATGCAAATTTTCAACGCAATCGGATCAAAATCGCGCTAAATTCACACTGCAGCAGTGTGAACCTAGCCTAAAAGGTGAAACTAATATATGAGATAGACTCATTACATGCAAAGCAAGATAGTTCAAGCCGAGATTTGTCATAATTGTGATGATTATGGCTTATAGCTCATGAAAACCCCAAATCCACAATCTCAGAAAATTAGAATATTGTGAAAAGGTGCAATATTCTAGGCTCAAAGTGTCCCACTCTAATCAGTTAATTAAGCCATAACACCTGCAAAGGGTTCCTGAGCCTTTAAATGGTCTCTAAGTCTGGTTCAGTAGGAATCACAATCATGGGAAAGACTGCTGACCTGACAGTTGTACAGAAAATCATCATTAACACCCTCCATAAGGAGGAAAGGCCTCAAAAGGTAATTGCAAAAGAAGCCGGATGTTCCCAAAGTGCTGTATCAAAGCACATTAATAGAAAGTTATATGGAAGGGAAAAGTGTGGAGGAAAAAAGTTTCACAAGCAGCAGTTATGACCGCAGCCTGGAGAGGATTGTCAGGAAAAGGCCATTCAAAAGTGTTGGGGACTTTCACAAGGAGTGGACTGAGGCTGGAGTCAGTGTATCAAGAGCCACCATACACAGACGGATGCTGGACATGGGCTTCAAATGTCGTATTCCTCTTGTCAAGCCACTCCTGAACAAACAACAATGTCATAAGTGTCTTACCTGGGCTAAAGAAAAACAGACCTGGTCTGTTGCTCAGTGGTCCAAAGTCCTCTTTTCTGATGAGAGCAAATTTTGCATCTCATTTGGAAACCAAGGACCCAGAGTATGGAGGAAGAATGGAGAGGCACACACTGCAAGATGCTTGAAGTCCAGTGTGAAGTTTCCACAGTCTGTTGATTTGGGGAGCCATGTCATCTGCTGGTGTTGGTCCACTGTGCTTCATTAAGTCCAGGGTCAACGCAGCTGTCTACCAGGAGATTTTGGAGCACTTCATGCTTCATTCCACACACGAGCTCTGTGGGGATGCTGACTTCATTTTCCAGCAGGACTTGGCACCTGCCCACACTGCCAAAAACACCAAAACCTGGTTCAATGACTGTGGGATTACTGTGCTTGATTGGCTAGAAAACTCGCCTGACCTGAACCCCATAGAAAATCTATGGGGCATTGCCAAGAGAAAGATGAGAGACATGAGACCGAACAATTCAGAAGAGCTAAAGGCTGCTATTGAAACATCCTGGTCTTCCATAACACCTCAGCAGTGCCACAGGCTGATAGCTTCCATGCCACGGCGCATTGAGGCAGAGATTGCTGCAAAAGGGGCTCAAACGAAGTACTGAGTAAATATGCATGCCTATACTTTTCAGAGGTCCGATATTGTTCTATGTACAATCCTTGTTTTATTGATTGCATGTAATATTCTAATTTTCTGAGATTGTGGATTTGGGGTTTTCATGAGCTGTGAGCCATAATCATCACAATTATGACATCACAAATTACAGCTTGAACTATCTTGCTTTGCAAGTAATGAGTCCATCTGATATATTAGTTTCACCTTTTAAGTTGCATTAGTGAAATAAATGAACTTTTGCACGATATTCTAATTTTTCGAGTATCACCTGTATAATATACAGATATATTTTAAAATACATCTGAATGTTTCTACAATATGTAACAGTCTAAACAGCTCCAATCCAAATACTATAAGGAAACACAAAAGTAATAATAGTGCCTTAAAAAAGTATTCATACCCCTTGAAATTTTCCACATTTTGTCATGTTACAACCAAAAACAGTGTATTTTATTAGGATTTTATGCGATAGTCAAACACAAAGTGGCACATAATTATGAAGTGGAAGGAAAATGATAAATGGTTTTCAAAATTTTTTACAAATAAATATGTGAAAAGTGTGGTGTGTATTTGTATTCAGACCCCCAGAGTCAATACTTTGTAGAACCACCTTTTCCTGCTATTACAGCTGCAAGTCTTTTTGGGGATGTCTCTACCAGTTTTGCACATCTAGAGAGTGACATTTTTGCCCATTCTTCTTTAATAGCTCTAGTTCTGTCAGATTGGATGGAGAGTGTCTGAACAGCAATTTTTAAGTCTTGCCACAGATGCTCAACTGGATTTAGGTCTGGACTTTGACTGGGCCATTTTAACACATGAATATGCTTTGATCTAAAACCATTCCATTGTAGCTCTGGCTGTATATTTAGGGTCATTGTCCTGCTGGAAGGTGAACCTCCGCCCCAGTCGCAAGTCTTTTGCAGATTCGAATAGGTTTTCTTTTAAGATTGCCCTGGATTTGGCTCCATCCATCTTCCCATCAACTCTAACCAGCTTCACCGTCCCTGTTGAAGAAAAGCATCCCCACAACATGATGCTGCCACCACCACCATGTTTCACGGTGGGGATGGTGTGTTCAGGGTGATGTGCAGTGTTAGTTTTCCACCACACATAGTATTTTGCTTTCAGGACAAAAAGTTAAATTATGGTCTCATCTGACCAGAGCAGCTTCTTCCACGTTTGCCGTGTCCCTCACATGGCTTCTTGCAAACGGGACTTCTTATGGCTTTCTTTCAACAATGGCTCTCTTCTTGCCACTCTTCCATAAAGGCCGGATTTGTGGAGTGCACGACTAATAGTTGTCCTACGGACAGATTCTCCTATCTGAGCTGCAGCTCCTCCAGAGTTATCATGGGCCTCTTGGCTGCCTGGCCTGTCAGTTTAGATGGAAGGCCATGTCTTGGTAGTTTTGCAGTTGTGCCATACTCTATTTTCAGATGATGTATTGAACAGTGCTCCGTGAGATGTTCAAAGCTTGGGATATTTTTTAATAGCCTAACCCTGCTTTAAAGCGATTATAAAGTCTAATTAAAAAAAAATTAAAAATTAAAATAAAAAAATAATAAAAGCAACAAAACATATACTTATCTGCTCTGTGCAGTTGGTTTTGCACAGGGTAGCCTGGATCCTCCTCTTCTCGGGTGCCTCTTTGCTGCTCCTGGCCCCTCCCTCCTGACCAGTGCCCCCACAGCAAGCAGCTTGCTATGAGGGCAACCGAGCTGAGCTACAGCTCCTGTATCCAGACACAGAGCTGCTATTAGGCCCCACCCCCTCTCTCCCCTGATTTGCTAACTGACTTTGATTGACAGCTGTGGGAGCCAATGGCGCCGCTGTGTCTCAGCCAATCAGGAGGGAGAGTCTTGGACAGCCGAGGAATTCGTGGACATCGCTGGACAGAGATGGGGCTCAAATAAGTATTAGGGGTTGCTGGGAAGGCTGCTACACACAGAAGGCTTTTTATCTTAATGCATAGAATGCATTAGGATAAAAAACCTTCAGCCTTTACAACTCTTTTAAACTTTGACAACTTTATACCTGACCTGTCTGGTGTGTTCCTTGGCCTTCATGATGCGGTTTGTTCACTAAGGTTCTCTAAGAGCCCTTTCACACTGGGGCGGTTTGCAGGCGCTATTGCGCTAATAATAGCGCCTGCAAACCGACCCAAAAGTACCGCTACTTTCATTCCAGTGTGAAAGCCCCGAGGGCTTTCACACTGGAGCGATGCGCTGGCAGGACGGTAAAAAAAAGTCCTGCCAGCAGCATCTTTGGAACGGTGAAGGAGCGGCATGTATACCGCTCCTTTACCGCTCCTGCCCATTGAAATCAATGGGACGGCGCGGCTATACCGCCGGCAAAGCGCCTCTGCAGAAAGGTATTTAAGCCTTTCTCGGCCGCTAGCGGGGGGTAAAACGTTTTACCGCCGACGCCGCCCCCCGCCCCAGTGTGCAAGGGCTCTAACAAACCTCTGAGGGCTTCACTGAACAGTTGTATTTATACTGAGATTAAATAACACACAGGTGGACTCCATTTACTAAATTAGGTGACTTCTGAAGGCAATTGGTTCCACTAGATTTTAGTTAGGAGTATCAGAGTAAAAAGAGGCTGAATACAAATGCACGCCACATTTTTCAGATATTCGTAAAAAAAAAAAAAAAAAAATTTAAAACCATTTATCATTTTCCTTCCACTTCACAATTATGTGCCACTTTGTGTTGGTTTATCACATAAAATCCCAATAAAATACATTTACGTTTTTGGTTGTAACATGACAAAACGCGGAAAATTTTAAGTGGTATGGATAATTTTTCAAGGCACTGCATATATCTATCCATCTCTTTACCTATCCCGAGAAAGCAAATTCATCCATTACTTGTTTCTCAGACACTACCTTTCTCAGACACTGTGGCTAAGGGTTTCAATAGCTGTCAATCCAAAAAGCAGTGGCCCTGGGTGCTAGTGCCTTCTGGATTCATGGAAGCCATTTAACTCAGAAGACCGGAGGACATCTTATGGAAGTATATAAGTACTGCAGGAGCAGCTTTGAATTGAAAGGGTTATTGCAGCAACTTTTTTTCTGGCTTTTTTTATTGATTTTTATAAACCAGCAATGGCATCACACATGAGTCAGCAGGAGAACCCTCAGCATAAGGTGCGGGAGCAGAGCAGGTATTTAACACACCAGGAACTTTCAAAAACCTGCTGAACAGCAGCAAAGCTGTGGTATTTAAAGACTCTGGTCCTAATTAAAGGAAGGTATATATGATCCTTTATAAGTGACCCAGTGGTGACAAGGCCACCTTAAGTAAATAAATGAAGTATACCTCAATTATTGAAAACCATTCTGCAGCACACACCCGTTTAGTGTATGCATGTTTTTTTTATCTACATTCTCAATAGCTTTCTAATATTTATTGCTGCATACCATTGTTCTAAAAACTATGCACTTCAACATGCTTCTTTTTGAGGCACATACTGCCATCTGGTGGTAACCTGACATACTACAAATATTTTAAAAACACAACTATTAATAAATTATTATTATTATACAGGTTTAATATAGCGCCAACAGTTTCAGCAGCGTTTAACAATATAACAGTTTCATTACAATTTGGTACAAGAGGAATCAGAGGGCCCTGCTCATTAGAGCTTACATATGGAACAATAAAGTATTGATAAAATAAATAATATTAAATAGTATTAATAAAATTTAGTCTTTGAGAAATGTGGGATGTAAGTGAATATTTAAAACCCAGGCTATAAAAAAGAAAGAAAAAACAGAGAGCATAGACAAATTGGCTTCTTGTTTGCTTTGTAATGCCAGGTCCATGACTGCAGTACAAACTGTTAAGTCACTTATCAGCACTTCTTGCAAATCCTTGAAAACAAAGTACATGGCAGAGTTCCCTAGTGTGTTATCAACCATTGCAAACCCAAAAAACCTTTGAACTTAATTTATGTAGTTTAAAAAAAGAAAAAAAAAAGAAAAAGTAAACTTGAAAAGACAAAATAAGTGACTAAGTAAATAAGTTTATTACTTTAAAAAGAGAAGCTATGTATAAATTACGATCAACTGCTTTTTTATGATTCAAAACAATTAAAAGGGTCAGGCCACCCAAAACATATTTACATTTTTGGAAAAATGTTGGAAATCCTAAACACGGTGATTTCTTACATCTCTCAAAGGCTTGGTGAAATCTTTGTACTTGACGGGTCTGCACAACTGTTACAGCGTAACTATAACCTTTCTATGAAACATTACTGGCAGGTAGGTTTTTATTGCAATAGTGACTTAGCATGCTTCTTCCGCAATAAATACTTCCTACCTGCGTGCCAGCAATACATCTTTTTAATGTACACTAAGCCATGCATGCACAGCTCAGTGTATGAATTAACGTCTCTCTGAATGTATGGGAGTTTTGTCAGCCCAGGTAAAAATGCCAACCCGAAGAAGACTGAATGAAGATGCCAGGGGCAGATGTTGCAATCCTGGGCACAAGGTGATTACAGCAGACTTTAGTTCCGCTTTAAACTTCACTTTCTCCAGGTTGGATCCCTTACCTTTTTAATATTACAGAGAATTCCATACATGATGGACAGGAACACCTAAAAATCCTGACTGCTCAGAAAGCACATAATTATGGCAGGGATATCTTGAATATCACATATAAGAAGCAAGAATTAAAGAAGCCAATGACCCAGCACACCAGACTCTACCGAGAATTAAAATCTCACTTTTTATTAGGCTGATCCTTAATGCAAAAAGTTAATTAAACAATTAACTAAAACTGTACAAAAGGGAAGTGTCTTGTTTTACAACAGACTTTTTTTTCCTTTCTGTGAAAGAACATCACCAAATCTGAAATGGCTAAAAAGAAAAAAAATTAACCCATTATACTTTCAGATAATCCTGGAGACCTGGCAAAAAAAAAATGCAGTTTTATAGGCTCATGGAGCCCTCTGCTAAATGCACATAAGATTTTTCGTTTTTGAGCTTGTGTGGCTATGCCTTTGAGCAATTTTATAACTGAGCAAGTCTGAACCAATTATAAAATAAATAAATACCATTTTCCTAAAGTGGATGTGAGCTTTGCTTGCACTGTTCCAAGTTGTGCTATCTAAAAACACAGCGTAGAAGAGATAAGGACACTTAAAGCGTGTACTTTTTTGGTCTCTTCCAAAACAACTTTTTTTCTGTCTGCATGCCAATTGTGGTTATCTGTACCCACTGTAAAGCATGCCAAGCACGGCCCCGAAATCTGTAGAGGCATGAATGGAGAAGGGTACCAAGATAACGTGGCTCCAATGTAAATTTGTGGTTGTTACATCATCAGTGCCCATCTAAACGGCTAATCAAGAAGACGCTGGACTCAGAAGAAGATGGCAATGGTTGGGACGCAGTAGAGGTGGAGAGCTCGCACTTCCAAGGGCAAGAGTGTTATAAAGTGCAGGTATACTATACATACCTGCACATTATGGCAAATGTGGTTTGCTGAATTCTTTCAAAAAAATCTATTTATTTTTTTTTTTTTTTCTAACATAGGACAGATCTCTGGCTGTTTTTTATGAAAACTTGCAGAATTGCCTAATGCTATTAATTAACACCATTTTCTAAACTGTACAGTAATTTTGGCAGCTAGATCTTCCATATAAGCTATAGGCCGCTTCTATAATTCATATTTTTTATTGATCAGCCCCAAAGACACACCTAAAAGTTATAGCCACCAAGTTTAGGAGATTTTTAAGTTCCAACTGTAGCTTTTCTTGTTTCTTTTTTTACCTTTGGATATTACTTTCCATATTACTTTCCATGTTCTTGTTAGAGAGATTTTCCATTATGTTCTGTCATTGCGACATCCTTTGTGCCAGGGTGTCACTGGCATAGAAACCTACTGGGCTGAGGAGCTACAGTGGAACCTCGGTTTGCGAGTAACGTGGTTAACGAGCGTTTCGCAAAATGAGCACTGTATTTCTAAACATCCTAACTCGGTTTGCGAGTGTTGTCTCGCAAAACGAGCAGGATTCAGGCAATAGCGGTGTGCAGTACCGCTTTTGGCCTGAGGTGGGGGGGCGCCGGAGCCGAACAGCGCCGATCCTCGGCGTTTGGAAATGCACGGAAAGGTCCGAGGACAGTTCGGCTGACCTCGGCAAACCTCTGGAAAGGCTCGTGAACGGAGTCTTTCTGAGGTCAGCTGAAGTGTGCTCGGGCCTTTTCGTCCATTTCCAAGGCTCTCCGGCACCCTCCGCCTCTGGCCGCATACGGTATTGCATCCCATTGAAGTCGATGCGGAATTAATTATTTTCGTTTAGATTTACTTCAATGGGAAAACTCGCTTTGATATGCGAGTACTTTGGATTACGAGCATACTCCTGGAACGTGATTATGCTCATAATCCGAGGTTCCACTGTACTATATTCTCAACAGCCCCCAGTGCACATGAGTGCAGAAAATAAGACCATCAGTTATGTCCAAAATGGCTTTGTTGGGGGAAAATGTAGCTAGAAATAGTGATGAGAGACTGTCCTGTCCTAGAAAGGATTCTAGATTTTGGGCCTACACACTTGCAAGCTGCCTTTTTTTTGCTATTTCAGATGGCAAGTGATGGGACATACAGCTTGAGCCTATGCAATGTGATACTGTGTTTAGGGACAGACTGTCATATCGGTTTACCCAGCCAGATTAAATGGCTATACCACAGTCTGAGTAAGTACACAAATGTTCATCATTTCTGTGATGGTGAAAAGGTGAATGTGCTTCTTGACTCCAGACAGACTGGTTACCTTGGTGCCAAAACTGCCAAGCGACAGTCAACGCCATAGTTGTTTGCATACAAAGAGATATGTGTGAATACATGTAAATATTGCGTTGCGTCAACAAACTTATGTACAGTGTGTGTATAGAGAGACAGAGACAGAAGAGGCAGCAGCACTTAGAATGAGTTCCTGAAACTTCATCACTTTATACCTTGTAATGGGTAAAATTGAAAGACAAAACCAGGAAAATTGAGACTACACACAAGACATAGATGAACAAGAAGAAATAACTCAACGAAAAAGAGGAGAATAAAGATAAAAAGTGCAAAAACAGCAAGCCCATCTGGCGGACAAGTATCCAGCATCAGAGAGCATCCAGGGCTGAAGGAATCAAGCAAACAGTGACACAAGGTAGGACCATCCTGCTATAACAGTAAAAGCAAACAAGAAACATATAGAAAAAATATATTTTTTAAGCAAACTTCTATACTTAAAAATGGAACAGCAGAAAGCAAATACCCCAAACACAGACCCCATTACACAAGCCAAAGCCACCGGGGGGTCTGATGTCTTGGAGATTGTTTACCCAGAGAGAGAAAACAGCAAACGAGCAAAGAAAGCCATAAAAAAAAAAACGTCTTAGGCAAAAGCCAGAGACTCTGCTAGCTGACTACACCAGTACTGAACATGGCAGAAAGATCACGGATTACTTATTCTATACTGAGAACACTGAAGCCTGGCATACAGCTTTCTGTAATTATTACAAGATTATTATAGAGAGATATATCTCCAATGGCAGGCAGATCAAGGTCAGGGTTGAGGAAGATAATTGTGCGGTACTCACCCTAAACATATATAACAATGGCACCATCATGGCACAAGGCACAGATGAACAATTAGAGAAGTATAAGCATGTCTTCCCCAAAATTAAAGATCAGGCCAAGGGTTATAAGGATTTAAAAACTACAGATAAAATGATGAGAAACAGATACCAGCAAAGACATTGTCCATAGACATGCCTGATGTCCCCTCACCCAACATCCTCTGAGATTGCTTATCTCATCTAGAGAGAGATTTTGTACAGTTCAAAGAACAGCTCCAAAGACATTTAGGTGACAAAAGTGTAAATGACCAGCTGAAGGAAGAACTGAACACATTCAAATCTGAAGGAAGAACTGAACACATTCAAGTCTGAACACAAGTCTGTCCTATTAGAAACTAGATCTACAAAAGCAACAGCTACAACAAGAAAATGCTCAAATGAGGGAAGAAATAAATTCACTAAAATCACAAATGATACTCCACAATCAGGCAACAGGAGTCATCAACGATCCATATTTCACTAAGCCCAAACATATCATCATACACACAGGCACAAACATCAAGGAACAACAGGAAGTTATCGTGGACAAAATTACTGCAACTAACAGAGACTGCACAACAAAAATTTTCAAAGTAATTCTGCCCTCTCTTCTTCCAAGGAGGGACATACCAAACATAATCAAACAAATCAATACAGAGCTGGCAGACAAAATCAGGTCAAAGCCTTCCATCCACCTGGCACAACACCATTCTATAATACCCCAACTCTTCTATGACAACAAACATCTGATCAAACAAAGGGTCAGTCACCTGGCAAGGGAATTCAAAGACATTGTTCTTGAGAGAACTCACAACCCTGAACATGGCACAAACCATTCTCAGACGGGCACAATTAAAACTGCAAGACCCCAAACCTCACCACTAATACAATACAACAACAATACTCAGCCAAAAAACAGGGCCACGAAAATGGCAAGAATGGAGTAAACCACCCGCTCCAAGATGGATGTTAAGATCACCACAGAGCAGAGAAAAGGACGAGATAAGAACTCTCCTCAGCACATTATGCAATAAACTATGCGACTGAACTAAAAAAGCAAAAAATACGACAACCACCCATAACGCGGTTTGTCCCAGGAAATGTACCCATTACAAGGTATATAAATATACAAACAAAAAAATTACATCATTAGTAATCAGTAGCTGGAACATTCAGGGTCTGAACGCTTCAGCCTTCGGATCCAAAGTAAATAATCCAGATTTCAAGCAAAGACTATGCGAAACTGACATACAAATCCTCCTGGAAACATGGACCCGGGCACAGGATGAACCATCAGTACCTACTAGCTATAGGGAATTCTCTGTCCCCGCACAGAAAGATAAAGACATCAAACAGGGTCGTGTTCAGGAGGAATACTAGTCTGGTATAAGGAGGAGCTACATGGGAACATCAATGCAATCAAAAAAAGAGAGAGCCACATCTGGCTAAGAATAAGCAGCTCCGTCCTTACCTCTCAGTCTGGCAGCTACCCGTGTGCAGCATACATTGCCCCAGCAGAGTTCCCATATTTCAGACCAGACACCTATGTGGTCCTACAAAGTGACGTTATACACTTCCAATCCCTGGGACAAGTGCTCATCTGTGGAGAACTCAATGCTAGGACAGGAAGGGAAAAGTACTATACAAGTTCTGATGGCAACACGTACATAGTGGGCCATGCAAATTACGATCATGAGTCGATACAGATACAAAGAAACAGCTATGACAGTACAAACAACAAAAATGGAAGAAAAATGCTGAATTTGTGTCGCAGTCTGGGCCTCTACATCCTCAACGGCCGTACCAAGGGAGACTCTAGGAATGTACACATTTAGCTCCCATGTAGGCGGCAGCGTGGTAGACAATGCCATCACAGATATGACCCCCCCCCCCCAATCAATGGTTTTACAGTCACCCCACAAATACACCTGTCAGACCACAAGCAACTACTGCTATACATTAAATCTTCTAGCAAACCATCACCAAAACTCCACCGGGCCTCTCTCTGCAACCTGCCACCATCATTTAAAATGGTCCAAACAGTCTACCACAAAATACAGAGAGGTAACTGACAGACCTGACATAAAAAAACAGCTTTAAAAAAAACTTTCAAAACAACGCCTATGAGATAAGCCCACGGAGGTGTGAACCAAGCAGCAAAGGACTTCCATAAAATACTACACACCATCGCAGAAACAGCCCAGCTGAGAAAAGTCAACTACAAAAAAACATCCAACAAACAATCCAATAAATGGTTCGACAAAGAATGCAAAGAATTAAGGAACACCTTATGGACAGTCTGCAATAACAAAACACAGAGACCCTGACAACACTGACCTAAGGATAGCCCATGGCACCCTACAGAAAAAATACAAACAAACCCTTAAAAAGAAAAAGCAAAACTTCATCTCCAAAAACCTGCAACAGCTGGAAGAGGCACTTCAGGAAAATTCTTTCTGGGAAATATAGAAGAATATTAGCTCAGCACCCAGGAAAAACAACCTCCACATCTAAAATGGCGACATCTGGCTCAATTACTTTAAGAACCTCTACAAAGATATTCCAGGGGAGGCTCTAACTGTAGGACAAAAAGACATCATCAAAAGACTAAATGATATGGAGGAAAAAATTAAGGACTTCCAGAACCCCCTAGATGTACCGGTTACACCACAAGAAATTAGGGAGAAAATACAAAACCTGCAAACCAAAAAATCCAGTGGGGTGGATGGAATCCTGCCAGAGAGGATTAAACATGGCTACCCAGATGTAGACACGCTGCACTATGCAAAGTGTTCAATCTGGTCCTGAGTGCTGGTACCCTACAGTATGGAACCAAGGCCTTATAACACCCATTCATAAGAGTGGAGACCAGTATGATCCAGCCAACTACAGGGGGATACATGTCAGCTGCACACTAGGGAAACTATTCAACAGATCCTCAACTTCCTGACACAACACAATGTCCTCAGCAGAAGTCAGGCAGGGTTCATGCCAAACCATCAAACTACAGACCACATCTACACCTTGCACAGCCTCATCAAGGACCATGTCCACAATACAAAACATGGAAAGATAATCACCTGCTTTGTGGACTTTAAGAAGGCATTTGACTCCATGTGGCACCCGGGCTTGTTCCTCAAACTATTGGAGAGTGGAATAGGAGGGAAAACATATGATGTTATCAAGAGTTCATACACTGAGAACAGCTGCAGCATAAAGGTGAATTGGAAAATAACTGAACACTT